>NW_025899959.1:0-350461 GCF_022539505.1 Lolium rigidum | reverse complement strand
AGTTACCTACAGACAGGGCTGCTCAATTTCGTGACAGTAAGAAATATGTTTCTGCGCAGTAATCCAAATCTAGTATCAACCCTACTATCAAAGACTTTACTTGGCACAACAATGCAATAAAATAAAGATAAGGAGAGGTTGCTACAGTAGTAACAACTTCCAACACTCAAATATAAAACAAAAGTGCAGAAGTAAAATAATGGGTTGTCTCCCATAAGCGCTTTTCTTTAACGCCTTTCAGCTAGGCGCAGAAAGTGTGAATCAAGTAACATCAAGAGATGAAGCATCAACATCATAATTTGTTCTAATAATAGAATCAAAAGGTAACTTCATTCTCTTTCTAGAGAAGTATTCCATACCTTTCTTGAGAGGAAATTGATACTTAATATTCCCTTCCTTCATATCAATAATAACACCAACAGTTCGAAGAAAAGGTCTTCCCAAAATAATGGGACAAGATGCATTGCATTCAATATCCAAGACAACAAAATCAACGGGGACAAGGTTATTGTTAACCGTAATGCGAACATTATCAATCCTCCCCAAAGGTTTCTTTGTAGAATTATCAACAAGATTAACATCCAAATAACAATTTTTCAATGGTGGCAAGTCAAGAATATTATAGATTTTCTTAGGCATAACATAAATACTTGCGCCAAGATCACATAAAGCATTACAATCAAAATCATTGACCTTCATCTTAATGATGGGCTCCCAACCATCTTCCAACTTCCTAGGAATAGAAGTTTCAAGTTTTAATTTCTCTTCTCTAGCTTTAATGAGAGCATTTGTAATATGTTTTGTAAAGGCCAAATTTATAGCACTAGCATTAGGACTTCTAGCAAGTTTTTGTAAGAACTTTATAACTTCAGAGATATGACAATCATCAAAATCTAAACCATTATGATCTACAGCAATGGGATCATTGTCCCCAATATTTTGAAAAATTTCAGCAGTTTTATCACAAACAGTTTCAGCAGTTTTAGCAGTTTCAGGCAGTTTTGCACGCTTTGCATTAGGAGTAGAAACATTGCCAACACCAATTATTTTACCATTGATAGTAGGAGGTTTAGCAACATGTGAAGCATCAACATTACTAGTGGTGGTAATAGTCCAAACTTTAGCTACATTATTCTCTTTAGCAAGTTTTTCTTTTCTTCTCTTTCCCACCTAGCATGCAATTCAGCCATCAATCTAATATTTTCATTAATTCGAACTTGGATAGCGTTTGCTGTAGCAAATGACTTAATATCTTTATCTTCATTAGGCATAACTTTCAATTTTAAAAGATCAACATCAGCAGCAAGACTATCAACCTTAGAAGCAAGAATATCAATTTTACCAAGCTTTTCTTCAACAGATTTGTTAAAAGCAGTTTGTGTACTAATAAATTCTTTAAGCATGACTTCAAGACCAGAGGGTACACTCCTATTATTGTTGTAAGAATTACCATAACCATTACCATTATTAGAAGGATATGACCTATAGTTGTTACCAAAATTATTCCTATAAGCATTGTTGTTGAAATTATTATTTTTAATGAAGTTCACATCAACATGTTCTTCTTGGGCAACCAATGAAGCTAAAGGAACATTATTTGGATCAACATTAGATCTACCATTCACAAGCATAGACATAATAGCATCAATCTTATCACTCAAGGAGGAGGTTTCTTCAACAGAATTTACCTTCTTACCTTGTGGAGTCCTTTCAGTGTGCCATTCAGAGTAATTTATCATCATATCATCAAGAAGCTTTGTTGCCACCCCCAAAGTAATGGACATAAAAGTACCTCCAGCAGCTGAATCCAATAGGTTCCGCGAAGAAAAATTCAGTCCTGCATATATAAAAGGTTTGGATGATCATCCAAGTAGTTAGTCCATGGGTAGGGCAATTCTTTACCAAAGATTTCATTCTTTCCCATGCTTGAGCAACATGTTCATTATCCAATTGCTTAAAATTCATAATGCTACTTCTCAAAGATATAATTTTAGCAGGAGGATAATATCTACCAATGAAAGCATCTTTACATTTAGTCCATGAATCAATACTATTCTTAGGCAAAGATAGCAACCAATCTTTAGCTCTTCCTCTTAAGGAGAAAGGAAACAATTTCAGTTTTATAATGTCACCATCTATATCCTTATACTTTTGCATTTCACAAAGTTCAACAAAATTATTAAGATGGGCAGCAGCATCATCGAACTAACACCTAGAAAATTGCTCTCTCATAACAAGATTTAGTAAAGCAGGTTTAATTTCATAGAATTCTGCTGTAGTAGCAGGTGGAGCAATAGGTGTGCATAGGAAATCATTATTATTTGTGCTAGTGAAGTCACACAACTTAGTATTCTCAGGAGTATTCATTTTAGCAGTAATAAAAACAAGTAAAGCAAACTAAATAAAGTAAATGCAAGTAACTAATTTTTTTGTGTTTTTAATATAGAGAAAGCAAACAAGACAAATGAAATAAAGTAAAGCAACTAATTTTTTTGTGTTTTTGATATAAAGAAAGCAAACAAAACAGTAAATAAAGTAAAGCAAGACCATAAATAAAGTAAAGAGATTGGATGTGAGAGACTCCCCTTGCAACGTGTCTTGATCTCCCCAGCAACGGCGCCAGAAATTTAGCTTGATGACGCGTGAAGCACACGTCCGTTGGGAACCCCAAGTGGAAGGTGTGATGCGTACAACAGCAAGTTTCCCTCAGTAAGAAACCAAGGTTTATCGAACCAGTAGGAGTCAAGGGCCACGTGAAGGTCGTTCGTGACGGAGTGCAGTGCGGCGCAACACCAGGGATTCCGGCGCCAACGTGGAACCTGCACAACACAATCAAAATACTTTGCCCCAACGTAACAGTGAGGTTGTCAATCTCACCGGCTTGCTGTAAACAAAGGATTAAATGTATAGTGTGGAAGATGATTTTTGTTTGCGAAGAATAGTGGAGAACAATGATTGCAATAGATTGTATTCAGATGTAAAGAATGGACCGGGGTCCACAGTTCACTAGTGGTGTCTCTCCCATAAGATAAATAGCATGTTGGGTGAACAAATTACAGTTGGGCAATTGACAAATAGAGATGCATACATATCATGATGATTACTATGAGATTTAATCAGGGCATTACGACAAAGTACATAGACCGCTATCCAAGCATGCATCTATGCCTAAAAAGTCCACCTTCGGGTTAGCATCCGCACCCCTTCCAGTATTAAGTTGCAAACAACAGACAATTGCATTAAGTATGGTGCGTAATGTAATCAACACAAATATCCTTAGACAAAGCATTGATGTTTTATCCCTAGTGGCAACATCACATCCACAACCTTAGAACTTTCTGTCACTCGTCCCGCATTCAATGGAGGCATGAACCCACTATCGAGCATAAATACTCCCTCTTGGAGTCACAAGTATCAACTTGGCCGAGCCTCTACTAGCAACGGAGAGCATGCAAGAACATAAACAACATATATATGATAGATTGATAATCAACTTGACATAGTATTCAATATTCATCGGATCCCAACAAACACAACATGTAGCATTATAAATAGATGATCTTGATCATGATAGGCAGCTCACAAGATCTAACATGATAGTTACAATGAAGAGAAGACAACCATCTAGCTACTGCTATGGACCCATAGTCCAAGGATGAACTACTCACACATCAATCCGGAGGCGGGCATGGTGATGTAGAGCCCTCCGGTGATGATTCCCCTCTCTGGCAGGGTGCCGGAGGCGATCTCCTGAATCCCCCGAGATGGGATTGGCGGCGGCGGCATCTCTGGAACTTTTTCCGTATCGTGGCTCGCGGTAATAGGGTTTTCGGGACGGAGAGTTTAAGTAGGCGGAAGGTGATACGTCTCCGACGTATCGATAATTTCTTATGTTCCATGCCACATTATTGATGATTGATACGTCTCCGACGTATCGATAATTTCTTATGTTCCATGCCACATTATTGATGATATCTACATGTTTTATGCACACTTTATGTCATATTCGTGCATTTTCTGGAACTAACCTATTAACAAGATGCCGAAGAGCCGCTTGTTGTTTTCTCGCTGTTTTGGTTTCGTAAATCCTAGTAACGAAATATTCTCGGAATTGGACGAAATCAACGCCCATGGTCCTATTTTGCCACGAAGCTTCCAGAAGACCGAAGGAGAGTCGAAGTGGGGCCACGAGGTGGCGACACACCAGGGCGGCGCGGCCCAGGCCCTGGCCGCGCCGACCTATGGTGTGGGCCCCTCGTGCCGCCTCTTACCTGCCCTTCCGCCTACAAATAGCCTCCGTCGCGAAACCCCCGGTACCGAGAGCCACGATACGGAAAACCTTACTGAGACGCCGCCGCCGCCAATCCCATCTCGGGGGATTCTGGAGATCTCCTCCGGCACCCTACCGGAGAGGGGATTCATCTCCCGGAGGACTCTTCACCGCCATGGTCGCCTCCGGAGTGATGAGTGAGTAGTTCACCCCCGGACTATGGGTCCATAGAAGTAGCTAGATGGTTGTCTTCTCCTCATTGTGCTTCATTGTTGGATCTTGTGAGCTGCCTAACATGATCAAGATCATCTATCCGTAATACTATATGTTGTGTTTGTCGGGATCCGATGGATAGAGAATACTATGTTATGTTAATTATCAAGTTATTACCTATGTGTTGTTTATGATCTTGCATGCTCTCCGTTATTAGTAGAGGCTCTGGCCAAGTTTTTGCTCTTAACTCCAAGAGGGAGTATTTATGCTCGATAGTGGGTTCATGCCTCCATTGAATCCGGGACGAGTGACGGAAAGTTCTAAGGTTGTGGATGTGCTCGTTGCCACTAGGGACAAAACATTGATGCTATGTCTAAGGATGTAGTTATTGATTACATTACGCACCATACTTAATGCAATTGTCTCGTTGTTTTGCAACTTAATACTGGAAGGGGTTCGGATGATAACCTGAAGGTGGACTTTTTAGGCATAGATGCATGTTGGATAGCGGTCTATGTACTTTGTCGTAATGCCCACTTAAATCTCACTATATTTATCATGACATGTATGTGCATTGTTATGCCCTCTCTATTTGTCAATTGCCCGACTGTAATTTGTTCACCCAACATGCTTTTATCTTATGGGAGAGACACCTCTAGTGAACTGTGGACCCCGGTCCTATTCTTTACATCGCATACAATCTACTGCAATACTTGTTTACTGTTTTCTTGCAAACAATCATCTTCCACACAATACGGTTAATCCTTTGTTACAGCAAGCCGGTGAGATTGACAACCTCACTGTTTCGTTGGGGCAAAGTACTTTGGTTGTGTTGTGCAGGTTCCACGTTGGCGCCGGGATCTCTGGTGTTGCGCCGCACTACATCCCGCCGCCATCAACCTTCAACGTGCTTCTTGACTCCTACTGGTTCGATTAAACCTTGGTTTCTTACTGAGGGAAACATGCCGCTGTGCGCATCACACCTTCCTCTTGGGGTTCCCAACGGACGTGTCAACTACACGCATCAAGCAAATTTCTGGCGCCGTTGCCGGGGAGATCAAGACACGCTGCAAGGGGAGTCTCCACTTCCCAATCTCTTTACTTTGTTTTTGTCTTGCTTTATTTTATTTACTACTTTGTTTGCTGCATTATATCAAAAACACAAAAAAAAATTTAGTTTACTTGCATTTGCTTTATCTAGTTTGCTTTATTTACTACTACTAAAATGGCCACTCCTGAAAATACTAAGTTGTGTGACTTCACAACCACAAATAATAATGATTTCTTATGCACACCTATTTCTCCACCTGCTACTACAGCAGAATTCTTTGAAATTAAACCTGCTTTACTGAATCTTGTTATGCGAGAGCAATTTTCTGGTGTTAGTTCTGATTATGCTGCTGCCCATCTCAATAATTTTGTTGAATTGTGTGAAATGCAAAAGTATAAGGATGTAGATGGTGACATTATAAAATTAAAATTGTTTCCTTTCTCATTAAGAGGAAGAGCTAAAGATTGGTTGCTATCTCTGCCTAAGAATAGTATTGATTCCTGGACTAAATGCAAGGATGCTTTTATTGGTAGATATTATCCCCCTGCTAAAATTATATCTTTGAGAAGTAGTATAATGAATTTTAAACAATTGGATAATGAACATGTTGCTCAAGCTTGGGAAAGAATGAAATCTTTGGTTAAAAATTGCCCAACCCATGGACTGACTACTTGGATGATCATCCAAACCTTCTATGCGAGACTAAATTTTTCTTCGCGGAATTTATTGGATTCAGTTGCTGGAGGTACCTTTATGTCCATCACTCTTGGTGAAGCAACAAAGCTACTTGATAATATGATGATTAATTATTCTGAATGGCACACGGAAAGAGCTCCACAAGGTAAGAAGGTAAATTCTGTTGAAGAATCCTCTTCCTTGAATGATAAGATTGATGCTATTATGTCTATGCTTGTGAATGATAGGACTAATGTTGATCCTAATAATGTTCCGTTAGCTTCATTGGTTGCCCAAGAAGAACATGTTGATGTAAACTTCATTAAAAATAATAATTTCAACAACAATGCTTATCTGAACAATTCTAGTAATAACTATAGGCCATATCCTTATAATAATGGTAACGGTTATGCTAATTCTTATGGGAATTCTTACAACAATAATAGGAACACACCCCCTGGACTTGAAGCCATGCTTAAAGAATTTATTAGTACACAAACTGCTTTTAACAAATCTGTTGAGGAAAAGCTTGATAAAATTGATATCCTTGCTTCTAGAGTTGATAGACTTGCCTCTGATGTTGATCTTTTGAAATCGAAAGTTATGCCTAATAGGGATATTGAAAATAAAATTGTTACTACAGCAAATGCCATCCAAGTTAGAATTAATGAGAATATAAGATTAATGGCTGAATTGCGTGCTAGGTGGGATAGAGAAGAAAATGAAAAACTAGCTAAAGAGAAAAATGTAGCTAAAGTTTGGACTATTACCACCACTAGCAATGCTAATGATTCACATGTTGCTACACCTCCTACTATTAATGGTAAAATAATTGGTGTTGGCAATGTTTCTACTCCTAGTGCAAAGCGCAAAATTACCTGAAACTGCTAAAACTGCTGAAACTGCCTGTGATAAAACTGCTGAATTTTTTTCCAACATTGGGGATGATGATCCCATTGCTTTAGATTTTGATGATTTCCACATCTCTGAAGTTATAAAGTTCTTACAAAAACTTGCTAAGAGTCCCAATGCTAGCGCTGTAAACTTGGCTTTCACAAAACATATTACAAATGCTCTCATAAAAGCTAGAGAAGAGAAACTAAAACTTGAAACTTCTATTCCTAGAAAGCTAGAAGATGGTTGGGAGCCCATCATTAAAATGAGGGTCAATGATTTTGATTGTAATGCTTTATGTGATCTTGGTGCAAGTATTTCGTTATGCCTAAGAAAGTCTATGATATGCTTGACTTGCCACCATTGAAAAATTGTTATTTGGATGTTAATCTCGCTGATAATGCTAAAAAGAAACCTTTGGGGAGAGTTGATAATGTTCATATTATGGTTAACAATAACCTTGTCCCCGTTGATTTTGTTGTCTTGGATATTGAATGTAATGCATCTTGCCCCATTATATTGGGAAGATCTTTTCTTCGAACCGTTGGTGCTACTATTGATATGAAGGAAGGTAATATTAAATATCAATTTCCTCTCAAGAAAGGTATGGAACACTTCCCTAGAAAGAGAATGAAGTTACCTTATGATCCTATTATTAGAACAAGTTATGATGTTGATGCTTCATCTCTTGATGTTACTTGATACACACTTTCTGCGCTTAGCTGAAAGGCGTTAAAGAAAAGCGCTTATGGGAGACAACCCATGTTTTTACTACAGTATTTTTGTTTTATATTTGAGTCTTGGAAGTTGTTTACTACTGTAGTAACCTCTCCTTATCTTATTTTTGAGTTTTGTTGTGCCAAGTAAAGTCTTTGATAGTAAAGTTCATACTAGATTTGGATTACTGCGCAGTTTCAGATTTCTTTGCTGTCACGAATTTCGACCTGCCTCCCTGTAGGTAGCTCAGAAAATTAAGCCAATTTACGTGCGTGATCCTCAGATATGTACGCAACTTTCATTCAATTTGGGCATTTTCATTTGAGCAAGTCTGGTGCCTCAATAAAATCCATCTTTACGGACTGTTCTGTTTTGACAGATTCTGCCTTTTATTTCGCATTGCCTCTTTTGCTATGTTGGATGAATTTCTTTGATCCATTAATGTCCAGTAGCTTTATGCAATGTCCAGAAGTGTTAAGAATGATTGTGTCACCTCTGAACATATTAATTTTTATTGTCCACTAACCCTCTAATGAGTTGTTTCGAGTTTGGTGTGGAGGAAGTTTTCAAGGATCAAGAGAGGAGTATGATGCAATATGATCAAGGAGAGTGAAAGCTCTAAGCTTGGGGATGCCCCGGTGGTTCACCCCTGCATATTCTAAGAAGACTCAAGCGTCTAAGCTTGGGGATGCCCAAGGCATCCCCTTCTTCATCGACAACATTATCCGGTTCCTCCCCGAAACTATATTTTTATTCCGTCACATCTTATGTGCTTTGCTTGGAGCGTCGGTTTGTTTTTGTTTTTGTTTTGTTTGAATAAAATGGTTCCTAGCATTCACTGTATGGGAGAGAGACACGCTCCGCTGTTGCATATGGACAAATATGTCCTTAGGCTTTACTCATAATATTCATGGCGAAGTTTCTTCTTCGTTAAATTGTTATATGGTTGGAATCGGGAAATGCTACATGTAGTTATTCTAAAATGTCTTGGATAATTTGATACTTGGCAATTGTTGTGCTCATGTTTAAGCTCTTGCATCATATACTTTGCACCCATTAATGAAGAAACACCTAGAGCTTGCTAATTTGGTTTGCATATTTGGTTTCTCTAAAGTCTAGATAATATCTAGTATTGAGTTTTGAACAACAAGGAAGACGGTGTAGAGTCTTATAATGTTTACAATATGTCTTTTATGTGAGTTTTGCTGCACCGTTCATCCTTGTGTTTGTTTCAAATAAACCTTGCTAGCCTAAACCTTGTATCGAGAGGGAATACTTCTCATGCATCCAAAATCCTTGAGCCAACCACTATGCCATTTGTGTCCACCATACCTACCTACTACATGGTATTTCTCCGCCATTCCAAAGTAAATTGCTTGAGTGCTACCTTTAAAATTCCATCATTCACCTTTACAATATATAGCTCATGGGACAAATAGCTTAAAAACTATTGTGGTATTGAATATGTACTTATGCACTTTATCTCTTATTAAGTTGCTTGTTGTGCGATAACCATGTTTCGGGGACGCCATCAACTATTCTTTGTTGAATATCATGTGAGTTGCTATGCATGTCCGTCTTGTCCGAAGTAAGAGAGATCTACCACCTTAATGGTTGGAGCATGCATATTGTTAGAGAAGAACATTGGGCCGCTAACTAAAGCCATGATTCATGGTGGAAGTTTCAGTTTTGGACATATATCCTCAATCTCATATGAGAATAATAATTGTTGCCACATGCTTATGCATTAAAGAGGAGTCCATTATCTCGTTGTCCATGTTGTCCCGGTATGGATGTCTAAGTTGAGAATAATCAAAAGCGAGAAATCCAAAATGCGAGCTTTCTCCTTAGACCTTTGTACAAAGCGGCATGGAGGTACCCCATTGTGACACTTGGTTAAAACATGTGTATTGCGATGATCCGGTAGTCCAAGCTAATTAGGACAAGGTGCGGGCACTATTAGTATACTATGCATGAGGCTTGCAACTTGTAAGATATAATTTACATAACTCATATGCTTTATTACTACCGTTGACAAAATTGTTTCATGTTTTCAAAATAAAAGCTCTAGCATAAATATAGCAATCGATGCTTTCCTCTTTGAAGGACCTTTCTTTTACTTTTATGTTGAGTCAGTTCACCTATTTCTCTCCACCTCAAGAAGCAAACACTTGTGTGAACTGTGCATCGATTCCTACATACTTGCATATTGCACTTGTTATATTACTCTATGTTGACAATTATCCATGAGATATACATGTTATAAGTTGAAAGCAACCGCTGAAACTTAATCTTCCTTTGTGTTGCTTCAATACCTTTACTTTGATTTATTGCTTTATGAGTTAACTCTTATGCAAGACTTATTGATGCTTGTCTTTAAGTACTATTCATGAAAAGTCTTTGCTTTATGATTCACTTGTTTACGCATGTCATTACCATTGTTTTGATCGCTGCATTCATTACATATGTTTACAAATAGTATGATCAAGGTTATGATGGCATGTCACTTCGTAAATTATCTTTGTTATCGTTTTACCCGCTCGGGACGAGCGGAACTAAGCTTGGGGATGCTGATACGTCTCCGACGTATCGATAATTTCTTATGTTCCATGCCACATTATTGATGATATCTACATGTTTTATGCACACTTTATGTCATATTCGTGCATTTTCCGGAACTAACCTATTAACAAGATGCCGAAGAGCCGCTTCTGTTTTCTCGCTGTTTTTGGTTTCGAAATCCTAGTAACGAAATATTCTCGGAATTGGACGAAATCAACGCCCGGGGTCCTATTTTGCCACGAAGCTTGCGAGAAGACCGAAGGAGAGTCGAAGTGGGGCCACGAGGTGGCGACACACCAGGGCGGCGCGGCCCGGGCCCCGGCCGCGCCGACCTATGGTGTGCGCCCTCGTGCCGCCTCTTTACTCGCCCTTCCGCCTACAAATAGCCTCCATCGCGAAACCCCCGATCACCGAGAGCCAAGATACGGAAAACCTTACCGAGACGCCACCGCCGCCAATCCCATCTCGGGGGATTCGGAGATCTCCTCCGGCACCCCGCCGGAGAGGGGATTCATCTCCCGGAGGACTCTTCACCGCCATGGTCGCTCTCCGGAGTGATGAGTGAGTAGTTCACCCCTGGACTATGGGTCCATAGCAGTAGCTAGATGGTTGTCTTCTCCTCATTGTGCTTCATTGTTGGATCTTGTGAGCTGCCTAACATGATCAAGATCATCTATCTGTAATACTATATGTTAATTATCAAGTTATTACCTATGTGTTGTTTATGATCTTGCATGCTCTCCGTTATTAGTAGAGGCTCTGGCCAAGTTTTTGCTCTTAACTCCAAAAGGGAGTATTTATGCTCGATAGT
The DNA here is from genome assembly GCF_022539505.1 of Lolium rigidum. NCBI lineage: Eukaryota > Viridiplantae > Streptophyta > Magnoliopsida > Poales > Poaceae > Lolium > Lolium rigidum. Next base: position 339,268 of record NW_025899959.1, on the reverse strand, counting down.
GGGTTCATGCCTCCATTGAATCTGGGACGAGTGACGTAAAGTTCTAAGGTCGTGGATGTGCTTGTTGCCACTAGGGACAAAACATTGATGCTATGTCTAAGGATGTAGTTATTGATTACATTACGCACCATACTTAATGCAATTATCTCGTTGTTTTGCAACTTAATACCGGAAGGGGTTCGGATGATAACTCTGAAGGTGGACTTTTTAGGCATAGATGCATGCTCGGATAGCGGTCTATGTACTTTGTCGTAATGCCCAATTAAATCTCACTATATTTATCATGACATGTATGTGCATTGTTATGCCCTCTCTATTTGTCAATTGCCCGACTGTAATTTGTTCACCCAACATGCTTTTATCTTATGGGAGAGACACCTCTAGTGAACTGTGGACCCCGGTCCTATTCTTTACATCGCATACAATCTCATCGCAATACTTGTTTTACTCGTTTTCTTGCAAACAATCATCTTCCACACAATACGGTTAATCCTTTGTTACAGCAAGCCGGTGAGATTGACAACCTCACTCGTTTCGTTGGGGCAAAGTACTTTGGTTGTGTTGTGCAGGTTCCACGTTGGCGCCGGAATCTCCGGTGTTGCGCCGCACTACATCCCGCCGCCATCAACCTTCAACGTGCTTCTTGACTCCTACTGGTTCGATTAAACCTTGGTTTCTTACTGAGGGAAACTTGCCGCTGTGCGCATCACACCTTCCTCTTGGGGTTCCCAACGGACGTGTCAACTACACGCATCAATGATATCTACATGTTTTATACACATTATATGTCGTATTTATGCATTTTCCGGCACTAACCTATTAACGAGATGCCGAAGAGCCAGTTGCTGTTTTCTGCTGTTTTTGGTTTCAGAAATCCTACAAAGGAAATATTCTCGGAATTGGACAAAATCAACGCCCAGGGTCCTATTTTTGCACGAAGCTTCCAGAAGACCGAGGGGGAAAGGAAGTGGGGCCATGAGGCGCCGCCACAACAGGGCGGCGCGGCCCAGCCCCTGGCCGCGCGGCCCTGGCGTGTGGGGCCCTCGTGTGGCCCCCCGCGTTGCCCTTCCGCATACTTAATGCCTTCGTCGCGAAACCCCCCAGTACCGAGAGCCACGATACGGAAAACCTTACTGTGACGCCGCCGCCGCCAATCCCATCTCGGGGGATTCTGGAGATCACCTCCGGCACCCTGCCGGAGAGGGGATTTATCTCCCGGAGGACTCTTCACCGCCATGGTCGCCTCCGGAGTGATGAGTGAGTAGTTCACCCCTGGACTATGGGTCCATAGCAGTAGCTAGATGGTCGTCTTCTCCTCATGTGCTTCATTGTCGGATCTTGTGAGCTGCCTAACATGATCAAGATCATCTATCTGTAATTCTATATGTTGTGTTTGTCGGGATCCGATGGATAGAGAATATTATGTTATGTTGATTATCAATCTATTACCTATGTGTTTTTTATGATCTTGCATGCTCTCCGTTATTAGTAGAGGCTCTGGCCAAGTTTTTACTCTTAACTCCAAGAGGGAGTATTTATGCTCGATAGTGGGTTCATGCCTCCATTAAATCTGGGACAGTGACAGAAAGTTCTAAGGTTGTGGATGTGCTGTTGCCACTAGGGATAAAAAATTGATGCTATGTCCGAGGATGTAGTTATTGATTACATTACGCACCATACTTAATGCAAGAGTGTGGATTTGTTGCCACCGGGTGGCAATGTCCCCCCTTTGGCTGCCGTAGGATGAATTGATGGAGATTCGTTTTTGCGCTGCCAGATGTCCACAGCGATGCAGTTACAACTCATTCGCCGTGTGGTAAACTGGTTTATAACCTAATTATATGCTTGAAGTGTCAGGGCCTGCAGAGCCATGCAGCGCGAGACCCGGCGAGCTGACCGCTTATTTCAGCTGTTGCACGTGCAAAAATACAGCGAATAAATGCATGCATAGCCCGTACTCATGATCTACATGCATGTCAGACTATGCTAACATGTTGAGTGCTTCATGCATGCATACGCTGTTCATTTCGCCAAAACTTTGTGTGATTTGGGTTGAACGCGGCTGGCCAGGAAGAAGGCCAGGTCGAAGTGCAGGTCTGCCCGGGCCATGCTGTGGCGACACAAGCGTGAAGGGAGACGGCACATCGAGCTCTAGGCCTCCAGCCCGTAGTAAGTAGTAACAGCCGCTGAGGTTACCTAGTGAGCAGTACGACGCACCCAAAAGTAGCCGCAGCGTCACAAGCTGCGTGAACGACGGCCTTTGTGCGTCCGGCGGCGGCGTGAGTAAGGCATGGGTAGTCAAGGTGCAGCGCACGAAGGGCGGCGACTCGAAGACTGGAGCAGTAGCACTCTAGCGGGGAGCCATGGACGTGTGTTGAGGCTACACCTTGCAGCTCTATCTTCTTCTTCTACCTCTCACAATCTCTCTTCACACGCACACATGTGAAAGCTCACAAGAAACACGCTCACAACCAACACACTCATGAACCAAGCAAAGAACACACAATTGGCGAATATAGTGGATTCCACGAACAGTACCAAGTCTCAAGTCTCAACTAATTGCTCCCATTTCTTTCTCCACGATGATCTGCACGCGACTCAGCTGCTCCTGCTCAGCAGCCCACGAATGTAGCTAACTAAAACATAGACATGATTTAGTACTAAATAACAAGATTAGTTCTAGCCCGTGGAGCTCCTCGAGGACGTGCACCGCCGGGGCGCCGGTGAGCAGGGCGTCCATACTGTCGTCGATTTGGCACCGCCGGGACGCCGGTGAGCAGGGCGTCCATATTGGCGCACGAGGGGTGCCGCGTGATGGATATTCCCGGCGCTGATCACGACGAGCATGCTGCAACGACGCAGTTCCACACCCACGCCGGCCAGCGAATTCACACTCGACGAAGTTCTTCAATCCTTCTCTTTGGTAGTCTTGCTTTTTCTCCGGCGATCAGGTAACTACTGTACAAAAGAAATGGCGATCAAGCAACTAAAAAACCCGGCGACCATGGACTGGCCTCCAAGCTCCAACTCCAGTCGATGCGCCCACACGTACGGTCAAAAACACAATTAGCAATTGCATCAAATAAGCAAACCAAAGAGAGAAACTGAGAACAGCTGATCGAGAGTGGAGCATACTACAGAAAATATGCTTCAGGTGAATTAATAAGAAATTAGCTAGCGGGAGTAGAATCAACAGCATCCTCTTCGACGTCTCCTGTATGTGCAGCCTCACCGGCCCATCCCCTACAACACCCAGGTCATCCTGTTCCTCGAGTCCCTCGGCGCCGGCTCTCAAGGACAGCGCGGGCGGCGGGCTCCCTGACTATCTTCACCAAAGACTGCTAATCCAAACAACCACTTAAGTATGGAGCCTATCAGTGCCACCAAACTGCACACATAAATCATGACAACTACTCTAAAGCAATCGACCCATATTCAGCTTGTTTATTAATTTGTATTGAATAGCAGAACCAAGCAGCTGACATCACCACATGTTTGTGGCATGTAATTTATTGAATGAAGACAACAACGATATGTTGTGCGAGAACATTTGCAGTGCATCGATTCACGTATGACTGTGCACTGCTTAGTCTGACGACATGACTGCTCTCAGCCTGCCCGTGTGTCAGGTAATTTGCAAAAGCTAGACTAATTAAGAAATGAGAGCCAGAGATCGATCCGAATCTTGATGATCAATCGCACAGCATTGAGAGGGGTGGTATTGCCACCGGGTGGCAACATCACATTTACCTTAATGCAATTGTCTGTTGTTTTGCAACTTAATACTGGAAGGGGTTCGGATGATAACCCGAAGTGGACTTTTTAGGCATAGATGCATGCTGGATAGCGGTCTATGTACTTTGTCGTAATGCCCAATTAAATCTCACAATATTCATCATATCATGTATGTGCATTGTCATGCTCTCTTTATTTGTCAATTGCCCGACTGTAATTTGTTCACCCAACATGCTATTTATGTTATGGGAGAGACACCTCTAGTGAACTATGGACCCCGGTCCATTATTTTACACGAATACAATCTACTGCAATACTTGTTCTACTGTTTTCTGCAAACAATCATCATCCATACTATACATCTAATCCTTTGTTACAGCAAGCCGGTGAGATTGACAACCTCACTGTTTCGTTGGGGCAAAGTACTTTGGTTGTGTTGTGCAGGTTCCACGTTGGCGCCGGAATCTCTGGTGTTGCGCCGCACTACATCCCGCCGCCATCAACCTTCGACGTGCTTCTTGACTCCTACTGGTTCGATTAAACCTTGGTTTCTTACTGAGGGAAACTTGCTGCTGTACGCATCACACCTTCCACTTGGGGTTCCCAACGGGCGTGTGCTTTACGCGTCATCAGAAGGGCAGAGTTGGAGGCGGCGCAGGGGCCCCACACCATAGGCCGGCGCGGGCCCCATGCTGGCCGTGCCGCCCTATGGTTACGGCCCCTCGTGGCCCCACTTCGTATGCTCTTCGGTCTTCTGGAAGCTCCGTGGAAAAATAAGACACTGGGCGTTGATTTCGTCCAATTTCGAGAATATTTCCTTTGTAGGATTTCTGAAACCAAAAACAGCAGAAAACAACAACTGGCTCTTCGGCATCTCGTTAATAGGTTAGTGCCGGAAAATGCATAATAATGATGTAAAGTATGTATAAAACATGTGTGTATTGTCATAAAAGTAGCATGTAATATAAGAAATTATAGATACGTTTGAGACGTATCAGTAGGTTCAGGAAATGATTCCTGAGTAGATGAACTGGGCATCTCCTGAATTGATGAGCTAGACGTTTCTTTCATAGGAAAGATGTCCTCAAAGAAAGTCGCATCATTCGACTCCATAATTGTACCAACATGCATGTCGGATACCTCAGATTTACTATCAAAAATCTGTAGCCAATGCTATGAAATGCATATCCCAGAAGAACACAATCCACGGTTTTTGGTCCAAGCTTGCGCTTCTTGGGTATTGGCACATTTACTTTCGCCATACAGCCCCAAGTTTGTAGGTAAGAGAGTTTCAACATTTTCCTTTCCCATTCCTCAAACGGGGTAATGGTTTTGTTCTTTGTGGGGACACGGTTTAGGACATGACATGCAGTCAATATCGCCTCCCCCACCATGCCTTGGATAGACCCGATGTATCTAACATGGCGTTAACCAAATCGGTTAGAGTACGGTTCTTTCTTTCGGCCACCCCATTTGATCGAGGTGAGTAGGGAGGCGTCCTCTCATGGATAATACCATGTTCCGCACAAAAAGAATCAAACTCGTTGGAAAAATACTCTCCACCACGATCAGACCTTAGCCGCTTGATCTTTCGATCAAGTTGGTTTTCTGCTTCAGCTTTAAAGATTTTGAAGTAATTAAGAGCTTCATCTTTAGATTTCAGGAGGTACACATAACAATATCGAGTAGAGTCATCAATTAAAGTCGTGAAGTATCTTTTCCCTCCTTTTGTCAATTCACCATTCATTTCACAAAGATCCGAATGTATAAGCTCCAGCGGTGCCAAGTCTCTTGCCTCCGCAGTCTTGTGAGACTTACGTGGTTGCTTAGCTTGCACACATACTTGGCACTTGGATTTCTTGACAATAGCAAATTTTAGAATTATATTCATATTCGCTAGCCGCGTCATGCACCCAAAATTAACTTGACAAAGTCGTGAATGCCAAATATCGGACTCACTATCATTGCAAACATGATTAATAATTTGAATACATAAGTCTGACAAAGATAAGCGGAACAAGCCTCCGCACACATAGCCCTTTCCAACAAATTGTCCACACTTGGAAATTACAACTTTATTGGACTCAGACACCAACTTAAAACCATCTCGACATAAAAGCGATCCGCTAACGAGATTTTTATTAATTGATGGAACGTGCTGCACATTCTTCAGCTGGATGGTCTTTCCTGAAGTAAACTTCAGATCCACCGTACCAACACCACGAACAGAAGCACGTGAGCCGTTTCCCATCAGCACGGAGCAAGTCCTTGCGACCTGATAAGAAGAAAACATGGAGACATCAGAACATACATGTGTATTGGCTCCGGTGTCTATCCACCAATCAGGAGAATTACATACTGAAAGGACAGTAGGAGAAGTACCGTACCCAACGTCCTTCATCTCGGTATCAACACCAATAACAACATTTGCGGACTTGCCGCTGTTCCCACGCCGATCATGGCGTTCGGGCAATCAGGAGCCCAATGTCCGGGAGCGCCACAAACATGGCGGTTCCCTTTCTTCTTATAAGGAGTCTTCCTCTTGAAGTTGGTTGAGTTAGAGGCTTTGTTCTTCTCGTCAAACTTGCCTTTTCCATTATTCTTATTCTTATACTTGTGAGATTGGAAGTTTTTCTTCTGTACCACATTGGCACTAGAACCTCCCTCAAAACTACGAGCGCGTGTGTCCTTTGCTCTCGCCTTCTCTTGCACATGAAGCGAGCCAATGAGATCCGAAACGGAAAACTCTTGTCTCTTATGTTTCAGAGAAGTAGCAAAGTTCCTCCACGAAGGAGGAAGCTTGGCAATAATGCCACCGGCCACAAATTTGTCCGGTAAGGTACACTTAAACTACTCGAGTTCTTTGGCAAGTGACTGAATCTCATGAGCCTGCTCAACCACGGAGCGCTCATCAGTCATCCTGTAGTCATAGTATTGCTCCATGACATACAATTCAATGCCAGCGTCCGAGACCCCAAATTTGGCCTCGAGCGCATCCCACACATCTTTACCATGGTCGAAAGCCATGTACGGGTCAACAATGTTGTCCCCAAGAACGCTGAACAAGGCCGCCTTAAACATGGCGTCGACCTTCTCAAACTTTTCCTGCTCCTCTGCAGAGAGAGGCCCCTCAGGTCTAGCATCTGTGGCGCTAAAACAACCTAGGTTTGTAAACCATAGAACTGCCTTTGTGAGCCACCTCTTGTAATGCATACCATCAAAGAGGGGAGGTCGAGTAGCGGCAGCAACGCTGCTTGAATTGATTTGCCTATAATCAGGTTTTTGGATTGTTGAATATATAAGCAAATATCCATATGAAATAATCCGTACAAGTAATTGATAGATCATGAATATGAAAACAAAAAATAAACTAATCGTGCAGACTAGTAAGATAGATGAACAGATCAGATCTAAACAAGATAAACCGATCACATCTACCACAGAAACTAGAAGAAGAAACTCTAACAGAAACTGGAAGAGGAACGATAAGATCACATACTTCACAGCAGCGTCGTTGTCGCCCATGTTGAGGTTGTCGAAGAAGTCGCTGAGGTCCGGGAAGAAGTTGTCGGTGTGGAGGAACTCGTCGTCTGAGGATGACGTCGTGATACCAGTAGTCGCGCCTGAGCGCTCCCCAAAAACCTGATTGCCCCTCACCCGTACAGGTTCACGAGAGGCAGGGTTCCGGAGGCCTACTATCCGGGCAGTCGGTGCACGTCGACGGACGGGTTGAGGAAGACGAAGGCGGCGACGCAATGAACTGGAAACAGGTAGTCGCATATGCGTACGCGGTATAGACTAGGGTTGGCGTCCGCGCTTATATAAACCGGAAGGCAAAACGGCTGAGTAACGCGTCCGCTAATGACTCAAAATTGATTACACAATTAATTTCTCAAACAGCAAAAAGATAAGCTCGGCTCGGCGAGATTCCCGCAACCCGCGGCACGTCGTGACGAGGCGAGGCGTGGCGTGGCGAGGCGAGGCGGGCGGCAGAGGAGGAGGAGTGCGCGAGGGCTCTCTCTCTTCTCACTCACTTACGAGGACTATAACAGCCCACCTTATATACCACTCCAACTCTCTTCCAACTAGCAATGTGGGACTAAACTTTAGCCCCCACTAGTGCTGCCACTGATTATTGGAATGGGCCATGTGAGTTTCAGAATTTGATAATGGGCCATGGGCCAAAGGCCAAATGCCCAAAATTCCAGCAGTTTTTTGGATCGGTTCTGCCGGCCACCGTTTAGAGGACTAAATTTTTTCTCATCTACTTTAATCTGCCGTTTGTTCTCTAAGTGAGCCACGTGTTCCTGTAAGGCCGGTCCGCCGCGTGTCGCCGTTCATTTTCTCTCTTCTCGCTGGAATAGAAAGAGGGCGGTAGCCGGTAGGGCGCACCAAAAACCCATAGTTTCTCCACAAAAGTTTCGGGCAGAAAAGAGTAAGTGTTGATCATCAGTTCACCACGTTCTCAGCCTCGGCTCAATCTTTTTTTTTTTTGCACACGAGAGGGGTCCGGAAGATCTGAGAGAAATCCATTAAAGTGGCAGGATTACAAATTGCAGTAAGCCCTTGCAAATACTCGCTCAAAGAACCTAATATTTGAAGATAGAGGCCTACACGTTACAGAAAACACCCTACAAAAAACTAGATCGAAGCAATCTAGTCCATCGGTGTTTCTGCCACACATCGCCGGCATCCTCCGGGCATCGCCGCCGAGAAACCAGAGCCAGCTGCTCCGGAGCCCTTTTCGGCGAGAGCTTGCTGCCGCGGTCTATCACCTCCATGCGGGGAACGCATCACTTCGCACAGAGATGATTTGGAGCACGACAGAGCTGATTCAGGCCTCCACATCGGAGGTTGAAGAGGCGCCGCCCTTGCGGCCATGGATAGCAGCGGCAAGGTTGCCAGCTACTTGTTGAAGCTCGTCGATATAGCACCCATGGCTGAGAAGCAAGAGAGGATGGAGTGGAAGTCACGCCAGGCCTTAGTCATGACGCGCGGCCCATCGTTTTGCATGACACGTATCCATTTCTTCGTCTGAGAGGCTCGTTCTGTTCAGAGAGTATCGTCCACGTTGTGATGCAACAAATGGTCTGCGTGGCCAATATTTTACCGACACCTCCCACGCCCATTGCATATCTACACTTTGCATCGCTCTTAATTACTCTCAAAAACTCATCTCAACACTCATCTTATGGCAGCGTTGGTCTTCGATCGCTTGGCCTTTGTATCAATCGCTAGCTAGGAGTGTAATATATACCCACCTGCACTGGTTATGAGGTCCAACATAATATGGTGTAGATTGTTGCACCTGTCGAACTGAACATTAGAAAATGAGATGGTGAGTCACGTTAATGCACTCAATTGCGCCGCCAACTCTTTCTCCTTCCAGGCAGTGACAACTGAACTGAAGTTGGAGCAAGCAACAATCATAATTCTTCACGAGTACACTCGACAGTAAACGCATATGATGCAGCGTGAACTGGATCGTTGTGAACCACACTTCGTTGGCAGGTGGTAAAATCATAAATCTTGACAGGGATGTCCAAATTATACGAACTGGAGAACACGAGAGAGCCAGAGAAAGAAAGGTCACAGTGGCTACAGATAATAAAGGAACATAAATTACACAAGTTTACCCCTGGGTCAGCAACATAAAACACTTCCAAAGCGAGGGGAAGATTAATTGATCTGCATCCCTAGAAGTAGCTTGGTCCATTGCGAATATTAGAAAGTCTTCATTTAACCTATCGTTTTTCTTATTACGGGCACATTTACCCTATCTTCTAAAGTAACGTGTGAGGTTAGACTGTAATATTTGGGGTGGAACATTTTTTCCAGATGCATTTTTTTCGACAAAGGAAATATATTAATATCGAAGGATACTAATTACACCAGCCTCTGCAACAACGCAATGCCCTAAAACATTACAGATGTACACAACCAAAAAAAGAAAAAAAACTAAGAAATAAAAGTCCCGCTACAGCATCACAGCCCTAGCAACAGTAATACAACCACCACCAAGACAATACCTGAAAATCAGACTCTTCAAAAGTGACGCCTCCAAGAAGGGAATAGTGCACCAGCGCCGTCGTCGCCCGATCAAAGATCTTAGGTTTTCACCCTGAAGATAGTCTTTGCTCTCAAAACAATGCTTTCAACTAGGACATTGCTAGGCACAACCAGTTAAGGCCAGACCTTGGGTTTTCACCCTGAAAGGTAAGACTCCGAAACTCACATGTGCTGCCGCCCCCACTTCCATACCACTGCTGTGAAGTCCGGAACACCAAGCAAGCCCCTCAACAGCGCAAAGACTTGAACCTCCATTAGCTAGTCCTCCAATTCGACCTTCATGATATTCTCTTCTTCTGACTTCACCATGGATCAACTGTCACTTGGTGTCAACACAGAAAAGAGCTTTGCGCTTCTCCCTCCAGACCAAACGGTCGGAATAAAAGTATGGGTGCGCACGACCGAATACCACCGATCCAGCAAACTCCAGGCAATAAAAGCACTGTTACAATTGCCGGCGGGGCCTTGCAGAACTCAACACACCGGCCAGATCGCGAGCCCAGACCTCCGATAGATCTTCGTCTTCACCCAAGATAAAGCAAGCAATTATTGGTGACACAACGCTTTAAATGAATTGGGAGGGGAAAAAACCGAGCGAGAGACTGGTTTTAGGACACGCAGGTTTCAATTTTTTTGCATTAAGATGTTGGGTTCCACATTTCAGCTAGCTTGTTCTTCTCGGTTGATTCACTGTTTCTTCTTTTCACGCCAACGATTTCTTCAACTCAGCCGAAGAAAGATGAAAAGTGGACTATTTTAAGAGTTTAAGGTTTATTTTAAACTAAAAATACCTTTTGGAATAAAAAGTAAACTATCCAAAGAATTCAAAGACAAGAAGTGAAGTTTTTTTTGTTTATATATGATGGGCCCAGGTTCTAGTTTGGCCCCAGGCCCCAAAGAAAACCCAGGACAGCTGAGACAATAACCGCTGAGACAAATAACCTCGAGCGCGTCGTGATTCACGTCAGATCAAACGGCCATAGTACATCTCATCTGACTGATGGCAAATCAGCTAGCTGAAAATTAGAAAGAGACGGTCCGACACACTCCCTTCCGCATCGCACGCACGCTCCCCGAGCCCTAGGGTTAGATCCGTCCGCCGCCGTCATCTGCCGACGTCGTCCGCCGCGGCTCCGACCTCCTCCTCCTCCTCCGCCGGCCGCCGATCCTCCGAGTTCTCTCTCCGCTCACCCCCGCACACCCCCCCTCTGCCATGTCGCCGCCGCTCCTCCGCACAGCAATTTGAGGTACAGGCTTCCACTTGTTTACTTTCTGCAAACTGGCTCTTGAGCCGCAACCCGGATTCAACCAATTGAACTACTGCCTGCCGCTGAATTCAGCATCCAGCCACAGTTATTCAATTGTTTACACGGCTCAGCAACTCATCTGTTGGGAATTATGCCCGTCGAAGCCTTGCGCAGCAGGCTTTTGGAGATCCACGTGTCTTGTGTGTGGACTGCTGAAACCTGCATATGTTTATCTTGTCATGGCCTGCTTATATATACATCTGTTTCCGTTTCAGACTGGCAGGGTTCACTGTGTCGTCGTGCAGTTTCTGTGGACAATCTTCAGGCGCTCCCTACTGCTGACTTGCTGTTTTGTTTGTCATCACAATGTCAGGCTTGCTCAACGTACGTGCTACTGGATTACGATGCGTTCACCAGCATTTTTCTTATTCTAGCTGTACCTACCTAGTAACTGTTTGCAGTTGGACAATGGATGGGTACTTCAGTTTTCAACACTTGATAAATATCTCCTACTCAGTAGTCAGGAATAGTTAAGTCTGCTTTTGAGGAATCTGTTGATTGATGTATTCATCGATTGTCTTAAGATAGCACTATGCTTCTTTTTCTTTGCCTTATCACCCTTAAATGAGCTATAGTAGGCAGGTGGGATTTAACTTTGACTGGTTGCTATTTATGTCAATGTGGTTATGCTTTTCTGAATAGTATAACTTGCCACGTTAGTAGTCTGTATTATTCTTTGTTTGGATAACTTGAACTTTTTTTCTTTGGCAGTCAAATCTTAACAGTTCGGCATCAAATCTTCCAGACTCAACAGGACGGCCATTTACAGCATCCTTTTCTGGCCAATCTGGATCACTTCAAGGTTTCCATCACTCTGGTGAGCTTAAAATACACTAGATCGGTTACTGCGTTGACATAGTGCAACATCCATTACGAAACCTGTCATCTTTTATGATTTTCTTCCCTTTTCAGGTCTGCACAACATTCATGGAAATTTCAATCTTCCAAATATGCCTGGATCGCTTGCTCAAAGGAATGCTGCAATGAGCGGCCTTCCATCCTCTGGGGTTCAGCAAACTGGAGGGAGCATTTCAGGGAGATTTGCTTCCAACAACCTTCCAGGTGCCATGTCTCAGGTTCGAATGCCCACCTTTATGGACTATGGAGAATTGGGGATGCAGTAGTATTTTTTTTTCTGTACTGCGAACAGCATGAACCTGCAGTTTAGTGGATTATGCAATCTAAGTAATAGTTTTGTTGGTTGAAATTATAACATATACTCCTTCCGTGGTTTTGTGCGTGGAAGACGATGACCGTTACTATTTCTTTGCAGATTCCTCATGCACATTCAGGTGTCGGTGGTAGAGGAATGAATGTTGGTGGAGGTCAAGCATATAGTAGTGGCATGAATATTGGTGGTACCATTCAAGGCTTATCCTCAAACTTGGGCAACAGTGTCAATCGGAATTCTGTTCCGGGCATGTCCGCGTCTCCAGCTTTAGGAAACTTGGGTCCACGTATTACAAGTTCTGTGGGAAATATTGTGGGCGGGAGTAACATTGGAAGAAATATGAGCTCTGGTGGTTTGTCGGTGCCGAGTATCGCGTCACGCATGAATTTTGGTGGGAATACCGGGAGTGGAAGTCTAAATGTGCAAGGATCCAACAGGATGATGAATGGCCTTCTTCCGCAAGGTAGGTGTAGTTTATTTCACTACTACATGAAAAAGGTTACAAATATCCATGTCATCATGCTTAATTTGTTGCTCGAACTATTATATTTTTACCATGTTTTAACTTTTAACCACTGCTATACTGATTCTCTGTTCAGCTCCTACTAACTGCATTGCCTACTTCATAACATGTTTTAACCCTTGCTAAATTAAATCTTTGTTTAAAATTTTAACCACTGCTATATTAAGTCTTTGTTCAGCGTCTCTACTTACCATATCCTGGCAAAAAAAGTTGGGCATAAAGTAAGCACTCAACATCCCTTATGATATATTGATATTTGGATTTTTTATTTATAAAACACAGTAGGTATTCTTAATAAATATTGAACCATGTGGTGCTATTGGGTATACTGAAAAATTCGTTTCTGCAAGTGCAACAATGAAGCAGTGAAAAGAAAAGATAGCTTCTGAACAATCACAATCTTCCCCCGAACAATCGCCCCACAATAAACAAGTTTGAATTTGTTATTCATTTAATTCTGGAACAACTCAGGAAGCGTGTATGTTAAAGTTTGGTTGCCATGTCTGCCATGAAAGTAAAGCCTGGTGAACACCACTACCTATCTGGAGGAATATGCATTTTTTCGCTCTCGGTACAATATATGCCAGCTTATAGAAACTACAGTTTTGACCTTAAATATTAAGTCCAACTTATTATCATAGTGCCTAGTTTCTGGTATATTGATGTTCTTATTTTCCAGCCGTATGTTGGATACCCAAAATCTCTTCTCTTACTAATTGAAACATCACCTTTTCCTTAACATTGTTCTGTTTTGTGATAGTTCCAATTAAAATTCATGAAAGCAATTGGGTTGAAATAAAAACTTGTTTATAGTTTGTACAATCGTTATAGTTCTGTGAGATTGAATGACCAAGAACTATACAGTGCATTATTTTCTCCTATTGAAGTTCCTTATTCAGCTTTTTTTTTTTGTTTCTATTTGTCTCTGAAACCAGGATCATCTCAACTAATTAGTATGATTGGAAGTTCATATCCATCGTCTGGAGGTTCATTATCCCAGAACCAAATGCAAGGTGGTAATAATTCTCTAGGTTCTATGGGGATGCTACATGACCATGGTGACAATGCTCCATTCGACATCAATGATTTTCCCCAGTTGACTGGCCGACCTAGTTCTGCTGGTGGGCCGCAAGGACAATATGGTAATGCTAAATGCTGGAAAACTGTGAATATTTCCCCCAAATTCTGGAGGATGCTTTGCCAACCTCTTTAAATTGCAGGATCACTACGGAAGCAAGGAGTTGGTGTTAACACTATTGTTCAACAAAACCAGGAATTCAGTATTCAAAATGAAGATTTCCCGGCGTTGCCAGGATTTAAAGGTGGTTACAGTTGAATTATTCTAGAACCTATCCGACTCAGTGAGATTGTCCACATTATACTTTTGTTGTATTGGTGCATGATTATTTAATTGTGTTACTTTGTGACCTAAAGTTCGTATCGGTTTACATGTCTATTACTATACAGACCTGCTACTCTGTACTTATTTACTCCAGCATTTGAACAGCTTAGTTCCCAACAATACCACCCTCTATCTTGTGTAGAGTCCATTGCTTTTTTACTTGTCTACTATGGAATGCTGTGATCTTTTCCTCGGGTTAACAATACCACCCTGTCATAAAATTCTCTATCTTGTGTAGAGTCCATTGCTTTTTTACTTGTCTACTATGGAATGCTGTGATCTTTTCCTCGGGTTAACTAATGGTTAGTACCGTGCCACTTTTCACTAACCTAACTAGGAGATGTCCCGCGTTGCAGCAGAATTTATAGCACATTCTTGTAACACAATCATAGAGAGGCAAGAAGGTGAGAAGGCGGCATTTTCTTGAGAGGGCCAGTGCCCAGTAGGGTAGAACCATTCAGCTGGCGTGGCCTCACGAGAATCCAGAGAAAATTATAGTAAATGCTTATAGTGGGTAGTGGCTTTATAAGATACTAGGAGGCGATGGCGCAGCGCACGCCGCGCCCGTGGACTTTTGTGTGTAAAATGTTATTAAGCTGAATTAGTGCTAATAGTCTGTCGGTACATGGCCAGCGACGCCATCTGGGGGGTGCTTTCACACGTTTCTACATGTTTTTAGGCAGAAGGCAGGGGAGGTCAGCCGTAGGATCTATATACAACATGCCCTCCAACATCTTCAAGGTCGGCCCTGCCGCTGGCCGTTCTCCACTTTGCAGGTGCTGAGGCTAGCCTCCGCCAGAGTAGGCACCTTGCTGCAGGTGTTGAGGCTGGCTTCTGTCAGCGTAGGCACCTTGCTGGCCCGGGGCGGGAGGTGGTGCTGATGCGGCTCTATATTCCTGTTGTTGTAGAAAGAGATGTGGGGAATTGCAAGCCGATGAGAATAAGCGCGAGCAAGCATGAATTCAGTCGTCCGTGGCTGGTATGCTATCTTTTCATGTTGCATCCCAAGAGTTTTGTTTCCCTTCATTGCTGGTAGATAGTGCTTAAATTCGAACCAAAATTGTTGTGCTAAATAAAACGAAGAGCAAAGGCCAGAGATATAGAACAGTTATAATGCCTTGAAATACGACATTATTTTGTTCATCTGGTGAAATTCCTTGTTAGTACCGTGATTGGCAACTGAAAATTGGAGATTAAAACAGAACAACAACAACAACACATATGCAAGGGATCTAAATTTAGAGGATTGAAATCACAATCTATGTGATGGGGGAACCTGGAAGCACCATTCGCAAAAGCATCGAGTTAAAGCAACACTTCATTTGTGTCAACGCTTTCTATATACTTGCAATAGCAGTAAAAAGCAACATAAAAATTCATAAAAGAGAGGCAACTCTTGACAGATTCATTCATTTCAGATACACAAAATTACACATAGTACTGATAGGTAGAAGGTCTATGGATTAACATGTTTCAGTTATAGTTGTGTATGCTGTAAGATCAATGACTATTTTATATACGACGAAATGATTGTAGTTTGTATGTTAGATTTTACTCAGTAACATGGACAGATCATTGCAGAAAATTGCTTATTGATATGGATATAAACAGAAAGTATCGTAAGATATAGATATGCATTACATAGTACATTCTTTGGTTTTGCTACATTTACATACTACATGATTCTTAGTCATCGATAGATACTTGGTGCCATGTACCGATTATCTATAGAGTAGCAAAATTCAGATGACAAAAGCAGAGCATATCCTGATATATATGGGCTATCAGGTGAGAGTGGTGATTCTGTGGTTATGGTGCTCTGTAGTGGATGGAGAGCTTGGTGGTTCAGAACGACAGTTCAGCTGATTACCAAAGTTAGCCGTACTTTGCTGTGATAGTCGGCGTGAAGCTCGTCAATAAGATGCATTGTTGTCCTCTTTGTCAGATGAGGGAATGCTTATGATATTCTTTGGACGCATTCTGTCGCAAGGATGGGTCCGCAGACGGCATTGCTCCTTGCTTGAGTGGGGACCTTCAGTAGGGCACTTGTGGCTTCGGTGGTATTCTTAGTCTTTCATCCCTATGAAAGGTGCCACAGTAGTTTGATGGGCATGTTGAGCTTGGCACAGCCATTTCCACGGCTTTGTGGGCCTGATCTGTATTCTTACCTTTTCTATTTTAGGTGCTGCCTGGACCTGATCTGTATTGTTGCGCTGTTTCAGCATTGTTATTTGAAAATTATGTGGTAGCTCGATGAATCTTGTCATGTGAGAAAATAGAGCTGCAAGACCTGAAGCCATATCCTTTGAAAATTGTCAGGACTTTTTTTTGTGTGAAGCAAACTATATTTGGCCTAGTTCGAATTGTGATCAGCTAAGCAAACACAACACAATTGGACCAAGGAAAAGAACCAAGGTTCTCTGTGAATAATACGACCACTTAATGCATTAATTTTGAAATGTATTAGCGGAAATTATTGACAAATAAACGACATCTGAAAGAAAACATTGACATACTAAAGAAATTCATAGAGCAAAATGAATACGCAAATTGGTAGATAAGCAAAATGGCCAATTTCCTCAATTAAGCAAGACAATGGTTTAATGGCTATCCATGTTTTAACATGTGAAGTTCTGAACATGTACAGTGGTTGCTAAAAACAACAGACTGTTTTCAGTAGGGAAAAGTAAAAACAGATGATCTTATGCTACTACTATTTTACAAAATGGCTACATCAGGAAGTAAATATCTACAATGAACCCTAGTTTCTGATATTGTGATCAGAGTAAGGTAGTGGATGAAGTGTCTTGGTCGATGCAATTGGTAACTACTTAAGTATACATATTTCCGCTAACAATTTGGCAAATTAAAAAGTCAACCTGGAAACTAAGCAGCATGAACCTTTCAGTAAAATACAAAAACGTCAATTTATAAACTCATGAAGATCAATTTATAAGAGGAAATCACCCTGCCTCAGGTTTGGTCAAAATATTATGAACTCATCAACTCAATTCTTATGTGGTCAGGATGTTTAATATTACAAAATCTCTCCACATCAAAGAAGAACTGATATAACTCTAAGACAAAAAAAAGATCCGATATAACTGCAAGCCAAAGAACATACATTTTCCAGTCCTGCAGAGTGAAATATCATATTGGTGTGCCTATCACAGGTGTAGTTTCAGTTGGTTGCTCTGTTAGTCTGTTGTGTTGGTGAGAGCATGTTGGCGTGTTTATCACATGTGTTATTTTGTTTGGTCGCTCTGTTGCATTGGTCTTTGGTTCAAAGGACTGAACCTGGAAGCAAAAAATTCTGTATTTAGTTTACTGGTGGACAACTCAACGAATCTAGCTTTGACCATAGGGACCAATTCATCTCTGCCAGTAATATCTTCAACCTACTTTATGGCAAATGTGAACTCTACGAACTGAGTCTGGCACAATACGAAGAAATGAATAACCAAGAAAAAGAAAAACATTGCAGGTTGTGGTACGTCTTTCAATGAAATGTCAATGCATATAATTTTTTTTATGTAGGAGCATACCTTGGAAAGGCTCAATAAATCCAGACATGGAGAATGTATTTAGTTGTAGATACGTTTAATCTCTCTCAACACGTCTTGCAGCCTATGTAACAAAAGTTGTCTGTGCCAATCAACTACGCGATGAGCACATTTCAGGTTCAGTCACAGACCCTGTAATGTTATGAGCAAATGTAGAGGTCAGTCATTAGTGGTAGGTACGGTAGTAGCTTAGTCTAGTATTACATGAAAAACTATTGATTTGAATAAACCCTGTCATATCTCATTCTCCTGTAACACATACTTTGGTATAATATTGTAAGCATACAAATGACAATTCAAAAGCAAAAAAATAATATATCATCATCCTTTCTTCTTTGTTCCTCTCATAAACTATTCCATTTGAGATATATGAGCTTTCGGATACCAAACAGAAATAGTAAGCTTTGTACAGAAATTATAAGAAATAGGCATCTTGGCACATGTACAGTAAGGATTTAAACTGGCTGGTGAAATAAACAAAACATGCCTTCGCTGTATGAACCCCTAGAATGGCCGCATAGCTCCTAAAAATGTGTTCAGAACTAACAGCAATATGAAGTGTTTCAACGTACCAAATAAGTAACCTTTCAGTAAAATACAATTAGGAGGTAAAAAAATGTTACCAAATGAAAGTCAAGCCAGAAAATTGGACAAACCCCCAAATCAGGATAAAGATGGATTTAGCAAGTTACTCTGTATCAGTCCCTGTTTATACATCAATATTGGAGTAAAATCACGGTGCTGATGTGATTATCACAGAGCTTCCTTGCATTTTAGAACCTTTATCCTCAAGATCCATGTGTAACACATAGTGGTGTACAAATGGAAAACCTTGATACTACTAAAACCTGATTTTTTGTCCAGTTGGGTAATTCAACTCACGCTCCATACATCTCTGCATCAACGATAGGAAATCATATCTGAGCCTAAAGCATTGTCTGTATCCGAAAAGTAACAATTCAATCACAGAAATGAGAACCAATTCAGAGTAGAGGATTTTACCTCGCTGGTGCAGCACGACGCGGCTGGCGCCCGTGGGGCTGCAATGGTGGTCGCCTCCCTGCCCTGCTCCGCCCTAGATTAGCCGCGCCACAATCGATGGCCCCCTCCTCTCTCTAGGCAACGGCCTCCGGCAGCTCCTCAAACCCATCGGCCATTGGGGCGGTACCTCTACCTGACATGCTCCGATAGGTGGCACTGAAGACTGATTGACCACCTCCTTCACCGATGGCTGACCTGCTCCCTGCGCCTCTCCCTCAACCAGCGCCTGCGACTCTCCTGCGGGCTGGCCGCGCCTCCACACCGCGTCCCGCGCGCGTGGTCACACCCGCGAAATAGCTTTTTCTGTGCCGCCGCCCCGCGTCTCTCTCCGCGACCTCCTCACCCCCTGATGCGCCTTACTGTTGCTCCTCGCGCTGGCCAGCGCTTTCGCCCGGCTGCCCATGCGCCGTGCCCGTGTGCGTCCTGCGCGTCCAGCAACTGCGCCACGCGCCTCCCTCCTGTGACGCGTCACTCATCTGCCCTGTCCTCCGGCTCGCATTCGATCGCCCTGCCGCCGTCCTGCTCACGCGCTCCCGCGTCGTCCGCGCCCCGTGCCCTCCGACCCTTGCACATGCTCGACGCCAAGCTCCGGCTTCGGTGCGCCCTGCCGGCCGGCTCGCGCCTCCGACTCCCGCGCCGCTCTCCTCTGGCTCGCCGCCGTTGGGGCCGGACTGCGCCCTCGCCGACTGCCCTTGCCGCGCCGCTCTCCT
Organism: Lolium rigidum; assembly: GCF_022539505.1. NCBI lineage: Eukaryota > Viridiplantae > Streptophyta > Magnoliopsida > Poales > Poaceae > Lolium > Lolium rigidum. The sequence goes on along the minus strand of NW_025899959.1, from coordinate 319,747 downwards.
CGATGCATCCGATTGCTCTGCCTTGCTGGGGCCTCTAGCTCCGACGCCCACCGGCTCCGCCTCTTCGCCGCGCCCGCCAGGATCCGCCTCTTCGCCGCGCCAGCCCGGCTCCGGCGCGCCGGCTCCGCCTCTTCGCCGTGCCCGGCTCCGCTCCTTCGCCACGCCAGCCCGGCTCCGGTTGGGGATTTTTTTTTCGACCTTGATTGACGGGGGCTTGGGGAGGAATAGAGGTCGGTAGATAGGGATTGACTGTTTTGTTCGGTGGTGCGCCGCTTTGACCGCTCACGCAACTCATCTCACTCTGATCTTGCCACGTATTGCTGTGTCGTGTTCTAATCGTTTCATTTCTCATGATTTCTTCTGCCTGTGGTGTGTCTCTGTCCTCTAGAAAAATCGGGTCAAATCAAGAAACACTGATAGGAGGAGAACCGGCTTCTAACCGGTAACCCAGTCGAGAGGAAGAAAAGAGACTGAAACCAAAGAATTAAATGACTCAATGTACTGTGAAAAGAAGAGCTAACGTGTTGCAAGCTGGTTGGAGAAAAATACGCCATGAACAGTATCCAAAACAATGTAGGCGTGTAAATCTGTTTAGCTTTTATATAGGGTATAATACAGCTAAATCAAGGGTTCAAATATGCATGATGCATTTGCAATGATAATAACAAATTATAGTAAATGCTTAGTGGGTAGTGGCTTTATAAGATATACAGATGCCAAATCAAGAATTCAAATATGCACGATGCATTTGCAATAATAATAACAATAATAACTACAGTTGTAATATGATGCTCCAACTGGAATTACCATGAATCCTACTTAGGACATTGGTGGTCCCCCTAGGAAAAATGCGCCAAACATTGTTCAGATATTACGGTCCAGGCGTAACTTGCTTACATCCCATGCCGTTCAGATGAACCTGTACCTGTATTTTGCGGCGAGGAATGGAAGCATATAATTTTGTTACATATGTGGGACAGTTTTTGTACATGAGATAGGACGGAGCAAGCTTAAAAAAGGCACTAGGTGTTAATTAAGCGTTTTACCATCATCACCTAGCACTTAAGTTATTTACATTTAGGAGAGGATGATAAATTTTCTTTCGTGTGACAACTCATACAAAGAATTTATGGTACCTTTCTGTTATATCATGACTAATGTTTAATAGATGGAAATGTATTCATATTTTCAAATATCGTTGCTACTCTTCGTATAAAGCATGAGCTAAAAAATACGTATGATATGAGGCATAGCAACAAAACCATTGAGAGGTGATCAAGTGAATTTAATTCTCGTGCTTACTATGGCTATAATTCATTTAAGCTTACCGTGGCAGTAAATTTATTACTCCGTCGAGCTCCAATTAGTTGGCGCAGAGACATCATCAGTTATCCATAGTGCAAGTAATAGGCTGCGACAAGTAATTCAGGCCAGAGGGAGTAACATTATTTTTAGTCTCATGACCAACCGTGTCGACCATTAGGGATTAGAAGAATGTCAAAATTGTGTGCAACATTTATTAAGAGATTGTTGTTACTGTTGCGGTCAGAAACTCACCGGCGAGCAGCGACGGGCAACACTGTAGAGCCGGGAGGCTCCCAGGACTGCGGCTGGCCCTGGTCCCTCCGAGCGACGGCCCGCAAAGACTCGGCACGCACGTCCGATGCTGATGCAAGGGCGTGCCACCTGACCTATACCCGGTCGGGAAGGTATTGGATGTGTCTCGCTTAGTTTCTCGCATGGCATACACGTAAACATTAAATACGAGCCTCGATCGGCTCTCGGGTTGTCCTGTGAATCGGCTCAAAGAGCCGATCCACCCATGATGCGTACGAGGTGTACGATCGGATGGTGGTCCTGCTTGATCAAGATAAAGCTAAAACGACCTACTACGATTTAGGGTTTTCACCGCATAATCGGAACATCCTACTCGTGATTGAGCCTGGCGGCCACGCACGGTGATCGCAAACCGACCCTAGACAAGGTCTAAAAACCAACACGAAGTTGATCCTCGGAACATCCTGTCTAGGGCTAGCAAACTACACCCTACGCGCCACTGGATCCTTCAACCCGTTTGTAAGGCCTAACCATGCGGATATTAAACTAATCCTTGAAGAACAAGGAGCAATCATAACGGATCGGATCTACTAAATAATGATCAAGCGGGGTGCCGCCCTTACACCTAAGATAGGTGTAAGGACGGCTAGACGTCTAAGGGTTGCACGACGACAGCATATGATACGATAAACAATGCTAACCCTAACACGTCTATGATAACTATGTTGCTCGCCATCAAAAAGGCTTCAGTACGAGCAACGCATGAACAACGAATAAACGTGTACTGCCTAGATCGCAAGATGCGATCTAGGCAGCATGATGCTTACCCGGAAGAAACCCTCGAGACAAGTGAGTTGGCGATGCGCCTAGATTGGTTTGTGGTGAACGTGATTGTTGTTTATTTCATAAACCCTAGATACATATTTGTAGTCCGTAGACTTTCTAACGTGGGAATAATCCCAACCGGGCACGAGCCCAAACTCTACCTAACCGACACGTATCCTACTATGGTACAGATACACGGGCAAACTAGCCCAAACTTTGTATACAAGGCCGATTCATGTATTTCTTCCATGTATATTCTTCAAGCCCATCTTCCATCGCGGCCCACCTCTGATCCGGTCAAATTCTGGTGATAACACATGCCCCCCTGGTTTTGGAAATGACAATTCCAAAATCACCCTGTTTTTTCTTCGTCGGGTCATGTCGTGGCAGAGCAGAACCGTCGCAGTATCCTTCATCACGATGCCTTGCCTCCTCCACTTCCGCGTGACCTGGCAAATTTTTTTTTTTCTGTTGGGCACCACTTCCTCGGAAACTGCTGTGGCATTGAATCTCCACTATATCCCCTTTTATTTAACCGTTCCAAACAGTTCGCTTCTTCATCCCCTTCGCATTAGCACTCCAAAAGCCCTCCTGCGCCACCATGTCTTCTTCCTCCTCTCGCCTCATCGGGTCTTTCCATCGAATCCTCCTCCTCCCGCGAGCCGACGCCGGAGTGGGGCCCAGAGGAGGTCCACGCGGCCAACATCCGCCGCGCCATCGCAGCCGGGGAGGAGTCCAGTCACGACTTCTCCATCTGGTCTGAGGACGACAAGTCCTCGACCGACGGGGAAAGTGACCTCCGCTTCCTCGCCGACGGGGAAACGGAGGAGGAGAGCGATGACGATCACTTCTCCTGGGATGACTTCACCTCCTCTGAGGAGGAGGAGGAGGAGGAGGAGGAGGAGGAGGACGACACCTCCTCCGACGAACCGCCGGCCAAGCGCTTCTGCCCCTGGCCGGGGAACCTCAGCGACTTCGACAGCGACGACGACGACGCTGACGGGGAGGAAGAGGACAACGAGGGTCCTGCCGGCGGCCGCTACAGCAGCGACGACGAGCCCGCCGGGAGTAGCGCCGACAGCGGCGACGACGGCGACGACGAGGGCAGCGACGGCCCGTAGATAGGACCCTTAGCATAGGATCAGTAGTAGATGGGGCAATGTATCCCCTTAGTACTTCCTTTTGAGAGCAATCAGCTCTTTATGTAAGAAATCTCGTTTATCAATGAAGAATTTCCCCAATTTGATTTTGCCGATTTCCTTTATGCCAATTTAGCCGATTTCCCCTCATACTGACTTTGCCGATTGTCCACTTAGCCAATGCTCAATGAACCGATGGCAACGCATCGGTCCCTCATAATCCGCCCTTCATCTCTTCGACTACGGAGTGATCGTAAACTTGGTCAATGCTCAATAAGCCGATGTCAACGCATCAATCCCTCACGATCTATCCTTCATCTTTTCGACCGATGACTTTGAGTTCTGATGGATCACCACCTTTGAAGAAGATTGCGACGCAGGACCAGCCGATGACAACCCATTCGGCTTCTAAAAACAGAGCATCCACCAGGCCAGCTGCCCCCCGAGCCTCATTCAAGGCGAAAACAGTGATGAGGACACATAATTCAGACAAATGGACCTGAGCTCGATCACATCTGAGAAAGCTACCATGCAGAGCCAGCCAGAGCCGATCACCTTTTCTTCCGTTGAAAGCCGATATTGAAGGCGAAACATCAACGGTTTAACCGACAAAGGGTTGGAAGTCCTCGAAGAGAAGGTTCTGGCACCAAATCGGCTCATTGCCGCTGAGGAAGCTCTCACTGTTTACTCCCTCCAGGAAGCAGAAGGCCATCCGCGTCTTGAATACGCAGCGGGTAGATCCTGTGTAATTGTGCTAGAGTCGATGGCCGTGCATCGGCTTTGAAAAATTTTTTACTGGCCGATTTTTCTATCGGCCCCCAATATTTCACCGCACATGTATGGCACATGTTCATCTGATTAGGTGCCCCCCGGGCCGATTCTGCCAGGTATCTGCCGATATCGGCTCTGTGGTTAGCCAAGGCACTATATGTGAACGTCGGCTCTGTTAGGACCAGTGTTGACTTCTTCCAACTCATCAGCCCCGTAAACCCATTGCCCATTAGATCGACGTTGAACCTAGGGAGAATGCATGGCGAAGATAATTTTGGCCGATTGCTGGAATCGGCCTCCATGTTGATTGAATTGCTCAATGAAGGTTTTGCAATGTTCCTCCATAGATCCTTGGGGCCGATCACATGGATCGGCATCGCCACGTATGTCCATAGATGTTGCTCTTGTTACACGGTCAGGCCGGTGGATAAAACCAGCCTAACCCCGTCCTTCGTCACGTCGATGCGCTCGCAGTCTTCCAAATTGATGCCTGAGAGTGGCTCTTGGCCTGATGTCTCCCAAACGTTCATGCCAGCCGTTGAAATCTCGGCTGAATCTTCTGCGTGGACGACTTCTACTTCATCTCCATCCCACTGTATCAAGCATTGGTGCATCGTGGATGGAATGCAACAGTTGGCGTGGATCCAATCTCTTCCTAGCAGGACAGCATAGGTGCTCTTGCTGTCGACAATAAAGAACGTCGTAGGGATAGTTTTCCTTCCTACGGTCAGATCCACGTTCAGAACACCTTGTGCGTCAGATGCTTGGCCGTTGAAATCGCTCGGTGTCACATTGGTCTTGATCGGATCCGAGCTAGAGCGTCCCAACCGACGTAGCATGGAGTATGGCATAATGTTGATCGCCGCTCCGGTGTCCACCGGCATCTTGTTGACAGGCTGCCCATTGATGTAGCCTCGCAAGTACGGGGCCTTCGGATGCCCGTAGCTTCTTTCTCGTGGCTTCTCAAAGATAACCGGCCGTGGGCCGCAGTCAAGTTATGCCACAGGTGCTTCGTCTAATCCTGGAGCACTAAACTCCGTTGGAAGGATGAACACCATGTTTGTGCCAGCCGATGTCTCATCATCGGCTTTCTTTTGTCTGGGGCACCACTCTTTCCTTTGTGGCCGACCTTCTTCGTCCAGGGTTCGCTGAATTTTAGCGGCCAGATCAGGCCGCGTCTTCCTCAACGTGTGCAGGTATAACCTTTCGGCTTCCTCCAAACCACGTAGTCGCTGAACCCTACGCTTTTGGGAACGGCTGAGCCCATCAGGGCATCACCTTGGCCGATGATACTTGTCTTCTTCTTCATCATCGTCCTCTAGTTCCTCGAGATCTTCTACCCGAGCGGACTCAGCATGCTTGTTCCGAGGCGGGAGAGGCCCTAGACGTTTGAACACGGACACGTTAGCTGCATCCTTCTTCTTTCGTCTACATTCGGACGAGTTGCCGATTGTAGGCAATCGGCTCATTCCTGAATCCCAACAGTGTCTGAAGAAGGGGCAGTCCCAGTGCCTATCCACTTCGTCTTGCTCTCTCGACTTTTCCTTGGCGTGGCGCTCATATCTCTCCTTGTCGCGATCATGCCGACGATGTCTCCTGGCGTCCCTAGCCAGACGATCTCTTTCATCATCGTCGTTGTATCGTCGGCATTGGTCATATTGACTCACATACTTGTTGAGGAGGTGATCAGAGAGAGGTCGCTGATATCTTACGTTCCTCACTTCTCCCTCTGTGATGTAGCGCTTGCCATCGTGACGGAGCCGATCACGTGGAACGGCTTCCTCTCGTGTCCTTGCTATGAGACCAGCTGCCCTCGTCTCCGTCCTTACCGAGTGGTGCCCGAGTCCTACCATATTGATATTGAACGAGAATCCTGGCTGGCACCCTCCAGGGTAAGTGCACTCCACCATGTTAACGGCGGGGAAGGGGTGTGTGTCGACCTTCATGGTGTACTGGCTGAAAATTAGACGCCCTTGTTCTATCGCCATTTGGACCTGTTGACGCCACACCCTGCATTCGTTGGTGGCATGGGTGAACGTGTTATGCCACTTGCAGTATGGCTTTCCGTTCAACTCCTGAGCCGTGGGGATCTTGTGGCCTTCGGGTACCTTTAACTGCTTCTCCTTGAGTAAGAGGTCGAAAATTTGTTCAGCCTTGGTGACATCGAAGTCAAACCCTCTTGGAGGACCTTGTGGCTTAACCCACTTACAGGACACGGGGCTTGCCCCCCGAGTCCATTCAGCCACTGCTACCTCTTGATCTCCCGCAGAGCCTTCATCTTCATCTCCCTCAACCAGGACCACCGCACGTTTGAATTTATCCTGGTATACATCTGGGTGGCGATGTTCATATGCTGAGAGCTTCTGCACCATGTGCGCCAGTGAAGGGTAGTCTGCTTGGGAGGCCACGTCCTTGATCGGTGATGCGAGACCCACCACCGCCAACTCGACTGCTTCTTTTTCAGTCACATGAGCCGAATAGCATCGGTTCCTAACGGTCCTGAAGCGCTGGACATATTCGACACCGTTTCTCCGCGCTTCTGTCGTACTTGCGCTAGATCGGCAATGCCAGCGTCGGAAGCTTCTGAGTGATACTGCATGTGGAACTGCTCTTCCAACTGCTTCCAAGTCCGGATTTAATCTGGTGGCAGCGATGTGTACCACCCGAAAGCCGATCCTGTGAGGGACTGTGCGAAGAACCTCACACGAAGCTCATCTGATGCTGAGATCGTGCCCAGCTGCGCCAAATATCGGCTCACATGCTCGATGGAACTGGAACCATCTAATCCATTAAACTTGGAGAAATCAGGGAGCCGATATTTGGGTGGTAACGGGATCAACTCGTACTCATTGGGGTACGGCTTGGAATAGCCGATTGTCCTCCTTTTCGGCACCATGCCGAGCTGGTCTCTCGAGATTGTACTGATTTGATCCGCGGTGCTTGGCTGCAGGAGTCGAACTCCGAAGATTTGCCGGGGTGGCATACTTAGCCAGCCATGCTTGCTTTTCCAAATCTGAGCCAACTGCAAGAGCTGAGCTCTGGAGGTTTGTCGGGGTGGCATACTTAGCTAGCCACGTCTGCTTCTCAAGATCTGTTCCCGAAGTCCCTCCTGGTGTTCCGGAAGTCCCTGCTGTTGCAGCCTGGTTCGAGAGTGCCCAGTTACTGCAGTCTGGCACGTATGTGCACGTGTATCCGTGAGGGATCTCCTTAGGCGCCTCATGCGAGAATTGGTAGTCACTAGGGTCACCACCGATCTTGTAGACGACGTATGCCGATGAACTCGGCACTTACGGTGCTGCCAACGCGAACGGCAGCGGTGGACGGGACTGGAGTGGCATCTCTCCTTGGTGAGTCCCCAGAACTGGTCCTGACGGAGAATACTGATGGCTCATGATTTCCTGGATCACGCGAAGAGCGACACGCTCCCAAGTGTTCACCAGGCTCTCAGAATGGCGGTGTAGCGAATGAGCTACCATGAAGTTAATCTCTCGACGCGAGAGACCTGGTGCGTTCTTCGACGGGGCGGACAGGTCCACTCCATCGAGCGCGCCTTCGAGTGAGAACCCTTTCCACCCGATGCCATGTGAGCGGGTTACGTGAAAAGAGCCGATGAGATCGGCTTCGAGGATTGCTTTGACCTCGTCATGCTTCTTCTTGAGCTCCTCGGTCAGATCCTCGTACTTGACTGGAGTGCCTTCCGCCATCTCAGATGTAGATGGCGATGCGGTTCATGTCGAAGATGGTCCCACCGGGCGTGCCAGAATGTGTTGCGGTCGAGAACCCACCGGCGAGCAGCGACGGGCAACACCGTAGAGCCGGGAGGCTCCCGGGACTGCTGGCTGGCCCTGGTCCCTCCGAGCGACGGCCCGCAAAGACTCGGCACGCACGTCCGATGCTGATGCAAGGGCGTGCCACACCTGACCGGTCGATAGGTGTTGGATGTGCCTCGCTTAGTTTCCTGCATGGCATACACGTAAACATTAAATACGAGCCTCGATCGGCTCTCGGGTTGTCCTGTGAATCGGCTCAAGGAGCCGATCCACCCATGATGCGTACGAGGTGTACGATCGGATGGTGGTCCCGCTTGATCAAGATAAAGCTAAAACGACCTACTACGATTTAGGGTTTTCACCGCATAATCGGAACATCCTACTCGTGATTGAGCCTGGCGGCCACGCACGGTGATCGCAAACCGACCCTAGACAAGGCCTAAAAACCAACACGAAGTTGATCCTCGGAACATCCTGTCTAGGGCTAGCAAACTACACCCTACGCGCCACTGGGATCCTTCAACCCGTTTGTAAGGCCTAACCATGCAGATATTAAACTAATCCTTGAAGAACAAGGAGCAATCATAACGGATCGGATCTACTAAATAATGATCAAGCGGGGTGCCGCCCTTACACCTAAGATAGGTGTAAGGACGGCTAGACGTCTAAGGGTTGCACGACAACAGCATATGATACGATGAACAATGCTAACCCTAACACGTCTATGATAACTACGTTGCTCGCCATCAAAAAAGCTTCAGTACGAGCAACGCATGAACAACGAATAAACGTGTACTGCCTAGATCGCAAGATGCGATCTAGGCAGCATGATGCTTACCCGGAAGAAACCCTCGAGACAAGGGAGTTGGCGATGCGCCTAGATTGGTTTGTGGTGAACGTGATTGTTGTTTATTTCATAAACCCTAGATACATATTTATAGTCCGTAGACTTTCTAACGTGGGAATAATCCCAACCGGGCACGAGCCCAAACTCTACCTAACCGAGCACGTATCCTACTATGGTACAGATACACGGGCAAACTAGCCCAAACTTTGTATACAAGGCCGATTCATGTATTTCTTCCATGTATATTCTTCAAGCCCATCTTCCATCGCGGCCCACCTCTGATCCGGTCAAATTCTGGTGATAACACATGCCCCCCTGGTTTTGGAAATGACAATTTCCAAAATCATTATGCTTTTCCTTCGTCGGGTCATGTCGTGGCAGAGCAGAACCGCTGCAGAGTCTTTCATCATGTCGCCTCGCCTCCTCAGCTTCTCTGCATGAATCGACAGATTCGGCATCATGTCCTCGAGAACCGTCATGGCATTAAATCTCCACTATACCCTCTTTTATTTAATCGCATCGAGTAATTTGCTTCTTCATCCTCTCCCTCAGTATCAGAGACCGAAAAGCCTGATGCGTGTAGTTGACACGTCCGTTGGGAACCCCAAGAGGAAGGTGTGATGCGCACAGCGGCAAGTTTCCCTCAGTAAGAAACCAAGGTTTAATCGAACCAGTAGGAGTCAAGAAGCACGTTGAAGGTTGATGGCGGCGGGATGTAGTGCGGCGCAACACCGGAGATTTCGGCGCCAACGTGGAACCTGCACAACACAACCAAAGTACTTTGCCCCAACGAAACGGTGAGGTTGTCAATCTCACCGGCTTGCTGTAACAAAGGGTTAACCGTATTGTGTGGAAGATGATTGTTTGCGAGAGAAAACAGTAAAAACAAGTATTGCAGCAGATTTGTATTTCAGTATTAAAAGAATGGACCGGGGTCCACAGTTCACTAGAGGTGTCTCTCCCATAAGATAAAAGCATGTTGGGTGAACAAATTACAGTCGGGCAATTGACAAATAGAGAGGGCATAACAATGCACATACATGGCATGATAAGTATAGTGAGATTTAATTGGGCATTACGACAAAGTACATAGACCGCCATCCAAGCTGCATCTATGCCTAAAAAGTCCACCTTCGAGGTTATCGTCCGAACCCCTTCCGGTATTAAGTTGCAAAGCAACGGACAATTGCATTAAGTATGGTGCGTAATGTAATCAACAACTACATCCTCGGACATAGCGCCAATGTTTTATCCCTAGTGGCAACAACACAACACAACCTTAGAACTTTCCGTCACTTGTCCCGAGTGTCAATGCGGGCATGAACCCACTATCGAGCATAAATACTCCCTCTTGGAGTTAAAAGCAAAAACTTGGCCAGAGCCTCTACTAGTAACGGAGAGCATGCAAGATCATAAACAACACATATGTAATAACTTGATAATTAACATAACATGGTATTCTCTATCCATCGGATCCCGACAAACACAACATAGAGTATTACAGATAGATGATCTTGATCATGTTAGGCAGCTCACAAGATCCAACCATGAAGCACAATGAGGAGAAGACAACCATCTAGCTACTGCTATGGACCCATAGTCCAGGGGTGAACTACTCACTCATCACTCCGGAGGCGACCATGGCGGTGTAGAGTCCTCCGGGAGATGAATCCCCTCTCCGGCGAGGTGCCGGAGGAGATCTCCGAATCCCCCGAGATGGGATCGGCGGCGGCGGCGTCTCAGTAAGGTTTTCCGTATCGTGGTTTTTCGCATCAGGGGTTTCGCGACGGAGGCTTTAAGTAGGCGGAAGGGAAGAGTCGGGGGCTGACGAGGGGCCCACACCACAGGGCGGCGCGGGCCCTCCTTGGCCGCGCGGCCCTATGGTCCGGCCACCTCGTGGCCCCACTTCGTATGCTCTTCGGTCTTCCGGAAGGTTCGTGGCAAAATAGGACCCCGGGTCTTCGTTTCGTCCAATTCCGAGAATATTTTGTTACTAGGATTTCTGAAACCAAAAACAGCAGAAAACAGAAGCGGCACTTCGGCATCTTGTTAATAGGTTAGTTCCGGAAAATGCACGAATATGACATAAAGTGTGCATAAAACATGTAGGTATCATCAATAATATGGCATAGAACATAAGAAATTATCGATACGTCGGAGACGTATCAAGCATCCCCAAGCTTAGTTCTGCTCGTCCCGAGCAGGTAAAACGATAACAAAGATAATTTCTGAAGTGATATGCCATCATAACCTTGATCATACTATTTGTAAACATATGTAGTGAATGCAGCGATCAAAACAATGGTAATGACATGAGTAAACAAGTGAATCATAAAGCAAAGACTTTTCATGAATAGTACTTCAAGACAAGTATTAATAAGTCTTGCATAAGAGTTAACTCATAAAGCAATAAATCAAAGTAAAGGCATTGAAACAACACAAAGGAAGATTAAGTTTCAGCGGTTGCTTTCAACTTGTAACATGTATATCTCATGGATAATTGTCAACATAGAGTAATATAACAAGTACAATATGCAAATATGTAGGAATCAATGCACAGTTCACACAAGTGTTTGCTTCTTGAGGTGGAGAGAGATAGGTGAACTGACTCAACATAAAAATAAAAAGAATGGTCCTTCAAAGAGGAAAGCATCGATTGCTATATTTGTGCTAGAGCTTTTATTTTGAAAACATGAAACAATTTTGTCAACGGTAGTAATAAAGCATATGAGTTATGTAAATTATATCTTACAAGTTGCAAGCCTCATGCATAGTATACTAATAGTGCCCGCACCTTGTCCTAATTAGCTTGGACTACCGGATCTTTGCAATGCACATGTTTTAACCAAGTGTCACAATGGGGTACCTCCATGTCGCCTGTACAAAGGTCTAAGGAGAAAGCTCGCATTTTGGATTTCTCGCTTTTGATTATTCTCAACTTAGACATCCATACCGGGACAACATGGACAACAGATAATGGACTCCTCTTTAATGCATATGCATGTGGCAACAATTATTATTCTCATATGAGATTGAGGATGTATGTCCAAAACTGAAACTTCCACCATGATTCATGGCTTTAGTTAGCGGCCCAATGTTCTTCTCTAACAATATGCATGCTCCAACCATTAAGGTGGTAGATCTCTCTTACTTCGGACAAGACGGACATGCATAGCAACTCACATGATATTCAACAAAGAATAGTTGATGGCGTCCCCGAAACATGGTTATCGCACAACAAGCAACTTAATAAGAGATAAAGTGCATAAGTACATATTCAATACCACAATAGTTTTTAAGCTATTTGTCCCATGAGCTATATATTGCAAAGGTGAATGATGGAATTTTAAAGGTAGCACTCAAGCAATTTACTTTGGAATGGCGGATAAATACCATGTAGTAGGTAGGTATGGTGGACACAAATGGCATAGTGGTTGGCTCAAGTATTTTGGATGCATGAGAAGTATTCCCTCTCGATACAAGGTTTAGGCTAGCAAGGTTATTTGAAACAAACACAAGGATGAACGGTACAGCAAAACTCACATAAAAGACATATTGTAAACATTATAAGACTCCATACCGTCTTCCTTGTTGTTCAAAACTCAATACTAGATGTTATCTAGACTCTAGAGAAACCAAATATGCAAACCAAATTAGCAAGCTCTAAGTATTTCTTCATTAATGGGTGCAAAGTATATGATGCAAGAGCTTAAACATGAGCACAACAATTGCCAAGTATCAAATTATCCAAGACATTTTAGAGTTACTACATGTATCATTTTCCAATTCCAACCATATAACAATTTAACGAAGAAGAAACTTCGCCATGAATACTATGAGTAGAGCCTAAGGACATATTTGTCCATATGCTACAGCGGAGCGTGTCTCTCTCCCACAAAGTGAATGCTAGGATCCATTTTATTCAAACAAAACAAAAAACAAAAACAAACCGACGCTCCAAGCAAAGTACATAAGATGTGACGGAATAAAAATATAGTTTCGGGGAGGAACCCGATAATGTTGTCGATGAAGAAGGGGATGCCTTGGGCATCCCCAAGCTTAGACACTTGAGTCTTCTTAAAATATGCAGGGGTGAACCACCGGGGCATCCCCAAGCTTAGAGCTTTCACTCTCCTTGATCATATTGCATCATACTCCTCTCTTGATCCTTGAAAACTTCCTCCACACCAAACTCGAAACAACTCATTAGAGGGTTAGTGCATAATCAAAATTCACATGTTCAGAGGTGACACAATCATTCTTAACACTTCTGGACATTGCATAAAGCTACTGGATATTAATGGATCAAAGAAATTCATCCAACATAGCAAAAGAGGCAATGCAAAATAAAAGGCAGAATCTGTCAAAACAGAACAGTCCGTAAAGATGGATTTTATTAGGCCACCAGACTTGCTCAAACGAAAATGCTCAAATTGAATGAAAGTTGCATACATATCTGAGGATCATGCTCGTAAATTGGCTTAATTTTCTGAGCTACCTACAGGGAGCTTGACCCAGATTCGTGACAGCAAAGAAATCTGTAACTGCGCAGTAATCCAAATCTAGTACTTACTTTACTATCAAAGACTTTACTTGGCACAACAAAACATAAAACTAAGATAAGAAGAGGTTGCTACAGTAGTAAACAACTTCCAAGACACAAATATAAAACAAAAATACTGGAGTAAAAACATGGGTTGTCTCCCATAAGCGCTTTTCTTTAACACCTTTCAGCTAGGCGCAGAAAGTGTAACTCAAGTAACATCGAGAGATGAAGCATCAACATCATAATTTGTTCTAATAATAGAATCATAAGGTACCTTCATTCTCTTTCTAGGGAAGTGTTCCATACCTTTCTTGAGAGGAAATTGATATTTAATATTACCTTCCTTCATATCAATAGTAGCACCAACGGTTCGAAGAAAAGGTCTTCCCAATATAATGGGGCAAGATGCATTGCATTCAATATCCAAGACAACAAAATCAACGGGGACAAGGTTATTGTTAACCATAATATGAACATTATCAACTCTCCCCAAAGGTTTCTTTTTAGCATTATCGGTGAGATTAACATCCGGATAACAGTTTTTCAATGGTGGCAAGTCAAGCATATCATAGACTTTTTTAGGCATAACGAAATACTTGCACCAAGATCACATAAAGCATTACAATCAAAATCTTTGACTCTCATTTTAATGATGGGCTCCCAACCATCCTCTAGCTTTCTTGGAATAGAAGTTTCAAGTTTTAGTTTCTCTTCTCTAGCTTTTATGAGAGCATTTGTAATATGTTTTGTGAAAGCCAAGTTTATAGCGCTAGCATTGGGACTCTTAGCAAGTTTTTGCAAGAACTTTATAACTTCAGAGATGTGGCAATCATCAAAATCTAAATCATTACAATCTAAAGCAATGGGATTATCATCCCCAATGTTGGAAAAAATTTCAGCAGTTTTATCACAAGCAGTTTCGACGAGTTTTAGCAGTTTCAGGTAATTTTGCGCGCTTTGCTCTAGGAGTAGAAGCATTGCCAACACCAATTATTTTACCATTGATAGTAGGAGGTGCAGCAACATGTGAATTATTAGCATTGCTAGTGGTGGTAATAGTCCAAACTTTAGCTACATTTTCCTTTTTAGCTAGTTTTTCATTTTCTTCTCTATCCCACCTAGCACGCAGTTCAGCCATTAATCTTATATTCTCATTAATTCTAACTTGGATGGCATTTGCTGTAGTAACAATTTTATTTTCAATATCATCAGGTTTAGCAGCCATTTTATTAATTAAAGAAGATTGTGACGCGGACATGTATGAGATTCGGTCTTCGACATTTGCAAGTTTAGTTTGCAACCCGGAAATCTCCATATTCAAATTTTCAAGTTGATTTCCTATTTTCTTCAACAAGGTAGATTGCTCATTCATAGTTTTAGTAAACAATTTATTTTGCTCATACTTGTGATTGCATAAAGCTCTTGGTGGACCTTTCAATTTCTAACATCTTTTCCTCATTAGGTGAAACATATCTACCATAAGAATTACCATTAGCGAGGATGTGGTCTAGAATTTTGAGCAACCAATGAAGCTAACGGAACATTATTAGGATCAGCATTAGTCCTACCATTAACAAGCATAGACATAATAGCATCAATCTTATCATTCAAGGAAGAGGATTCTTCAACAGAATTTACCTTCTTACCTTGTGGAGCTCTTTCCGTGTGCCATTCAGAGTAATTAATCATCATATTATCAAGAAGCTTTGTTGCTTCACCAAGAGTGATGGACATAAAGGTACCTCCAGCAGCTGAATCCAATAAATTCCGCGAAGAAAAATTTAGTCCTGCATAGAAGGTTTGGATGATCATCCAAGTAGTCGATCCATGGGTTGGGCAATTTTTAACCGAGAGATTTCATTCTTTCCCAAGCTTGAGCAACATGTTCATTATCTAATTGTTTAAAATTCATTATGCTACTCCTCAAAGATATAATTTTAGCAGGGGGATAATATCTACCAATAAAAGCATCCTTGCATTTAGTCCATGAATCAATACTATTCTTAGGCGAGAGATAGCAACCAATCTTTAGCTCTTCCTCTTAATGAGAAAGGAAACAATTTTAATTTTATAATGTCACCATCTACATCTTTATATTTTTGCATTTCACATAGTTCAACAAAATTATTGAGATGGGCAGCAGCATCATCAGAACTAACACCAGAAAATTGCTCTCTCATGACAAGATTAAGTAAAGCAGGTTTAATTTCAAAGAATTCTGATGTAGTAGCAGGTGGAGCAATAGGTGTGCATAAGAAATCATTATTATTTGTGCTAGTGAAGTCACACAACTTAGTATTTTCAGGGTTGGCCATTTTAGCAGTAGTAAATAAAACAAACTAGATAAAGTAAATGCAAGTAAACTAATTTTTTTGTATTTTTGATATAGCAAACAAGATAGTAAATAAAGTAAAGCTAGCAACTAATTTTTTTGTGTTTTGATATAAGTGCAGCAAACAAAGTAATAAATAAAATAAAGCAAGACAAAAACAAAGTAAAGAGATTGGGAAGTGGAGACTCCCCTTGCAGCGTGTCTTGATCTCCCCGGCAACGGCGCCGAAAATTTGCTTGATGCGTGTAGTTGACACGTCCGTTGGGAACCCCAAGAGGAAGGTGTGATGCGCACAGCGGCAAGTTTCCCTCAGTAAGAAACCAAGGATTAATCGAACCAGTAGGAGTCATGAAGCACGTTGAAGGTTGATGGCGGCGGGATGTAGTGCGGCGCAACACCGGAGATTCCGGCGCCAACGTGGAACCTGCACAACACAACCAAAGTACTTTGCCCCAACGAAACGAGTGAGGTTGTCAATCTCACCGGCTTGCTGTAACAAAGGGTTAACCGTATTGTGTGGAAGATGATTGTTTGCGGAGAAAACAGTAAAAACAAGTATTGCAGCAGATTTGTATTTCAGTATTAAAAGAATGGACCGGGGTCCACGAGTTCACTAGAGGTGTCTCTCCCATAAGATAAAAGCATGTTGGGTGAACAAATTACGGTCGGGCAATTGACAAATAGAGAGGGCATAACAATGCACATACATGGCATGATAAGTATAGTGAGATTTAATTGGGCATTACGACAAAGTACATAGACCGCCATCCAACTGCATCTATGCCTAAAAAGTCCACCTTCAGGTTATCGTCCGAACCCCTTCCGGTATTAAGTTGCAAAGCAACGAGACAATTGCATTAAGTATGGTGCGTAATGTAATCAACAACTACATCCTCGGACATAGCGCCAATGTTTTATCCCTAGTGGCAACAGCACAACACAACCTTAGAACTTTCACGTCACTCGTCCCAGGTGTCAATGCGGGCATGAACCCACTATCGAGCATAAATACTCCCTCGTGGAGTTAAAAGCAAAAACTTGGCCGAGCCTCTACTAGTAACGGAGAGCATGCAAGATCATAAACAACACATATGTAATAACTTGATAATTAACATAACATGGTATTCTCTATCCATCGGATCCCGACAAACACAACATAGAGTATTACGGATAGATGATCTTGATCATGTTAGGCAGCTCACAAGATCCAACAATGAAGCACAATGAGGAGAAGACAACCATCTAGCTACTGCTATGGACCCATAGTCCAGGGGTGAACTACTCACTCATCACTCCGGAGGCGACCATGGCGGTGTAGAGTCCTCCGGGAGATGAATCCCCTCTCCGGCAGGGTGCCGGAGGAGATCTCCAGAATCCCCCGAGATGGGATCGGCGGCGGCGGCGTCTCGGTAAGGTTTTCCGTATCGTGGTTTTTCGCATCGGGGGTTTCGCGACGGAGGCTTTAAGTAGGCGGAAGGGCGAGTCGGGGGGCCGACGAGGGGCCCACACCATAGGGCGGCGCGGGCCCTCCTTGGCCGCGCCGCCCTATGGTCCGGCCACCTCGTGGCCCCACTTCGTATGCTCTTCGGTCTTCCGGAAGGTTCGTGGCAAAATAGGACCCCGGGTCTTCGTTTCGTCCAATTCCGAGAATATTTTGTTACTAGGATTTACGAAACCAAAAACAGCAGAAAACGAGAACGGCACTTCGGCATCTTGTTAATAGGTTAGTTCCGAGAAAATGCACGAATATGACATAAAGTGTGCATAAAACATGTAGGTATCATCAATAATATGGCATAGAACATAAGAAATTATCGATACGTCGGAGACGTATAGGGTTCCTCTGGGTGGGCCGGGCAGAGGCCAATGGAGGTCACTGCCACGTGAACTAGGCAAGGGTGTGCCGGCCGCTGTATTTAGGCGGGCTGGGGATCCCCGACCTGGCACGTATGGCCATAAGCCTTAGGGTGCGTTGGCTGTGGAGGATGCGCACTGACCCCCTACGTCCGTGGCGCGGGCTGGACATGCAGTTCTCGAAGGCGGAGCTGGACATCTTTGCGGCCTCCACCTCGATGACGGTTGGTAACGGAGAGTCCGCTCTCTTCTAGGAGGACCGATGGCTGGACGGCAGATCCATCAAGGAGATGGCGCCGGAGGTGTTCGCATTGGTTCCTAAACGGCGCATGAAGATGCGTACGGTGCGTCAGGCACTGGTAGACCGCACTTGGATCCCCGACATAGCTGGAGCACCTAGCGCCCTTGCACTATGGCAATATGTGCAACTATGGAGCAGGCTTAGGGAGGTCCAGCTTTCGGAGGAACATGACACGATGGTCTGGGTTTGGACGACGGATGGCCAGTGCACCTCCCATTCTTGCTATGAGGCCCTCTTTTAGGGGGGATCACCTCACCATCATGGGAGCTGAACTGGAGATCTTGGGCGCCCCCTAGGGTGAAATTCTTTATCTGGCTGGCCTGCCTCGACAGGTGTTGGATGGGTGAGAGGCTGGCGCGTCGTGGCCTGCCACATGCGCCCAAATGCCCGCTGTGTGACCAATCCGAGGAGACTATGACGCACCTACTCACTGGATGCTCATTCTCAAGGACAGTCTGGTTCGAGGTCCTCTCGTTGATCCGATCCACCTCTGGGCCTCCTTCTTCGGAGGGGGACTTCGCGGAGTGGTGGTCGCAGGTGGTGCGGACCGCTCCTTGGCAGTTGCGTAAAGGTACATCGTCGATAATCATGCTCACGGCGTGGTGGATATGGAAGCACCGGAATTCTGCGATTTTTGACAACGCACAGCCTTCGGTGCCTTCCCTGCTCAGCGACATCAAGACCGAAGCGCAACAGTGGGCAAACGCGAGAGCCCGGGGTGTCCGCCAGATCTTCCCCTAGACTAGGTCTCCTTTCTTGGGTCGAGTTGTAGTGCGGGGTGTTCGTCCTTTTGTGGACATGTACATATGACCTTCTTTCTATCTATCAATGCATAGAAACGCAAGTCTTTTGCGTTTTCGCGAAAAAACAATTTGTATGCCTTGTATTCATATTACAGAAGAATAGAAACATCATATATAACAAAGTTCAGCAAGCCATTTTAATCTGGATTTACATTTTTTTAGGAAGATCGGGAGGGGAAGTCCCTGCCTAAATTTGATTCAGGACACAGGGTTGTTGTTCTTTCTATCACTCTGTACAAGATTGTGTGCCAAATAACAATGGATTTTAGTTTATACACTACAAAATTCAAAAGTTAGATCCGTGCAGAGATGAAGATTTCAGAAGAGCTACATGATAGCTATCATATTAACACCGAGATATGAACATGTTACTTGTACTGGTGCATTATTGATTGCAGTAGCACGAGCAAGCATGGCATCAAACCTCCCATGTATTCTTCCGGCTGATGGAAAACTAACCGATGGCGTGGATATGGAGGCAGTTTTGTAAATTAACCGATAGCGTCTCTGGCGAGCATCTTTACATCAGTTCAGGAATCATCATCTATTGATGCAAGGAGTTGATCCTCGTCTATGGATAACTTCCTTTAAGCTTTAGACATTGACCTGTATCTGGTGACTACTTGCCTGTAGAGCCCATGGAACTGTTTGAGTTCTGCTGCAGTCGAACTTTCAGTTTCAGAGTCCATGAAAGGGAATCTAGAACCTGCTAAACTGAAAGATTTGTATTATGCAGCCAAAGCAAGCAAAACCAAACCTAAATTTTCAAGCTGATGAAGAGCATCACAACCACTAAGAAGATTTACTAGGGACTGGCGTGGATATGGAGGCAGTTTTGTAAATTAACCGATAGCGTCTCTGGCGAGCATCTTTACATCAGTTCAGGAATCATCATCTATTGATGCAAGGAGTTGATCCTCGTCTATGGATAACTTCCTTTAAGCTTTAGACATTGACCTGTATCTGGTGACTACTTGCCTGTAGAGCCCATGGAACTGTTTGAGTTCTGCTGCAGTCGAACTTTCAGTTTCAGAGTCCATGAAAGGGAATCTAGAACCTGCTAAACTGAAAGATTTGTATTATGCAGCCAAAGCAAGCAAAACCAAACCTAAATTTTCAAGCTGATGAAGAGCATCACAACCACTAAGAAGAAATCTAGAGATATATAATCTATAGTTTCAGAAAAAAAAAGTCATTTACAGCCACTGAGTTGAGTATATGCTAGGTACATTAATTCTTACTTCCTACGTCCCCAAATTGAGTCAAAAAGTCTACACCTTTTAAGTTTGACCAGTTATATATACTAAATAATGAAAATATTCAATACTAAATCAATATCAATAGATCCACCATAAGATATATTTTGTAGTATATTTA
Organism: Lolium rigidum; assembly: GCF_022539505.1. Taxonomy (NCBI): domain Eukaryota; kingdom Viridiplantae; phylum Streptophyta; class Magnoliopsida; order Poales; family Poaceae; genus Lolium; species Lolium rigidum. The sequence continues at coordinate 299,625 of NW_025899959.1, read as the reverse complement.
TTCAATATTGTGATTGTTGATATTCCCTTGTATATTTGGTTAAACTTAGCAAGTATTGACTTTTTGACCAAATGTATATACCACCTATTTGGGGACAGAGGCAGTGTACATAAGAACAGAAGTACAGATATTATGTAAAGGGAAAGCTTATATGCCTGAATAAAAACTTACACTAAACCAAACAGTTTTCATATCAGCAGAAAGTGTTAACAACAGACCTTCTGTGTCAGTTTGCTTTTGTTGTCCCCTCGTAGATGTAGCCAACCCTTGCGGACTACTATGGCTAGCAAAACATATTTGAGTACTCTAGTTTTGCATTTTTCATATGCATCTGAAACTCATTTTCTTCATGGATAGCGAGGGCCATCAACATTAACCGTAAACATCTTTGCTGAAATGAGGTTTGTGAGATAGTATTCCACTTCAGAAACAAGCTTAGTATCTCTTCGGAAGAGCTGAACAAACTTCAGATTTGAGCGCAGTGGCCTCCGTAAAAGTCCTCAAAACGAGAGTTCCTTGAAAATCCCAGTATATTGATTGATCAGCATTTGACTACTAAGTACGCACGCAGCATATTTTCTGTATTTGCTGAAATGAGGCCAGTCTACTAGTCTAGTACGATGTAAAGCTGTGGCCAGACTGGCCTCTAGAGCTCCATACATTGTTGCCATGCTTGCCTTGCCGTGCGGCCACTGGCAATGTGATGGATCCCATGGAATGACGGATGCACTTGTGGCTTAGAGAAGGGCGGATTCTGCAGAAAACCCATGCCGCTATTAGCTATACTCTCGATGTAACTAAATTCACAGCTGCCGAAGATTGTTATCGGCCATCCTTTGACTAGCTAGTATAATTAGTAGTGGTTTTTGTCCTCTTGATCTTTCGGCATTTCCTGGACTGCTGGCTTCCGTGTCGCTCGGGCAAGGACTTAGCAATGCTGGCACCTGGCAAGGTGATCGGTGCACTTGTGGCTTAGAGAAGCGTGATATTTTTCCGAGCAACCATATAAATTCACCACTACCGCTGCTAGCTGTGCACCCACACAAGGCTGGTAAACAGCTCAATGGCCTCACCCACCACCACCACCACCAACACAATGTCTCCCCGCATTCCCGTCATCTTCCTACTAATCCTACTCTCATCCGTCTCGTATTCTTCTCCCAGTCCGACCAACGGCAGCGACACCGACCTCGCCGCCCTGCTGGCTTTCAAAGCCCAGCTCGCCGACCCTCTCCGCATCCTGGCCACCAACTGGACCCCCGGCACCTCCTTCTGCCATTGGGTCGGTGTCTCATGCAGCCGGCGCAGACAACGCGTCACCGCTCTGTCGTTGCCGCATGTACCTCTTGTTGGATCTATCGCACCTCACGTCGGTAACCTCTCTTTCCTCTCCAGTCTCAACCTCACCTACACCAATCTCACTGGCTCCATCCCAGTTCAACTGGGTAGGCTACACCGTCTTAGATATCTCGGTCTTCAAGGGAACAGCCTATCCAATGGCATACCTGCCGCCCTAGGGAACCTCACGAGGCTTGAGATTATGGGTCTTGCTTTGAACCAATTGTCAGGCCAAATCCCTCCTAAGATGCTCGTGCATATGCACAACCTTAGGAAGATCTCTCTAGCCAGAAATGACTTGATTGGCCAAATACCATCGAATTTGTTCAACAACACACCTTCCTTGACGTTCATCCATTTTGGAAATAACAGTCTATCAGGTCCTATACCGCACTCCATTGCATCCCTATCCATGCTTGAGTACCTAGTACTAGAGGTTAATCAACTGTCGGGAACAGTACCACGGGGCATGTACAACATGTCTATGCTGCGAGGCATAGCACTCTCCCGAAACAGTAACCTAACGGGCGGAACGTTTCCAAACAATCAAAGTTTCAGCCTCCCAAAGTTAGAATATTTTGGGTTGGCTGGTAACAATTTTTCCGGTCAGTTTCCATCAGGGCTTGCATCATGCCAATATCTACAAGTAATGTTTTTGTCTGGAAATTCTTTTGTGGACGTCGTGCCAACATGGTTAGCCAACTTGTCCAACCTCGAAAAGCTTTATTTGGGTTTTAATCACGTTATTGGATCGATCCCGGTGGCCCTAACCAATCTCACAAAACTTACTATACTAGAACTCCAAAACAACAATCTAACCGGGGAGATTCCACCAGAATTAAGTCTTATGCAAGAACTCACATCACTGCATCTTACAGGCAATCAATTGACAGGTGAAGTTCCAGCTTCCCTCGGTAACTTATCCAAATTGTCTTACCTATCTTTGCGGGGAAATCACTTGTCTGGCCAAGTACCACCAACACTTGGAGAAAATACAGCTCTGTACTGGCTTGATTTGTCACAAAATAATTTCGTGGGAAACCTAGACTTTTTCTCGGACCTTTCCAAGTGCAGACAACTCCAGACACTTTATCTATATGGAAATTCTTTCACAGGCTTCGTCCCTAGCAGTGTTGGGAATCTCACTTCACTAGTCACTTTTGGTCTAGGTTACAACAAGTTAACAGGCGGACTTCCGGTAGCAATTTCAAACATAAGCAGCCTTGAATGGATAGAAATCTCTAACAACCTATTAACCAAGCCAATCCCACAATCTGTAGGTATGTTGGCGAATCTCATGCTGCTTGATGTATCTTACAATGACATGTTAGGCCATTTACCAATACAGATGGGTATGCTCGGGACTCTAGAACAGTTGTTTCTCCAATCAAATAAGTTCTTGGGCTCTATACCAAACAACTTCGGTAATCTTAGTAACTTAGAATACATTGACTTGTCTAAGAACCAGTTAAGTTCAGCAATACCTGCAAGACTTTTCCACCTAGATAAACTTATTGAAATAAATCTTTCTCATAATTCTTTTGTTGGTAAACTACCGGCTGATGTTTCTAGTCTAACTCAAATATATCAAATAGACCTTTCTTCCAATCTCTTGTTAGGAAGCATCCCAGAATCATTCGGGGAACTTACGATGCTAATTTACCTAAATCTATCATGTAATGCCTTCAAAGGCTCAATTCCGGGTCCACTCAAAAAACTAAAAGACTTAGCATCATTAGACCTCTCATATAACAATCTATCTGGTACTATTCCCATGTTCCTTGCCAACTTTACCTATTTGGAAATTTTGAACCTCTCGTATAATAGACTAGAAGGACCAATACCTGAGGGAGGTGTTTTCTCAAACCTCACATTGCAATCTCTTATTGGGAATGCTGGGCTATGTGGTGCTCCACGACTGAGAATTTTACCATGCCTTGAAAGTTCTCACCCAAATTATAGACACTTGTTGAAATTTATACTCCCAACACTCACATTAGCTTTTGGCTCCATTGCCATTTACATGTACATATGGTTCAGAAAGAAAATTAAGAGAGGAGAAGACAAAGCTTATGTTGATCCAACTGATGTAGTAGGCCATCAAAGAGTCTCATATCATGAGCTTGTTCGCGCCACCAATAGTTTCAGTGAAGAAAATATCTTGGGATCCGGAAGCTTTGGAAAAGTCTTCAAGGGGCAAATCAGCAGTGGGTTAGTGGTCGCAATAAAAGTTATTGACATGCAGCTAGAGCATGCCATCAAAAGTTTCGACGTGGAGTGTCGAGTGCTTCGTATGGCGCGACACCGCAACCTGATAAGGATACTTAACACATGTTCCAACCTTGACTTCAGAGCACTAGTGCTTCAATACATGCCAAATGGCAGCTTAGAGATGCTCCTTCACGGGTCTGAGAGTACAAGAATGCACTTGGGATTCCTTGAGAGACTAGGGATCATGCTCGATGTGTCGATGGCCATGGATTATCTACACCATGAGCACTACGAGCTGGTATTGCACTGTGATTTGAAGCCTAGCAACGTGTTGTTTGACGAGGAGATGACGGCGCATGTGGCGGACTTTGGCATTGCAAGGTTGCTTCTAGATGACAACTCCATGACAAGTTCGAGCATGCCTGGAACCATTGGGTACATGGCACCAGGTAGTTAATTAGCTAGCTCAACTAATTTCTAGTTAGACCGTTGATAAATTATGATTCGACTCAAATTAACATGGTTGTGCAACTACATTTAATTTGTATTCTCGTGCAGAGTACGGATCACTTGGAAAAGCATCACGGAAGAGCGACGTATTTAGCTACGGGATAATGCTCCTTGAAGTCTTCACCGGAAGGAGACCGACCGACAGTATGTTCGGTGCGCAACTAACCCTTAGGCAATGGGTTCAATGGGCACTTCCTACAGATCTTGTCCAGGTTGTTAGTGGTAGCCAGCTATTGCAAGACCCCTCTCTTTCTAGCTGCAGCTTGGACGATGGCTTTCTCGCGTCGGTGTTTGAGCTTGGTTTGCTCTGCTCCAGCGAGTCACCGGACGAGAGGATAACAATGCGTGATGTGGTTGTGACGCTGAAGAAAATCAAAGCTGAGTACATCAAACGGATAACAACAACGACCTCACGCAGCGTGCACAATGATTGATCCCCTTGTTGCTTGCTACCATCTCATCTATAACTATGCATGTTCGGACTCTTCATTGGGTTGTACAGTATTATATATTGGCCTTTAGTACAGGGCCCTTCTGCTAAAACATCCCTCCTTAGCTTTGTCCCTTCCACTTCTTCTGTTTGAAACTGCGTTTTTCGAAAATGGGCGCTTTATTACTGAAAAAGCAATTACACCCGGCCTCTGCATAGCAGGATGACCTCTGTATGAATAATCAGTCTTGATTCAATTACAGTTCAAATGCTTTGTATCCAAAATATTACAGAAGAATAGAAACATCAAATACAACAAAGTTCAGCAAACTTTGTACTCAGGACACGGGGTTTTTGTTCTTTCTGTCACTTTGTAATACTAGCAATGCCTTTTAGTTTATACAGTACCAGTTTCAACAGGTCAATCCCTACAGAGATGGAAGATTGCAGAGGACCTACATGATAGGTATCATATTAGCACCGAGGTATGAAATTACAATCTGCATGTTGCTGAAGTTTTACATGATCAGGAAAATGTTACTTGTACTAGCGCATTCGTAGCTTCAGACTTATGTTACCATACCAGTGCGTTACACCCTGTCCGCGGTACAACATGAAGTTCTCAAAGTACTCAACACACTACAGAACATTGTCAGACACAACTTTGAAAACTCAAACATACAAAAAAGCAAACAAACATGCGATAAAGCTTCAGACATTTGTCCTTCCTTGACAAAATGTCTTTGCCAGCAGCTGTCCAGAAGTGAAAGACCAGGAGAGAAAGACCCAACTGGGAGCCAGCCGTACTGTAGCAAGGTGTGATTGACTACTCAGGTAGTATGGGTTGCGGCAGCATCAATCTGCAGCTGCCCGCAGCACTGATGTAGGAAACTTCCACGGATGCATATTAAGGGATTGCCAAACAAAGCAAAAGCAGACCAGATTAGGCAGGTGGTATGGGTTGCAGCAGCATCAGTCTGCAGCTGAGTGCAGAGCCGATGAGGAGAACTTCGACAGATGCTTATCGGGGGAATGAACCAACCCGAAACATGAGCAGACCGGAGGCACAGGTAACTAGGACGTGTCACTTGCGATGCCGCAGGCAGACGCACCGAGGAAGAGGGTGTATCTCTCAGCGCGGAGAACTTCAAACGGATAAGACCTGCAGCTGCTACATGCAACACCCAATGCCTATTCTGAAGGTATGACGAGAAGAACATCCGGTCTGCAGAGATGTTGCAAAAGGCTACCCATTAGGCAGCTCACAAAGGAACAAACATGTGTCTTAATCTCTGAAGTCTCTTTACGGTCATACCTGTAGCCCATCCTTGGGTCCTTGTTGTGGGTGCATTGATTGCAGTAGCACGAGCAAGCATGGCATCAAACCTCGTGCGTATTCTTCCAGCTGATGGAAAACTTTGTACACATGTTTTACACCATCGCACGGGTGTGACCGTGTGAGTGACATGGATATGGAGGTAGTTTTGTAAATCAACCGATACCGTCTCTGGACAGCATCTTCGCATCAGTTCAGGGATCGTCATCTACTGATGCAAGGAGTTGATCCTCGTCTATGGATAACTTCCTTAAAGCTTTAGACAGCGATGTGTATCTGGTGACTACTTGCCTGTAGAGCCCATGCAGCTGCTTGAGTTCTGCTGGAGTCAAACTTTCAGTTTCCGAGTCCATGAAAGGGAATCTGGAACCTGCTAAACTGAAAGATTGTGATTATGCAGCAAAATCAAACAAAACTGAACCTAAATTGTCGAGCGGACGAAGAGCATGACAACCAATAGAAAGAAATCTAGAGATATAATATAGTTTCAGAAAAGAAAGTTCATTTACAGCCACTGAGCATATATGCTGGAGTAGGTACATTGGTTCTTACTCCCTCCATCCCCAATTTGAGTCAAAAAGTCAACACTTTTTAAGTTTGACCAATTATATATGCTAAATAATTAAGATCTACAATACCAAATCAATATCAATAGATCCAGTATATTTATTCAATACTGTGATTGTTGATATTTCCTTCTATATGCTACAGAGGGAGTACATAAGACCAGAAGAAACAACATTATGCACAGGGGAAACCTTATATGCCTGAAAAAAAACTTATACTAAGCCAAACTGTTTCAAATAAGCAGAAACTGTTAACAACGGACCTTCTGTATCAGTTTGCTTTTGTAGTCCCCTCGTAGATGTAGCCGACCCTTGCGGACTACTAAGGCTTGCAACACATATTTCAGTACCTAGTTTTGCAGTTTCCATATGCATCTGAAACTCATTGTCTTCCATGGATAGCGAGTGGCCATCAACATTAACTATAAACATCTTTGCTGAAATGAGGTTTGTGAGATAGTATTCCACTTCAGAAACAAGCTTAGTTTCTCTTCTAAAAAGCTGAACAAACTTCAGATTTGAGTGCAGACGAGGAGGATTGGCCTGCATTAGTTTTTCAGGTAGTTTGTCAAATGTACTCAATTTAGTAAAAAACATGAAAAACAACAGGTTCTAGTTCTTCCTAAGGTGGATAAAACAAAGTACCACAAAGACATGAAGACATATTGGTGTGAACTTATATCCTCCCTAGTCCCTACAGACTCTCATGTACATTGGTGAAATCCAAGGAAGCCAAAATTAAAATTATAATTGATAATCGTTCAGAAAAGGGGAAAATAACTTCAAGTGACAACGAACAGCACCAATGAAAACAGATTATGCAATTTAATTGCACTGTAAGATCACGACAAGTTCACTTCACAATGCGAACATAACTAAATTGGGAACTGAAGGTACTCTTTTTCACAGTTTATAGCGATGACTAAATGGAACTGAAGACTCAATGTTAATCTCCTGCCGTGTGGTAAATTAAAATTGAGTGAAAAATGGAATCTAGTGGCGATGCCAACAATAACCAGCGAATCCTTCAATACTACAAAAGGACAATGAGCGAGCAAGCCTGGTCACTTACAATATAATATTTACCAAAAAGGTGAAAGTAGGCATCAACAAGGATCACGTTGCATTTTATAAGCAGTGCTTCTCATTTTAGCAACAACAAACATAATATTAATGAAGAGGTGAAGACTGAAGACTTCTTCTGATTCAAAACCCTAACTACAGATCCTAAACAGCTAAGTCTAAAGAATACTATTTTTGGTTCATTGCTACAAATCTTAATGAGAACAATTGAGCAAGAATGAAAACATCGTAGAAAGAGAAACTTGCCTTTATAGTAATATAAATGAGAATTGGAAGAAACTCATCAGCCCCAGATGGTGTTCGGTCATTTGACATCGACGCGTTTAGCAGCAAGTTGTTGATGACTTGGCAACAGCTCATAACACATAGAAGCTTTTCCCGTGGCGATTTGAAGGAATTGATCTTCTGTAACTCTTTAACTGCAAGCTAGAGTGGCATGTGAGGTCAGAGTTAGCTCGAGCCATGGTTCTAAGACTGGAAAGTTCAAATTAACGTGGAGTATCAGAAAACTACAGATGTTGATGAACCGGTTAGGTACCGCACCATACAAAAACAATGGCTTTTTACTATGTAATTCAAAGAAAAAACATGAGCAACCTAGCAAAAGAAACTGGAACAGAGTAACAATTAACTATCTTCAATCAGGTCTACCATATATTCTGCAAGATGTCTAGAAGGCAATCCTTTAAATTTATTTGATTGGTGTGTATAGAGCTATCCAAATAAGTAGACACATATTGTCAAACCTAAACTGGAAAGTTGAAATTAACGTGGAGTATAAGAAAACTATAGATGTCGATGAACCAGTTAGGTGCCGCCCGATACAAAACAGTGACATTTTACTATGCAATTCAAAGAAAAAACCATGAGCAACGTAACAAGAGAATCTGGAACTGAATAACAAGTAGTAACTATCTTCAATCAGGCCTACCATGTATTCTGCAAGATGTCCAGAAGACAATTCTTTAAATTTATTGATTGGTCTATAAAGCTATCCAGATAAGTAGACACGTATTGTGAAACCTAGAGTTACACGGTCAATTTACAAGATTAAATCATGACAATGCAGTCTGTAAGGCCACATGCAAACCGAAACATCTCCGATTGCAACATGAACCTAGTGTTTCCACATGAGATGAGCTTAAAGCCTGAAACCCAACTGAGAAGAGAGCAGACCGTCTTACCAGCCACGAGGCCTCGTTGTGCAGGACCTTGGGTATGTCCAAGTGCTCAGGCCTGACGAACCGCTGCAGGAGGCCGATCCTCTCCGAGACCTCCGCGTCGGCGGCCGCGTCCTCCGCCGACGCCGCGAAGGTGCGGTCGAAGAGCTTGGTCATGATGTACTTCTCGAGGCCCTGTTCAGAATCAAAGCAGAGGCGTTCGATTCAACTCGACGCGAGCGACGAGAAACAGAAAGGAAATTCAGCAGGGGATGTATGTTCAGAGGCGTTCGATTCAATGCGATGCGACGGGAAACATAATGGAAATTCGGCAGGGAATGTTGAGACCTCGAGCGCGTGGTCGATTTCCTGGTGGGTGGCGTTGGCCCAGAGGGGGTGCTCCCTGAAGGCCGCCTCCATCGCCGCGTAGAAGGCCTGGACCCTGGCGCCGTCCACCTCGGCGTCGAGCGAGAGGGAGGCGAGGAAGCTGCGGGCGTTAGGGTTAGCAAGGTTAGATCCGTATGAGGGGGAGGAGGCCATGATCGTTGATCGAGGTAAGCAGTGTGTGAATTCAGTGGGGGGACGGCGGGTGGGGTGGGCTGACCTCTTGATGGAGCGGAAGAGGCCGGCGGCGGCGGGGCGGCGCATGCGGTCGAGGAAGCCGTAGAAGTCCACCCGCGACGCCGCCGAGGACGGGCTCTCCATCGCCGCCCGCACGCCCGCAGAGAGAGAGATTTGGAGTTTTGTCAGAGACGGCAAGGCAAGCAGAGATGGGAAGAACGCCAACCGTAATCGTTTTCTACAGGTTCTGAATCCTGAGTTAAAATTTACTACCCCTTCCATCCATATTACTTGATAATATAAAGGTATCTAATTTTTTTTATTATAGATACATCCATTTTAATGAGAAATAATATGGATCGAAGAGAGTAATGCTTCATCTATTTCTTTTGAGAGCAACCACATATTTAATTAATCGAACATCAAGTTACATGAAGCAACACATGTGGAAACTAAAAGACAAGAGAACCAACCTGTGGTTGGATGGTTAGGAGGGCAGTGGCACCCCCAGCCCACCAGAGTTCAAATCCCAGATTTGATACTTTGGTGTCTCATAAAGGCGGAATATTCTTCAGTGGGAGGCGATGTTCCCGTCGACAACGAGGCGCTGTGGTGACTTCTCAATCTTAAGACCTGCCGGATCAGTTTTTCGACGTAGTCTCTTGGATGTGTACATATGAATAGGGTGTGCGTGTGTGCGTTCATAGGGGTGAGTGTGTGCGCGTATGTATGAGTGTCTTTGATTGTACTGTGTTTCGCAAAAAAAAAAAAAAAACTAAAAGACAAACCGGGATAAAATGATTATCCTGAATTTGCAGATAAAATCCTAAAAGATCGAGAAATACAAAACGATCCCTACGATTTCTTGCAACCACCGTAGCCAGCGGCCGCCGTCCAATTCCAACGCCGCCGAGACGAACACAAGAAGAGACGCCGAGCCTCCATCGTTGCAAGATCCAAAAAAGCACCATCGCCAACGAGTCTTTGTGAGTCGATGAACAGGCCCGCTGCAAGCAGCGAGGCACATGTCGCTGTGGCACGTCGACCGAGGGACGTCCCCGTGCTGTCTTCGACCAAGATACGCCGCCTCCCATCAACGAAGTCGGAGAAGAACGGCATAACCACCACCTCCGGACCAACATCTTCGCTCTAGAAGAACCACCTCGCCCTGGTCCCCAGCGCCTTCGTGGACAACGACAAGCGCCAGTGACACGTCGAGAAATAGATCCCGCCAGATCTGAAGAACGGCGAGAAGACCAAGCTGACGACCAGAAAGATCGACAAGCACACGTTGCCAACAACTCCGAGACGCCGTCGTGAAGATCGTCGCCGGTGTGGGAGTGGAGTTGTGGCAGATTTATTTGCCCGGACGCCGCCCCCACCACCCCAATGACGCACCATAGAAGACAAAAGCTAACCCTAACTACTAGGCTAGAACGGAGGAACAAGGTTCCCCCTCCCTCATGCCGCCGCCAGAGCGACAAGCGGTGGGAGAGGAAACCAGGCCCAACGCCCTGGCCGGAGATTGGGAAGACTGGATCGCGCCGCCACCTCTCAGGAGCAGACGAGGGGAAAAACGGTTCGCGTCGTAGTATCAATCTTGCTTCATCTATTACTGGCGCAACTCGTGGTCTCTGCATCACACATGACAAAAGTCGGCATCAAAGTAAAACCAACACGGGTCGCCGCCGGAGGGGGGGGCGGCAAAGCCGCGCACTCCCCGAGCAAGGTGGCGGCGGGGTGCTTCTTCCCCTCTCGCGTCCCTGGCAAGAAGGAGCTCGCTCGGGCGTGGCTCAGGACGGCGGGTGCGGCGGGCGTGGCTGCGCGCGGCGGGCGCAACGGCTCTTCTGGCCGCATGCGGCACGCGGGGTTCCGGCAGCCAGGCCAGATCTGGGCCGGGCGGGCCGGCTCGGGGCGCAGATGGTCATGTCGGCGCGGGGCCCCCTGGCCGTGGAGGTGCTGTAGGCTTGCTGCTGCTGCTGGGTGGTGGAGTGCCGGGGCGGTGACCCCGGGAAGCGGCGGCGGCCGCGGCAAGGTGCTCCTGGCTGCTGCGGAGGGGTTCTGATGGGATGCCGGGGTGGCGGCCCCGGGCCGCGGCGGAGTGGTGACAGGAAAGTGCGGCGGCTGCGGTGGCCGCGTGGGCGGCGTGGCGGCCGGTCCTGGGAGCTCAAGTCTACGGGCATCTGCGTTCGTCCTCGAGCCCCGCGTCGATGTTGGTCGGCGCCCCCTCTATGTGTCGTTCCGGCGGCGCCCACGGTGCTCTTCGGCGGTGCTCCGTCGGCTGCAGGCTGTGCAGCCCGGCCTCTCATCTCCGCGAGGTGCGGTGGGTGAAGGTTGTGCTCGCGGAGCTCTCCGGTCTGGTTTGGTGGTGGTGGTGGCTGTAGCGCGGCGTCGGCGCACGAGGTGTGCGGGATGGTGATGGTGGTCTGGCCAGCCCTTTGCGGCGGCTATGAGGTTGCGACTCCCTGCTGGACGAAAGTCTTATTCTGGCTGCGGCCGGAACCGACGGCGGCGGCGCCTTTTTTGGCGTCGTGTCCTCCTTGGAGGCGTCGTCGTGGTGGTGTTCTTGCGCCTCCGCGCGGGTTCTCCAGGGGAATCCCTGATACCTTGTGGGATCGGGCGAGGGCGGCACTTTCTTGTGACGTTTGGCCTGCTGGGGTCCTCGCCTTGGATGCTCCGTCGGCCAGAGGGATCTGTGGAGCGAGTTGGTTGTCGGCGTCGACGAGCTGTTTGGCTTCCTCGACTCGGCGCTCAGGCGAAGACGACTTCGGTTTCGGTGTACTCCGGATGAAAACCCTGCACCGGCCTCGGCCGATGCCGGTGATGGCGGCGCTCTCGGTCGTCGCTCCCCTCGTTGGAGGCATCATTGTGGAGGCCCTTCGCTGCAAGTGTTGTTGTCTGTTGTTGTCTGTCTTGTCGGTTTCGTCCTCGGCCTGTCTTCGGTTAGGTGGTGTGCGGCCCCGGGGGTCGGCGTGGATGTCGAAGCGGCGGCTCCGTGTTTTGCCCCCGCCTTGTTGCGTTTTGAGGTGTTTGTGGGTGTCGGCCTTGGCCACTGGGATGGCTAGGCCGTCGGCTCGTGTGGTGTGCGGCCTGTCTTTGGTTAGGTGTTGTGCGGCCTCGGGGGCCGCGTGTGTGTTGTGTTGTATCGGTTTTCGGCTGGTTTCCCTCATAAAGTGCCCATTTCTCTTCTACTATATCAATGAACGGCAAGCCTCTTGCCTAGTTTCAAAAAAAAAAAAAAAAGGTGTTTCGCGCTATTCGTATCAGATCAGACAACGATGAGAAAATTGCAGATTATACTCACATAGACCTTTCAATTCTTCCCACTGTTAAAAGTTCCTATGCAGATTTCAGAGTAGGACTCCCCATAACAAATTGCAGTCTACCACACAAATCTTCCTGGAGTGTCAGTGCTACAATCATAAGTTACACACATGGCTATCTAGCTGCAGAAGTAGCTGGGCTTGATCTACCAAAAACCAGGGGCCAAGGGTTTCTACGGGCATGATTTCCACGCAAGATTCATCACGCCGCCCTCGACGTACGGCCTCAGATCCCACATAAGGCAGTAACCATCAAGCTCCGCGGAAGATGATTTGAGGGACAGTGACCCGACAATCTTCTCCTGTAGGTAAAAACCGACAAAAAAAAGATGAAACAGTAGGCCATTTTTCTTTTGCGGAGATGGATCAGCGGATGGATGGGCAGACAAGAATTTACCTGCATCGTGTAATCAAGCTTTAGCATGTTATGGACGAGGATCATCAATGTAACGAGCGATGAATCGCTGTCGAGGTGATCTGCAGGCTGCTCCCCCTTCTCCTGGTACATGGAAGAATGTTACTTGGCGTCGTCGTCAGTGCAAATAGCAGGTTCTGGTCTGTCGAAAACGCTGCAAGAATTAACTGCGGCCAGGGTAGAGGCCCCTACCTCTCTGCAGTTGGATGGGTCGTTCATCTTGTTGTCAGCAGTGCTCTCGTCTGGAGCGTGCATAGCACGTAAATTGGCTGTTAGTGTTGCGTCATAAGCACCTTCCACTAGGCATTGAAGTTCTTCGAGCAGTGCCTTCACTGAGCAGGAAAGAAAAGGACAGCATAGCGGTTAACTGGAGTTCAGAGACATAAGAATTTACTAGTGCAACCTGGTGACGATTGCTTCAGAAAGCAAACATTATGCATCGGACACTATAACAGCAGCAAGAAAAAAAAGACCAGGGAATCACAGTGGAATCATCTGCCATTCTGCTAATCTTTAGCATAATTTGGAGCCAAACAGCCAGGTACTGAACAAATAGAGCAGGGGCTATCCACTGGCTAGTGAGCATTAAAATGATATTTGACAGAGACCTCTTGGGAAAATTAGTTATGGTTACTCTATCATAATAAACATGTTCGCCTTTCCTGTTTGACACAGTTGTGTCATTTCTGAGCACTAGGACTAATGCTGCCTATTCTACCCTAATATGCAGTTTTCTTTCCTTTCCAGCGTGAGGATATGAATCTCTAGATAAAAGAGCTTTTATGGAACCAGTAAGGATTTGGCAATTTCAAGCCACTTGGTGATTTGGCATGCAGTTTGCAGCAAAGTTATGCTTTTAACACTACAAGAACCTCTTGATGATGGAACAAATATTAACAAGCTAGAAAGGATAAATATTAGTAGTTACTGAAAACAGAGGATAGCAAATACCTTTGTGTATACAACCTTTGAGCTCTCCCTCGCATGAATTTACTTCTAATACAAAATGATAGATTTAGTATCAAGCTGACAAAACTGCATACTGTAGATTAAAAGTGAAGCATGATGTCTGTGAGAACTTCATGACAGAAGTCAAGAATTGCAAGAGAATATTGATAAATCACTGCTCGAACGTTTGACAGTGAAGACATGAAATGGGCCAGGTGTCTATAATCGCCACAGGTGTAGTCGTAGTTATATGAAAATGGGAGTGAATTTATGATCTGCTGAGAAACTTCTGTATACTAAATCCTTTGCACTGGAGAACTCAAAATTTAATTCACTCTAAACCAACAAGGAATGTTTCTAATACGAAGTAAGGACATATCTCCAGACAACCTACGAAAATGCAAAGAGCCTCCAGGCCGCCGCTGGTTCGATACTCTGTACTTTTGTAGTCTGAACTGGCGTGGCGGATGAAAAATTGAGAATTCTTGTGAACGTCATATCAGAATTGCATGGACATGCTTCAATATTCACGCATTTCTCCTGATTCGTTAAAAGTACCGGGTCACAAGTAAAAATATGTTAATATATTTATGTCAATTAGACAGTGAGGCACAAACTGAATGAGCTTAAATTGGGTTTGGTATGTTGATCAAAGGGGCCAGGGAAAGCTACATACTATAGCTTTGCACGGGTACCGCGAAAGCAACATTATATATATCAGTAACCTCGTGGAAGGCTATTTGGCCAAGTTAAAACAATACAACATATATCCAACTAAAGAGGACTGGAGAAACATATTTATTAAATTAGTTTTCATTATTCCAACATACTCCGTGTGATAATTAACTCCTGATGCAGCTACGGCAAAAAAAAAGTGCATTGTTTAAAAAAACACATTTGGCACTTTGTTTCTGATTGGCTGAATATAAAGCATATGGGATAATAATCCTTTTTAGCACTTGATTATAACTCACACTGGCTCAAGTTGGAGATGCTCTGGCAGTGAAGGCTGCAGCCTGATTCGAGATAGGACTTCATCCTGTCGGTGCAGTTAGATCTAACTATCTCACCTATAACATCCGATTCAACCGGAACCCGCGGCCTCCGAAAATACTCTGAAAACAAAACACAAATTACTTCAGAAACTTTGGTCTGTGATGGGTGATAACAAACATGCTATAATTTCAGTGAATATAGGAGGGACGCCCCAACAGAAGAAAAGAATCAGAACTGTAAACCATACAGAACAATGCTAACCTAGTTTATCTCCTGACAATAAACGGGAGGGGAAATACAGTAATCAAATATAACCTAGCTCTTGCCGGAATCTCGTCAGGAATCGCCTCCCGCCATCCACGAGCTCCTCGAACCGCGCCACCCTGCGGTCACAGAGGCAAATCATCAAGCGGGGAGCAAACTGAACTCCGGACTCCAGGACAGAATTTCCGGCAGGGCAGAAGAAGAGAGGATAAGAGAAGAGGCGAACGCGGGTAGAGGGGATGTGGGGGTACCCGGCCATGAATTCCCTGAAGATACGGTCGCAAGCGGTTTCCTCTTCTCGTTCCCTGGCAAGATCCGCCGGCATGTCCAGCATGGCTGGGAATGCTCGCAAGTTTCCGGCGGCGGTGGTGTGTGTGTGAATGCCTCCGAGTTTATACTATCCAGCATTAGGAATTACTAGCAGAACATCAAACTGTAATTAGCATACGCTGAAATTGAAATTGTGCCATTTACTAGCAGAACATCATACTGTAATTAGCATACGCTGAAATTGAAATGGTACCATTTACTAGCAGAACATTAGGAACTACTAGCAGAAAACTGAAATTTTTAGTCATATACTTACTATCGATGAACTTAAATCATTTACTAGCAATCAACCTAACACTGAAATTTAAATCAACAGAACCAGAACCTAACACTGAAAGTTAATACTCAAGTTATATCAACCTGCTGCAGCTGGGAGGAAGACATGGAGAGGACGAGCTCGGTTGGCGTCAGGCGTGGGCGTCGGTTGGCGTCAGGCGGACGACGTGGTGGCGGATGTTAGGTCGCGGGTGGACGAGGTGGTGGGCGTCGGAGCGGCGAGCCGGGCGCGGGTTGAGCGGCGGCGGCGGCGGCGACGGCGACGGAGGTAGCCCTAGGTGGGACTCGATGCGGGGGAGCGTGTACTGGGCCGAAACGTTTGGTTTTTTGTTTTTTTACTTCTTCAACTATTTCTTTTTTTAGATGTTTTTCAACTATTTCTATGCAGTGGCTTCTGTGAAACTAGATTTTGATGTGCGCCTTGGCGCACGATCCCGTGAGAATGATATTGAACCTTCTTACTTTCTTAGGTTATAGAAAACAATAATAAATTACAAACAGAGAAAACAAAGAGTTATATACAACCATGGGAACAGGTGGAAAATATATTATAGCAACTAACAGTTATTGATTCATTCTGCTGAGAGCAGCGAAAGCAAGGAAGGAAGGAACCCAAAATCACCAACTACATAATGTGCATCGTTGCAGCATGGCTTTTAAAAGTCATGGCACAAAGAAAATATAAATCGAATTAGATAGACTATTAAGAACATGGAATAGATATAACAAAAAAATGTTTGAACATTGAACACACCTTGCAGAAGGAGGCTCATTCATGTTTCCATTTGCTACTAAAACTTACTATAAATCCGTCTCCATCATCCAAAAAAATTACATGACGAATAAAGAACTCTCTGACTCATGAAAATCATTTGCTTTTGCGATGATACATATCTGAACTCAACACGGGTCCTGCAGCCCTCATGGTAACTAAGAAAGGATGAAAATTAATTTGGGGAGCGAAGAATAATGTTACATCTCAGGCTGAAGAATTTGGGTTCTTATTAGTAGATGAATCCCCCCTTCTTCCTCTGTCAAATTGAGTGAGCCAAATAGGAGCCGCTGCAACAGGTGGATACTCAAGGTAGTCCTTGGCCTACCACATCTGTCTTTTCCGTACGAAAATGTGTAGTTACGCCTGCAAAAATGTGTCAGTAAGTGCATAATGCCTCAGTCTCACCAAAGTTCATTTGACATGGGCGATGGAATCCTGTGTTGCTTCAGGATCTAAGATGTGGTAGCTTTGCCTCCTGAATATTTCTGGCTCATCATCTAAGAACAAATGCTGCAGGTTCCCAACCAAAACACCATTCACCTTCTTTACCTGAATCATGAAGGCTGGTCAGTTGAGATGACTATAAAGGTCACTAAGGACATGGCGCCTACTAAAGGTTTTCTTATATAGGAAAAGACCTACAGTTCAGCATACCTTTTGCAACGAACACTAATATCATCCATAAGGACCTGAAACAAAGATTGAGTAGTCAAAAGATAATTTTCAACAAAATACAGGGAAATCAAACGCAAGAAGGTTCCTAATAAGATCATGAAACAGCAAACTGAATCATGATGAGGCAGTGACTTGGTGTCACTGATCATCCAAAATTGGAGCTCAAGCAAATAATAATATGTGCATATAGAAGAAGAAAAGGAAGCATCTTAGACGGTTTCAAAGAAGTCGTAAACCACATGAACCAATGATTCTGAATAAAAGAACTGAAAAAATCTCACAACAATTATGACTACACATGCGGGCATATCGTGTACAATTACACGATGGCACATAGCAAGAAGAAACCATATAGGAAGCCGGTCACCTGATAGTAATTTACTCACACATCTTGATTAGTCCCCGCGGACACTGTTTTTTGCTCAGGCTTTTGTCGTTTATGGCCCAGCTGCAATTCCTGGTAACAAAACCGAAAAGAACACAAAAAATCTGGATTAGCCAATTAAATGGCGAATAGAGGAAAGTAGTGCTTCACCTAATGAAATCACTGCAAATATGACTGGAATGATAAACCAGTGTCAAAATAACTTGGATAGTCTTATTTGGCATTAAAACCTCGAAATATGCTAAAACTCGGCTCTTACCTTATGTTAAGAAAGGATCTTTGAAAAATGGCAGGAAAATAAAAAGATCTGAATATTAAATAGGACAAAAAAGGATACATGCAAATATATATCAATAGTTATCTTCATGTATAGAATTGTATAGAAGGTAAAGCGCAAATTGATCGAAGATTAAAGGTGTGCAGTGTAACTACTTGTTTATCCAATATCTACTGAACAAACATGGTAGTATGGTACTGGTTGCAGCTTACTTGAAAACTCAATGGTGTAGTCAGTCAAGGAGGAAGAGACTTTGGTGGTCGATGTTGTCAATGGCAAGTCGATGGTGTTCAGCTCACGGTGGTAGCGACCGGTCACATCGGCAACTCGACTCAGCTGACCATCTGAAGCAACACGGACATCAAAAAGATGCACCACGGTACATAGAAGCTAAAGGACATGGTGGTATGACCAGAGGCTCACTGGAATGGTCGGAAACGTTGCCTGAGGTTAGAGCTGGAGAAGATGATACTACTATATTAAAATTTAAACTTCTAGTTATTGTCATGAGAAAGCAAAGATGATAATGCATTATTATGTGAGGCATGGTGCATATGAATGTATGTTAAACATGCTTAGTCCAACTTAAGTGGTTAGGTCACTTCGTAGTGGCATATTATGGAAGGGAAAAGTATTTCAGATTAAGTTCCTGGTTCTATTTTGAAATAAAAATCTTTACTAAAAAGCACAAAACTTGGTCATTGATTTACTGATCATAAATTCCTTGCTAAACTGTACAAGATTGGCACAAATAAAGAAATAGTGGCTATTATTGAAGGCAAAAGTAGTACAATTTCAGTTTATTAATATATTTAGGGATTGACATCTGCACTGACCCAACATGAAAAACACCATAAAATGAAACTACTTTTGGATGGCGAAATGAGGTGAGAATCTGAGCTTCTTTTCAGAAATCCAATATCTGCAAATAGATAAGAACTTGAGTCATTTCCATGAGACCAAACCATTACCACAATAAATCCATAAATCCTTTTCTCCCATTTTGCACAAACAGGAACCATTATATACACGTATCAGATGAGTAGAGGTAGATTTTTTGATATATAAATAAGTTCTATTGAGCATCAGAATACAAGCAACAATTGCACTATCTGTTGGCATGATTTTGCATATAAAAGATCAGTGGTGAGTTATGTTAAATCTGGTAAAATCACCATTGCCAGATTACACGCAACAAAAAGCGGGTTTGTCTATACCTTCAGCAGGAGGGCTGGGAGATGGAAAGGCTCGAGAAATCTTGTATGGCATTCTTCATGGGCCTCATTGATCACCAGCTCTAACAAAACACATGAAAATATCAATTTTAACTTCAAAAAATATCAAACAGTAACTATTTTGCGAAAGCTGAAAAATACAGAATATTGTTAGCACAAGGGCGTCAAAACTAAAATATCTAGAGCAAATAAAAGGCATGGGATCAATTTAGTGGTATCTTAGAAGAACACGACACAAGTAATGTGAAATACAATTTAGCGGTCACCTAAAGTTATTATCTATCTCTTCCATGACAATGGATACAAAATCAGCCACAAATGTTAAAAAAGAAAAGAACCAAATTTTCACATATTAGTATTTGGTAGGTACCCAATTTCACAGGAGGACGCGCATGGCTAAGCAGGACGACCCGGCAGAGGGCATGCCCATCTCTAATTTAGCACATGAGGCGCCTAACAAACCTAGTAACACAACAAAAAATGCTGCTCAGAAGGCCATGACATCTCCTGCCTACCTGTGTCTAGCATGAGGAGAGCACAAAATTAAAATCAAGAAATACAGTAGCTTGTGAAGCCCTCTAGTATGCAGACTGCTGGGATACACAAACGAAAATTTTCCCCAACCTGAGGCATAGACTATAAATACCAACCTAAAAACATCAGTAAACAAATGATTTAACATGTAGATCCAAACGAGAAGTAGAAGGTAGGCAAACACAAAGGTAGAGTTGACGATATATGGTACGAGACAAATAACCGGTAATTAAGAACAATCTAGAGACAAAATAATAGAAAGAATCATCATAAGGGAATATAGGACACAAAGAACATATGTAAAATAAAAAAACAAATCACCACGAATGCAGACAGTAGCGATGCCACAACGATGCCAGGACGGACGGTGGGGTTGTGCACCATTCAAATTCTTCAAAGCCTCCTATTGCTGCACACAAAAAGAGGGAAAACCCCAAATCAGCTAAACCAATTCACGAAATAGAACAAACAATCAAATAAAAAAACCAAAAGTATGTATGGGTGGGCAAGAAACATAAACCAGCCTGAGCGCAAACAACTTACAACAAATGTTCGCCCTGATTTAAACAACACAAAAAGGTAGTAAGAAATTACAATAGGGGCCCTTGGCATATAAGAGATAGCTATATATCCCACAATATTGTATCAAATAATGCCCTCGATATTTCTAACATGCCAAAAATTTGTAAAATCTAAGATATGCCAGTGTCGAAAGAAACTAAGGTAGATGGGCTTATTCACATGTGCACCAAAGCCCGAAAGTATGGTAAAGCTCGGTATTGATAGAAGATAAGGAAAGAGAGAAAAAATAAAAAAAAGCAATAAAAAAGCAGCGAGGACCTGAAAATTAGGACAAATAAAGCTAACATTTATGCAATATAACTGTTTTGGTGCATCCTTCATAACCTTTTGGTACCAGGATGCATATTTTCATAATGCAATCACTAATACAGAGTGTGCCGAATCAACCTATTCCAGCCTAACCATAAAACACAAAATTCATAATATTTAGAGTTGCAGATTTATAAAAGACCAACAAACATGATACCAGGATCCAGATTTTCATAACGCAATCACTAATACAGTGTGCCGAATCAACTTATTCCAGCTTAACCATAAAACACAAAATTCATAATATTTAGAGTTGCAGAATTATAAAAGACCAATTAAAAAAATCATCACAAGTGCTGCTCATTCTCAATATTTTAGCCAAAAGACAACAATGAACATTGTCAACACAGAAATAAGGATACTTATGCGGTCGGCTCACCTCATCTCACCGCGGTGCAGTAGACACAGAGCAGGAGATCACATCTTTCATGGTCGCGGCCCAGTGATGCCGCAGAGGCTTGTGCTCCTCCTCCTGTCTAACGCGATGTGACAAGGTAAAATTAAAGCACAAGTCTCATGAGGTCAGACAGTAACTCACATGGTGTGACACAGTCAAGCTACTATAACATATGATCTCTTTACTGACCTGTACTGAAAGAATGCACCTATGTTAGGAGAATGGACTTTTACATCTTAGAGTTGTCATCTGATGCCTGTCTCAAACATAAAACGAATTTATTTTGTCGGGAATGATTCATCTATATAGCAATGATAGTTTGCATAGGCAAGCCACATAATGGAGAGAGTATTTTACATACATGGGATATCCTGTAGCCAAATTTAAGAAAATAAAGTGGTCGTAGAGGATACCTGAGGACACGGACAATCTGTGCAAAATCAAGACCTTCCTTGCATCTCCTTTCCTAACCAATCACACAATAATTTCACCAAATTCGTTCATGAGGAAGAAGGGAATCTAGAGAGAGAGAGAGAGATGAACCTAGTGGGAATCAGAGGCAGAGTAGGGGAGGTCGAGGCACTCTGGCATGCGTGCTCCACCACGCTGAGGACGATGACATGAACCCCGTGCCCTCAAGCCATCTTCTGCTGGCCTCCTTCCGCTCTGGAGACAGAAACCGCGGATAGAACGAAGCCGGTGGCAGAGAAGTCGCCACGGCCCACCTTATCATCCCTCCTTCTCTCGGCGCAGTAGATCCCCGCCTCCTGGTCCCTTCTCCAGTTCGGGCGGCCTTTGCGACCTCGTCGTCTCGCCCTTGCTGCAGCGTTGGTGACGAAGAAGACTGGAAAACCGCATTGGCGGCCCGTGCTCCACCGGCAGTGCCACCCCCACGCGCTCGCGGCACGCTCCACCAGCGGCGCCGCTCCCGCGCCCGCGACGCGCTCCACCGGCGGCGCCTCTCCCCCGCGCTCCACTTGCGGCGGCTCCACCGGCAGCGACGCTCCTCGACGCTCGCGATGTGTTCCACCTGCGGCAGCGCCGCTCCCGCTCTCAACCGGCGGTGCGGGGAGAGGAGAGGGAGAGAGGGAAGAGAGGCGTGCGGCGGTGGGATGTGGGCGCGAGGGGAGAGGAGGGGAACGAGCGAGGCAGCGGGGATAGGGTTTGGCCGAGGCGGTTTTGTCTCACGCAAGCCCATCCAAGCCCAACCGGACGGCGACACGTGGCCCAATCCTAGGAAAGCGAAATGAGGCCACTGCCCAGCCGGTGCGCGCCTGGTGCAGTATCGTGGATGGCCTCTCCATGCCTCATGAGGGTGCAGCAATTATACCTTTAGATACTAGCAACGACCTCAGTTTGCATATGAATTAGACTTTGCTGGCACATTTGGTTGGAACTTGCACACTCTCAACAACACTACATCATGTAAGTAGGATTTATAATAATTCCAGGTAGTTGAGAATCCCAAAAACCTTCCCCTAGTGTACTACTATTCATTCATTAGAAAGAGTGTAATACTGCTCTTAATGTGATGGGCCAGCTTACAAGGCAAATAAACCACCAACGTTCTGAAGACTCCTACATGTCTGCATGATTCCACCACTCCGCCCCATCTGCCTCTCTATAAGACTCACTCACATAGGCTTGTTTCCTTTGCAGTGTCTCTTGATTTCCCAGGAGTTTCTCTATCGTCATGGTTCTCTAGCAATGTCAACATGACTCTTATACACGGTGTATTTTCTAGCCCTGGCGTTCATCCCATAGCCTTGGGGGGCTTTTGGCGGGTGGCGTTAGGCCTCAGGAGACTCCAGTGATTTCCTTTTGCCGTTGGTTGACATTGGCTGCTTGGCCATTGAATAGGTCGAGTTCTTTCGTTGGAGGTTGGGAATGGCGAAAGCTTTGTATGTCTTTGGACTCTACGGCGATGACGATGCTCATGGGCGCCGTTTTCTTCTTGGAGGCGTCGTTGGAAACCCCCTCCTTTGGATTCTCGAGTCCTTCTGGGTTGCAAGGCCGATGTTGAACCCCCTTGGGTGGCGGTGTGGGGGTGGTGGAAGTTAGTTGGTAAAGACAGTTTCGACGATGCTTTCATGCAACAGAAGTCAACGCTCCGTAGCTTGATCAAGCAGTAGTTTTTTGCTTGTTTTCCTTACTCTTTGTAATCTTCTGTTGTTAGGGTCTTGCAATGTACAGCCGGTATCCCCGGCGTGTTCCAAGGGTGTGTGTAAGTTGTAATTCCTAGTCGGTTGTTGATGGCTTCGTTAATTTAAAACCGGGCTCATTTCGAGCCTTCCATTGTGCGTCCTACTCTGTTAGTGCACGCACGACAGCCGCATCCTTATCGTAGTCCTCCGGCATGAGCACCTCCGGCTTCACCGCTGGAGGCGCGTCCTCGTTGCCGTCGTTGGTGGCTGCGGCGAGGTCGTCGTAGTCCTCGCTCGGCTGGAAGTCCCTGACTTCCGTCATCGCGCGGCGCGCCTTGTGCTCCCACGCGAAGAATGCGCGCCGGTGGTAGGCGCGATCGTGCTGAAGCACCGGCGGGAGGCGGTTGATGCGGCGGCACATCTCAGCATCAAATGTTGGCCCGTTGCCGGCCAACGGCGACACCTGCACCCTTGCCCGGTTGAGGCCCCAACAACTCGGCAGGGACGTGTCATTATGGAGGATGGGGTCGGCATGCGCCCACCTAGCAAAGTACATCCGGTTGCGCTCGCATTGGCATCGCTGCTGGAAGCCCACCGCCCCGCAACGGCCATCGGGCCGACGAAATCTATCACGCGCGGGGGCGGTGGCAGGTCGCGCGTGAGCTAAGAGGGGGGCGAGGTGACGATCGGGCAGCAACCCGAGGACGAGCTAGCCTCGTGGTCATTGACGGCTTTCTTGAACCAACCAGGCATCTTTATCATGTTGGCGACGACGATGGCGACCGAGGTGCATCAGGGTCAGAGGAGGCAACGATGGTGACAACTTTTCGGCGTTGGAGGTGGCTGTCGGCGCTGGCGCTGGTGCAGTGATGTGGGGGAGAGACCGGCGCAGGGCCCATATAAAAATCTCGTGCCATCAATGCCCACGCTGGTTCCGGTGCCTTCCGCATCAATGGCACCGTCTGAAAGTGATCGAGTCGCATGCAACCACGTCTGAGTTTATGATTTTTAGAGCAAGTACGATAAGTTATACGTAGTAGTAAGCTCACTATAAAAATTAAATTAACATATTTGTGTCTAGTTGGAGGAGAGAAGAGGAGAAATAATATAAGTGGGCTCTTATGCATGTTCATAGGTAAG
Organism: Lolium rigidum; assembly: GCF_022539505.1. Taxonomy (NCBI): domain Eukaryota; kingdom Viridiplantae; phylum Streptophyta; class Magnoliopsida; order Poales; family Poaceae; genus Lolium; species Lolium rigidum. The sequence continues at coordinate 275,425 of NW_025899959.1, read as the reverse complement.
TTGTGTCAATAAAATGTGGGTGATTAATTGAAAAAGTAGTATATTTTTATAACCAACTATTTGAGTCGGCTAGCTTCGTCCAGAGGAGGGGCATTAAAAATGTAGTACATTTTGATAGCCAACTATTTGAGTCGGCTAGCTTTGCCACAAAGGAGCTAGGCACTGAAAATGAAGATGCCCACCTGCTCTCGTCCTTGCACACCGCTTCAGTTAACCCTATTAGATCAATAGCTAAGCAACAATAAATAATCCCTCTTATAGCTTAAGATTTCTGGTCGATTCAATAGAAAGTCAGTTCCTGCAAGTCTGTAACTACAACTGAACACTCGCCTGCCTCTTCCTGTCAACAACATGGAGGATTAGCTATCAAGCAAAGCATGTTCTATGTTTAATTTCACCTGAACAAATAAGAGGCTGCTCACCAAGGAAATCTCTTCATTTCCCAGATGAAGCAAAGCAAAACTGTGTATTTACCGGTGATTGGTGGAGAATGGAACTAGCTAGTAACACATTACTGTATATCACTAGCAGCAAACAAAAAAAAACACATGTGAAACTATTCCATATAGGACAAACTAGCTAGAGGATCAACCGATCTCCGTATATACATGGGATGCCCCTACCAGTATACTATATAACAAGAGGCTTGGCTAGGCTGAATCAATTAATTACCAAAAAGATCTACATCTTGACTCCACAAAAGCCAAAGCCTCGTGCATATTGAGAGCCCTGTGTGAGAGAATAAGACCACGAGATCATTCGTCATATTAACATTTCGTCAACTCCTAGATCAGTTCATTAGTCCATGACTCCACCGTCGATTGGAAATCACCCAAGACATCAACCGCAGTGTTTGTCACATTGCTATCCCTGAAAGATGCACGCAATGATAAGGGCCAGGAACATGAACCTATAATAATATAAGAAGAACAAGGTAATGGAAATGAAAAACATGTGGTACCAGAAACAGGAGCAATGCGACTAACTAAAATTATGGCACTTGGCAGTCAACCCTATATATAACCAAAAAAGGAGCTAGGGACTGAAAATGGCAATGCACACCTGCTCTGGTTCTTGCAGACAACTTCACTGAAATCGATTAGATCCACCGCTACTTTCAACCCATATTTCGGGTCCTTTATACCCCGTAATTCCCTGTCTAAGCTGGTTACTGTAATCAACCTCATCCTCTTCTAAAACATCGTCATAATATTCCGGGTCAGCAGCGTCTTTCAGCCTTCTCATAACAGCCTGCAGGTACTTCTCGAAATTCTTGCCGATAGCAAGAGCAATCTCTCCAAAACATTCCAAAATGGCCGGTTTAAGCATTGGCTTTGAGAGACCTCTGTAAAGAACATCCATCATATAATCACAGTGTGGCAGGATTTCATCTCCCAGGACAAGAAAGATGTCACCAATCACCTGTAAATAAATTGGGAAGAGTAGCTTCACATTAAAATGCTGCAGCAATATCGGCATGTGATCCACAAAATTTGGACCGACAACATGAGCGAGAGCACCAATGGCAAGCGCTGCTTTATCACGTGCAGCAGAACTGTCAAAGGTTAAGACACGGCAAAACAGAAGCAGCACATATGGAGTACGCCACACTGGAAATGTGTTTCCCAGTTTCTGGATTATGACATGCAGTAAACCACACAGCAAAACAAGCAGATCGTATTTGTTCCTCTTGTCACCTGATGAACTTGCTTTGCCATCAAGCACCATGTTCAATCTTCTCATGATACCAGGCATCAAAACTCCAATAGCCACTGAAGCTTTATAATCTTGTATGTTGCTTACTCTCACAACCTCACACAACGCTTCATAAGCAGATGCAGATGTTGGAAGCCTGAAAGGGGTCTCCTTAGCAGGTGTTGAAGTAGAAAAGAGAACATCAAAAACATCACTAAGAAACGGTGAAAGCTCAGATGATATTTCCTTCTTTGAATGGCCTAGCTCAGATGAGATTGAATCGTAACCTTTGGCAAGAAAATATATAGCTCTGCAGGCTTCCTCAGACACGTCTGGAACATCTTCACTTCTCTTTGCCAACACAGCCACGATACGGGGAAGGTTTGCATCTGTGAAGATTCTATTTGCACAAGCTGGAGAATGCAGAAGGTCAAACATCCGACGAAGAGTGCACACAGCGGTGCCTCTTACCTCTACATTTCGGTCCTCCATCCTGTCAAGCAACAAACGGACAACGGGGGAAAGTTTCTCAATAGAGGGACCTTGAAGGATACCGGCTATTGCAAATGTAGCTGCCCAGCGACTCTGCCAATCTGATGCTTTGATATTAACCTCGACAAACTGCATTGCAATGGGGACAACTGCATCCCCAATAGTTATAGCGACGAGGTCTAGGCATTTCAAAGCACTGATGAAGACTGCCTGTGCATCATCATCTCTCTCTTGCTTTAACAGAGTTTTTAGCATAGTTTTTAGCAGAACTGGAACAAGTGAAGAGAGGGGCTTCTCAATAAAGCTACAATCTACAGTTGAGATAGCATGAGCATCACGCTTGTTTTGTTTTCGGAGTTCAATCACTTCTTCACAAATAGTGATCCAGAACTCGATACATTGGAGTGCCCCTGATTCCACACCTCCTTTCAAAGCTTCAGTTGTAAGACTGAGTATGGTTTCCGTGTAAGGTTCTAACATTCTATAATATTTGGATGCAATTGCAATAAGGCAGCCGAATGCTGCATGTTTGATCACCGCTCCATCGGATTTAGCTGCATCACATATTGCAGTCATTATACAATTTCTGCAATCATAATTTGTGAAGTTAGCAAACATAACAACATTCTGTAGAGCTTTAACCGCTGCAAGACGGACTGGAGAACTTTGTTCTGCCCGGTTCATTGCCCGGATGACGGCATCCAGAACATCATCAATTTTATCCTGCTCCAACCCCAAGAACTCCTCAAACATATACTCAAGCGCCTCTAGAGTTGCTTGCTGTAGTGGAGGAGATGCACCCTGCTGTGCCATGTTGCCCAGCAATCTTCCAATGAGATCTTGCCAATCCCGGCTGGGTATATCAATATATGCAAGCTTGGCGATAACCTGTGATGAGGCGTGCCAAGCATCAGGCACCAAAGACCCTAGAGTTACCAGCAATGACTCCTTAATCTGCGATTTGATAAGTGGATCCAGGTTAATCCATTGTTTGATGTTATCTTCAGAATACTTTGCTTCCATTGAGTTCTTAAGGATAATGCCAGCAAGCCTTCTACATTCGGGCGGGCTTTCATTGCTCGCGAGCTCTGCTGATAAGGATAGGAGGAAGTCGGGAAAATCAAGCTGCTGGAGCTCACTGAGGTCGCGTTCTGCTGCGTACCGTATGCTGTCATCCAGGTCCTGAGCATCTCGCAAAATCTTAGTGAGGCTCATGGTTGTGTCAACTGTCCTGGAAAACACCAAATAACCATAACTTGTCAGATAGCGGAAAAATAGAAGCAATCGCGTGCAAATTGACTCTAAAAAAGTGGTATACATGCATGGACAGTGCTGAGGTACCAAATCGACACAGCTTAGTGAGAATTTTTCAGGAGAGCGGAGACTCAAATTGGCACTTGTAACTGCCGGCACACCACATAAAACAAGGTATGCAACTTGAACCATCACGAGTGTAACAGTTGATGGAAAATAAATACAGGAACCATACAGCACTCCTCGGAAATATTTCATCTAAACCACGCATGCCTACACCCAGTCATGCATATGGTGTTTCCTATATAGACATTAACATGTTCGAAAATTCTGGGCACGACACTTAGTATTATTATAGTTCAAAAAGAGCTGACACTAGTACTCCGGGCATGACACCACTGAATCAGTACCACCAATGGCACCAACAAAGCTAATTTAAGTAAATATGACCTGGCTATGACAAATCCAGCGAGCCATGAGTTAATTTGCAAATTTCTTGGCTGAGCATGAATTCAAGTTGATTTATACTACTGGTTGCTGTAGGCATGGACGATGCAGAGACCAGTGCGTGCGTTGGTCTGTGCAAATAATCGGAAGGGAAATTGCAGGAAGAGATCGATTTTTCTATCACCCGGAGTTGGACAGTGGAGTACGAGGCGCTAGGCGGCGGCCGGCGACTAGGGTTAGGATGGACAACGCAAATCAAACCCACGTACGCGGGCAGGAGCGATCGATCTTACCTTCCCGCGGCAGTCTGAGTCAGCCTTCTCGAGCAGAGGTGGGGGCTCCGGCGGCGGAACGAGCCAGCCTCCTTCCCCTGCGGCCTCCGCTGGGCGCTGTCCCCGTCAGAAGAGAAGGAGACTCCGGCGGCAGTCTGAGTCCGGGACGGGGTAGTCCTTTTTATTTGTCAACAGTAAAAATAAGATAACATCGACCAGAACGGCTGCGTAAATTCACAAAAGTAATCCTTTTTAAAACTTCACCCAATTATGCATAATTTTTTTTTAACTTCACGAAAATAGGAACAGCTGGCAAGTAAAAAGGAAAATCATGGACCGCTCGGCTCAGACCGGGCATTAAACCCGGCACATGAAATCTATCTGACCCCAAACTCAAATTTCCCGAACTCGAAAAACCTAAGTACGACGACATCAGTTAGCAAGTTAGCAGGTTTGAAGACCTGACTTTTATCCGGCTTGTCGACCACACTATTTTTTGGTGCTTCTCTTCTTTTCTATTGAGCTTGACAAGCTCTTCGGTAAAATAAAGTGTATGAGTATAACTCATGCATCAATAGTGTTAATTGCACCCCGCGGCTCCTCTAGCAAGTAGCAACAACTACCAGGGTGGTGGTTCTTTCGGCGGCAGCTCTTCTCGCCCTCTAACCCCTCAAAGCAGAGAACATGGACAAGGTGGCTACCGCAGTGGCCAGGATGGTGGCCATCATTACAACTACAACATCAACAACAAAGGCGAGAAATGATGGCGTCCCAAGTGTCAAGTTTGTGGCAAGTTCGAACATGTCGCCCTGAAGTGTAGCGAGGGCTTCAACCACGCCTACTAAGCGTGCGCCGCTCATCATGGTAGGTTATATGCATGGAATCACAGTACTTTGGTATCAACGGTGTCCTCGAGTATATATTGTACATGTCAAGGCTTTCCAACCATGGGCAACAAGGATATATATCTTCCAAATTTAGCTTATTAGGTACTAATTAAAAGTTAGGAAGTAATGTTACAACTTGACCGATGTGTAGGGTAGGGCTAGGGGAGACAGTCAATTGTGGAATTGATTGTGTTCAATAAAAAAGATAGGGAGTAGCGTTAGTGGGCCAAACCGTTGTGCGTTGTCTGCCCGGTTTTTTTTTTTTTTGAGAAAAAGTTGGCACTTTATTGATCACAACAAATCATTACACAGAGTCTTCCGGATACAATCCGGAGCAAAGTTTCTGAAAACAGAAGAAATAAAAAGCTCCGCAGAACGTGCTAATATGTGTGCCGACTCATTACACTGACGACGAACATGAGAAACAGAGAACTCATTAAAACCAGTAGCGATGGTCTTCATGTCTTGCACGACCACGCCTACATAGCTCCTGTCCTGCACCTAAGAATTAATGCGTTGACCAACGAAAGGCAGTCTGAACATGGACTAATTTTGAACAGCTGGACTTGGTGCTTGTATGGTTAAGATGCTTCGGATGGGACTCTCTCGCTCTTTTAATAGTAGTGGTGTTGTGAAGTGAGGTTTGAAATGGTGATCACATATTGATTAAGGGTTTAGAAATGGGATTTATATTTGATGAGAAATCACACGATGGTAAAAGAAGTGGACTGGATGAACAAACCGGGGTGTGGAGATACTTAGGGCGTGTTTGGTAGCCCGGGGCTGCTCAGAATCTCTTTCTCCCCTCAACTATACTGATCTCAACTATGGTAGGTTCAGATTGTTGCCCTTGTTTGGTAGACCGGGTGTGTTAAGAGTTTCTCAGCTGAGAAGCTGTTTGGTTGTCACGTATGAGTTGAGCTGTGCTATACAAAAATAAAAAGCAATCTGGTCCCTGAATACAAACGGTCAAAGCAATCGGGTCCCTGGACAAAATAACTAAAAAGCAATCGGGTCCTGGTCGTCGCCGCCGGCGAGGGAAGCCGTCGCCGGCGAGTGGATCCGCCGCCGGAAGGGGAGTCCCTCCTGCTCCGCGCCTGGTGAGGGCGAGCTGCTCCCCTGCTTTATTGCCGGTGGAGTATGTGTGCTGGCCTGTGGAGGCCATGGAACCCCGTGCCTCGCGTCGGCGTCCCCGGCCGGGCCCAGCAGCGCCGCGGAGGCCAGGAACCCCGCGTCCAGCGCGAGCACGCCCCTCCTGCCGGCGCCGGTTGCCGACGCCGCCGCATCGGAAGACGACGACGTGGATGGGGACGCGGAGGAGCTTGGTCGGGCGCGGCTGCTTGGTCGGGCGGCCGGAGGCGACGGGATTGGGCTGGAGCCTGGAGGCCATGGCGGCTCGCCTGCGGCGGCCATGGCGGCTCGCCTGCTGAGCCTGTGCTGTGGAGGCCTGCGGAGCTTGGTCGGGCGCGGCTGCTTGGCTCGGGCTCGGTGGAGGGAGAGAGATGGGGGAGAATGGGGACGAAAAAAGGTGGGGGCGCGTTGACCCCTGCACGCTCGGGCTGAGTTGCGGCCTCGCGGGGCGCGTTTACGGGCGAGCAGAGCCGGGATGAGAAACGAAGCTCGATTTGAGCTTCGCTCCTGGGCAGGGCTGCGACCCCTTTTTCGTATTGGTTGAGAGTTTCTCTGTTGGGCCGAGCCGGTTTAACAAACAAGATCTCCTGGGTAAAAGTGGGATGAGGAGAGAATATCTGAGCTCCCCGAGTCTACCAAACACACCCGTAATATTTGATCCCATCATGGGTGGTCGGAATATTGGGTCCATCCACCAAAATAATGGCTCGGTCCGCATAAACTCTTATGGAGTCTCAGACAGACTGCCACGGGCAATTTTCGTGCGCACACGCTATAGGCGCTCTCCTGCCTAGTCGTGGAGTAAACCACTTGCCACCGCATCTTCATGGAGTTCTTGACCAAGTAAGAGATCGCTCGCACCCATTCATTTCCCCCCTATCCACATGTCACTTTTGTTATCTTTTCTTCTTATTAGAGCAAAAACAATAGCGTAGCCGACAATCGGAAATTCAATTCGGCTCCCGGGTGCGTATGCTCTCTGTACCAACAAAACATATTTCAACGTGTGGAAAAATTTTGACAAAAATTTCTACATGTACATCTCCATAATATATGTGTATGCGTCAAGTTTCACGAAAAAATAATATTTTTTGTAGCCTATGTAAAAAAGAGAAAACTTATCCTGTGAAAAGTATTGTTTTCAGCACTGAATTTTGTCTTTTTTACACACGTCACATGATAAGTTCATTTTTTATTAAACGACTTTGTGAGCGCGTAGCACGTGAAGATGTACGTGCGGATTTTTGGTTTCAATTTTTTAAAATTTAAAATACATGTAACATGCATTTCAAAATATAGGGAGCATATGCTCCTGTGATAACCCAGATTTTTCAATTGATTATTCAATTTGAGTTAAATGATAATTGCCATGCATATTTGTTTACTTATTGCTACTCTCTAGTATTTAAATTAAATGCTAATCTTTACATTTATCAGTAATTGAGTAGTTAACCTAAGTGCTAATAGAACTTGACTTGTTTTTGAACGATTGCTAGACATACTAATGCATTTGGATGCATGTCGATGAAGCTGCCTGGTAGTGCATGTGTAAATCCATTTGCTCATGCATGCATATCTACCCGTGTGGTATTAAAGTAGCTGTACAAGAATACTAGTAGTACAAGATATTTATAAGAAGATGCAACGTGCCTTCATCCTAGAGGTGCTTTGGGTTGTGTTGGCAAGCTGATATGGCTTAGGCTGCTCATAGTGGGGAGTAACTTAGACTAGTAACATATGCCATGTTACTAGTCTAGGTTACTACCTTCATAGTGGGTAGTAACTTATATGTGGTGTCATGCATTGTGTCATTTATTATGTTGTAGACTCATTTTGCCTTGTGGTGTGTGATGTTATGGTAACATAGCTAGTTACCACCTCACTCTCTTTCTTCATTTATTCGCATGCCATGTCACCAAAATGCCTTGAGATGTGTGATGTTACTAGCTATGTTACTCCCACTATGAGCAGTCTTAGTCAGCTCACTCGCATCGTTGCATGTTAGCCAGCTTGCTGGTGTAGTTAGATTTGATCACGTACAGGACGTCGGCAAGGTTCCTTAACCACGACGGAAGATGAAGCGGCAAAGCGGCCCTGATATTTTTAGTTAGCGTCCAACGGCCAGTCGGCATAGCGATATTTTGAGCACGAACCGACCCTTCCCCGTCCTATAAATATGTGCTGCTGCACACGGTTTTTGACACACCACACATTAGTTAGATCGGGAGAGAAAGAATGGAGGGCGATGCTAGCCAGAGAGTGAGAGCCAGATTAGGAGATATATATCCTGGAGAGCGTAGGTGCTAGCCAGGAGCAGTAGATAGCTATTGGTTTCTTTTGAGCCAAGGAGCTTTGATCTAGGCAAATACTACTTGACATGGATTTTCTTTTATCTAAGGCAAGCTGCTTTATACCCTTTCATGTATTTTGTAGAATACATATTGTTGTTAAATATGTGATACATTAGTTGGTAGATGATATCGGAGATATTCATGGGCTAATTCGCCGGTGTCGTTACACGGTGATGGATCCGCTGGAGCCACCGGTACGAATCGGGTATTAGCGCGAATATCGATAAAAAGTGATCAACATGAGAGATACATGTTTTTATAAGAGCAAACTTGGTGCTACGAAGGTAAACATATTGTACCGGTCACAGTTTAGGTATGGGACTGTCTGTGTTCTCCGCTGGGGACGGCCTCTGTTCGGGAACGTGTCGGTGATGGATCCGTAGGAGCGACCGGCATCAGTAGGTCAGAGTGTCCGGGTCTTAGCGGGTATAAGAACACTGCTTGACTAGCGCAACCTAGTCAAGACTGTCGATGTCGGAGTACCCCTCTGCAGAGTGTAAAAGTGTGAATTTCACCCCTGTGATTTCCGGGTAGGGAAACTTACTTTCATGTGTGGCACCATGCGTTTTAAATTGCCTAATACCTTAACCACATGTTGTTGTTTTACAAAAGTATTTCTATTTTACATTGTATATGATTGTGTATAATCGGTTTGTTGAGTATGACTTGTCGTACTCACCCCAGCTCCCCAATGTTTTTATCAGAGTTGCGCAGCAGAAGACCTCGTCGGCGGAGGTTTAGGCACGACCAGCGGGTGGGAAGCGATGTAGAGAATCTTGTTGTAATTCCTATGTAATTGTAAAGAAATCTTAAAGATGTGTAGTTAAGCTTCTCGAGATCCACTGTGCTGGTTTAAGCCTGCATTTTTAGCCTTGCGCGAGTATAAGCCTCTCGGTTTATAGGCGCGCGGCGGCTGTCTCGTCCAGGCCCGGTCTCGGGGCGTGACAGCTCCCATGTTCCAAAACACCACTCCCAGCCGACAATTGGCTATAACAATTTGTCACATCATCTATAGTCAATTTATAGCTAGCATGTACAATAATAAGCTATAAAATTGTAGTACTTTTAGAACACATGGCCACCTTTTAGTCGCACACAGTACCTATGAACACGTGCTGGCTAGAGCTGGCTATTAGATAAGATCCCACTTCTATTCTCTCTTCTAATCTCTCTCCTCCAATTAAGCAAATTTATAATATTTTATCTTTTATAGCTAGCTGACTGTATCTTATTGTACTTGCTCTTAGTGACTTGAACTTCTTTCTGGGAGATTGGACTATGCTCCCTCCATTTGCGATGCATGTTTCTATGATCATAGGATAGTGTAGATCGAGAAGTAGCGTGCGAGACGTCATTTTGTGGCTTTCTCCGCTTTATAAAAAAGAGGTCCCGAGTTGATTTTTTAGTCATTAAAAAAACCATAGTTTGTGGAATACTTCGATACTAATATCACAGTATTTAATCATTGTCAAACACATCGAAATATTCTAAACTGCAATAATTTGGAAAATTGTAGTACTTCTCAAGAACTTCAAAAATATTGTGCTAACAAACACATCAGTAATAATTTTGACTTCCTTCTATTACTTAAACGTTTTAAGTATTACAACTAGCCCTCTGCATAATCAAGATCAAGATCAAGATGTACGCAGATGTTGGGTTCGAAAGCAACTCGGACGTGCTACCAGTACCAGCCAACTATGCTCGCGGAAATACTACTACTAAGCCACGACAAAGCAGAAGAAAAAAAAAACAAAAAACGGGTGAAGGCCTCGTTCGTTCGTCGCGTTCACGTATGCTCCCAGCTCGTGGCGACAAAATCATGGCGGCTCCCCCCGATCTCATCAGCAACCAAGCCGACGCGGTGCTGGGCACCATCGTCTCCCTCCTCCCAACAAGAGACGGCTGCCGCACGCAGGTGCTCTCCCGCCGCTGGCGCCACATCTGGCGGTCCGCGCCGCTCAACCTCGCCGCCGGCCGCCGCGGACGGAACGGCCGACTACCTGATTATAATATCTCCAAGATTCTCTCCAGCCACCTCGGCCCCGTCCGCCGCATCCACATCATCGGCATCGGCCCCCTCTGGTACCGCACGCGGCGGCACGAGGCTATCGATGAAGCCGCCGGTGACGCTAGGATCGATGGCTGGGTCGGCTCCTGGGACGTCGTCGCTGGGCTCGAAGTGCTCGATCTCTGCTACAGCTACCACGGCGAAGTGCTTCCGGCGTCGGTGTTCCGCCTCGCGCCCGCGCTCCGCGTGGCCTCCTTCACCCGCTGCCGCCTGCCGGCCAACCTGGTCGTAGATTTCCCGTGCCTCGAGAGGCTCAGCCTCTACAGCGTCACCTTGACGGAGGAGGCTCTCTGCGCGGTGCTCTCCGGCTGCCCTGCGTTGAAGAGCCTCCTTCTGGAGAAGAATGTGGGCTTTGAGCGCCTCCGTATCAGCTCCCCGACTTTAAGGAGCATCGGCTTCTATTACTCCCGCGCCCCTAAGGCCCAAGAGCTTGTGATCCACGACGCCCCTAGCCTTGACAGGTTGCTTCTGCTTGACCTGGACTACGGTTCCCCGCCTTTCAGAACCACTATCCGGCTTTTTCATGCTCCCAAACTCAAGATACTAGTTGAATGTCCGTGCGTTGCTACGGCTTATTATTTTTTCTTTCATCGTTGTACATGTGAACATAATCCATGTGATAAATTTGGTGGTGTGAAGGAAACAAATAAAAACACTCCTTTTTATCAATATTTCAACGGCAACACCATCTAGCCATTTGGTTTACTCAATTTGATCTTCTTCGTCATTAGATTCTAAAAGTTACTTTACTTCTATTTCACATTGCATTTGATGTTTGTTGTTGATTCCTATGTGAAGTACCTATGAACAAAAATCTATACTTTTGGATTTCCATGAATTCATTTTTTCTTATTATTCTATTGATTACTTTTTATGACTTTTGCTACATAAGTTAATTGAGAACTTTGATATCTACTTTGTTTTTATAGTTTATCAATACTTTTCCTGATTTTATAGCTTGTATTTTGATGTGCCATATACATAGACTCCATGCCAGTCAAAACCTCTTCAAGGGACCAAAAGTTACAAAAAAAAAACATAATTATATGGAGAGAGAAATTACTCTGACAACTCTTTAATTTGGAACCAAGAATGTCAGATCAAGGCACATATGTCTTACCATGTGTGACAAACATACTTTCATCCATCTGAAGTGACATGTGTGTTGCTTAACAAATAACAAACATAATTTTTTTTGTTCAAAATATACTATGTCATCTACTCGTGTGTCAACACATCTGTGTTCCTACAAATGTTTGCTCCTTGGCAAGGAATCTTGACATCAAGTCACCTATGTATGTGGCAAGTGATCAATGACCAGATTATAGGCTTGGACATGATGTATATCCTCTTTGTCTCCAGGTCCAAGGCACCCAAGTTCTCCACGTAGTGCCGGTTCATCACATGTACCCCTGCTACTTTCTCTGAGGACTTGTGTGTTTGTCTCCCGTGGGTGTGATACAAAAAATGAACTTAATTATCAGAAATTTCAACACACTAAGAAAATTGGATGAAGTAAAACAACAGACATCTTGAACATTTTTCGGAATTGTCAGCAGAAAACATGGTGCACAACAAAATAAGAATTGCAGTAGGTGCAAAAAAGAAACAACTATATTACTATTGCCTCGCGCTTACCAGAGAAAGATTCTGCAACCTATAAAATTTCCATGAGTGTCTCAGAAAGAAAACAATCTAACATTTGATTACCAAGCACCTCTGACTTGTACCTAACCAATAGTTGAACTTCTTTGAAAAACAAACTACCCAATGAACTTGAAAAATTATCAGGAATGATTATTATGGTATCGAAGATGGCTGAATATCCCCATTCAGACCTATGGAGATATATCATTGCTTCTGAAACAGACTATTGTGCAATTATGTTTTCTTGAGTATATTTATTTGCAGAACTTGAACTGATATGCTCACCGGTGAATTCATATGAAAACGAGGCATGCTGTTTCAGGACCTGGATAAGGAGAAGCTTCTTAGGAAACGGGCATTTGCTTCAGGAAAAAAGACCCTTTAGAGATGGCCAGATAGCATGCGTTAAAAAGTACCTGAAATATATGCATGGCAGTTAATGATCAAGCACGTACTCATTAAGGGCCCGTTCGGTTCGTAGGAATTGTGCATGAATTTCAAAGGAACACCCTCCCTATGGGATTATACATATGCCTTATGGCATCTATAACCCTAAAAGAGCACCATTATAAATTATACTATGCTTCTTGGGAAATAAATCCTACATAGTGCCTTTGTATGAAAGGGAGAAACTTACAATGTCTGTACATAAGATGCAGAGGTGGCAATCAAAACAAAGTTAGTAAAATACGCTCTATATATCTTTCATTTTCATACTTCTTGGTTGGTTCTTTAATTAAACAGGGTATGCTCCATCAATGGAGATCTGAATGCGTTCCCTTGAGTTTTCATCCGGTAGGAATATTGATAGAAAAAGATAAGATTAATCGACAACTCCACGGACTATTTGTTTCCCCGGTTTCTCCACAAATGAACTATACAACTTTGAATAAGTAAATCTCTGATTTATTTAATTAAGTAAATTTCTAACTTATTTAAATAAGTAAATTTCTGGTTATTTAAAAAAATCCTACTATGTACGCTAGTCTTCAATTTGTAATTGCTTAATATAAGTAAATTCCAAACAGCAGATAGTTTCCAAAAGTAACCTGGTCCGTGCATAACAAACTGTGACCACATGATTCAAGGTTTCAGATTAATACCAGTGCCGAAAATAAATTTTTAATCTGTATGTATTAGCTCACCAAGAATTCTACATATCTTATGATTCGGTTACTTTCTACGTACAAACACTGACAGAGAAAATCTGCACCAGCTGCATAAATGGAGCTATATTAGACAGGGAGCTAAATCAAACAGTAGTTGTCAAAAGCACTAAAAAGAGGTCTTCAACTCCATTATCTATGCACTTCCGATCAATCATAAGAATATGAAAACACATAATAATACATCATTCTCACAATAGATGTCTAGTGAATTTGGAATCAGTATGTAAATACCTTTGTGATGTAAGAATGAACAAAAATGCTTCAGAGTTCATATATTTTTAAAAATTACAGAAATGGCAATGTGGCAGTTTTAATCTTTTCCCTCTATTTGAAAATATAGCATGCTCTCGAATGTCTATGTTTCCTTACGAATTTCCATCTAAATTAAAAGGCTAAGTTGCTACTACTGAATGCAACAATGGCCTTACTTTTGTTCTATATGCAGTCCCGATACTGCTATGGAAGATAATTACAGCATATTATGATTCACAACATGGCATTACCTGAATGACTTAACAACACAAATACTTACATATGTAAGAATAGCAGATTTTGTAATCACCTGAGGATTTTCCGGCTAATAGGACGCCCGGCGGCCTAGTTACTGCAATTAGATTAAAGATAGACAACAAATGTAATTGAGGAGACCCTTGAATTGACCAACAAAACACCCACAACTTTGCAGCTTCCATTCATGGTATTGTGATTGATGATAAGGTCCATCCAGATGTGTTGTATAGTGTTGTGATGAACATGCCTGGCTTCACCGAGGAAGCTTTTCTTGTTGTATTATCTGATCTGATGGATAAAAATGCATAGGGATCTGCATAAGAAAGCAGTTAATGCTAGCTGTTGAACAATATGAAGTCCGTAGTCATGCAAAATTATGAGCTTCGCCAGAAATGGGCTGCTACAGTCTTGATCAAATGTAGCATTTGCAATCCAAAGCCACTATACATGACAATACCAGCTATATCAACTCATGCCAAGTCCCTTTCCAAGCTTTCATCCTAAAGATCTAAAATAAGTTATCACCTTTGTGCCCTTTCTCTTGCCTGCATGAATTCATCCTCATATAAATACAAGATATATGGGCAGGTGTGCAGGAGTTGCCCAAGCAACAACAATGGAGCTACTGAAGCTGCTGACAAGTTCAAATTTAATTTTGCAATAACCAACAAATTACTCGGAAAATGCTGTGATTCTCAATTTATTCTCGCTGGACCTAAAACGATAACGGTAATCTACTCAGCGAGCTACAACTTCTACTATTGAACTGCCTAGATATCATTTACTGAAGGAGTGAATCTCTCATGCCCTTGGCATTTTACATGTGATTTACTAACATTGTTGATTTAGTAACTAAACTAACTACATACTGGATATGGTGTCCCAAATCTTCAGGTACTACCGAATCAGAATCAGCAAGCATGGAACAGTGGAAGTTTGGAAACCTGAGAAACTTCAAATATGGGTTTCGCAAGGTTTTTCTTTGTCTAGTAGCTAATGTTCCACCAATCAGCCAAGTCGCACATGTGCAGATCTTGGAGCCCAAAGCAAAAAAAGTTGATGAAGAGAAGAAACTCAAAGGTTATCAAGCACACTTGAGGACGCATTGGCCACGAGAGACACTTCCAGAATCTAGCCGGCGGCCACGTCAGTGAGCAAGGTGCGGGGCAGCGGCGGGGACCCGCAGAGTAGGAGTGAGTTCACTGCAGGGGCACGGGATGCGCGCGGTCCCCGTGGTGCACCAGCGGCAGGGCCCGGTGCGAAGCTTGAGGTGGTGGCGGCGCTCTATCTTGGAGGTTCCAGGGCGACGTGGTGACCTCCGGTGCCGGTGGCCTGCACTTACGTGCCGCTTGAACCTAGTCCTATGCCACCTCTGGAGGTAGAGAACCTGACGAAGTTGTGGATGGGATTGCGATAGGGTGCAGAATGATCCGATGGGTACGGAATGGATGAGGGGCGGCGCCCTGGGACAATCGGGAAAAAGGGTGGAGCGAGATTTTGGCAAGTAAGAATCCTATCAAATCAAGTGTTTTAGCAAGTACTAATAAGAATCATTTTGCCACAGGCAAGTGGATATCTCTTTCCTTCTACGCGAGAGGAAAAAAATGATGACATATCAATTAATTGATTGGAGACATTAATTACTCGTGATTTTGGATCCGGTAATTAAGTATGTGTGCTCTTAGATGTAGATTGAACGCTCCAGATGAATGCAAAGTGCAAAGTACAAAGTGCATGTCGGCCCAATGTTTGAGCGGAGTGTTTTTGATGTGATCAACGGCTAGGATTTTCCCAATGTTTGATGTCAAAGTGCACACCATCCCCAACTCCAATTTAATAGTAAAGACTAGGTTGGGTAAGTAAAAGCATGCCTCAGCTCCACCTTGGAACCACAGTTTTTCAGGTACGTAGTTCCAGCAGCACTATACCAATCATTGTTGCATACTCACACATTGAGTCTATAATTAATATGTGGTTTTCTTGAACTCATACTTCCTTTGTAGAACATGATCGCTGCTAGCTTGACAACCACAATGCCCGCGGTGAAGGTTTTAGCTCTTGATTATGTTGGTCCTGATTTGGATCCAGTTTTGGACATCCTTAGGTGTTTCACATGCTTGGAGAGCCTGTATATCTCGGTGAGTATTCATACTACCATTTCTTAATTTACCCTGCCTGAAATGTCTATCTCCCTTAGCAATTGTCCTTACAATCTTTTCTTTCTATCTCCAGCTAGATTATATTCCCCCAAACTATAGGAAAAATGTAAGGAAGTATGCCTCACCATATGATCCAGTTGAATGTCTTGAGTTTCATCTTAAAAAAGTGGCATTTATGCGCTACCCTGGTATGCCTATTGATGTTGAACTTGCAAGATTCTTTCTTCTGAATGCAAAAGTGATAGCGAAAATGGAATTTGGAATCATTCAATACCCCAAGGATGAATGGAAGGCTAATCAAAATAACACACTTCTACAATTACAAGACGGAGCCTCTCGTGATGTTCGATTTGAATTCACAAGGTTAAATTCAGATACTCTGAACAATGAAAACAAGAACGAGCGTACCCATGATCTGTCAATGGCTGATCCACTAGGTTCCTCCTTCTAGATGGATATGCTACCCTTTTCCAAGGTATCCTTGTCTCAACAAGATAGCACGTCGATGTCCTTATTATAGTCGGTACTACAAATCCGACTCACCTTTTTTTGACATTGACTCAGCATTTTGATAATTTTTCTATACTACATTGTGATTTACTTCGTACAAAAACAGAATTAATGTTGTGGCCCACTCAGAAGCATATATGGACAGAAGGAGCCGAACTCAAACTTCATGTGAATGATGATGATGCCCAGTTGGTTTAGTTTTGTTTTCTATTGGATGCTGGTTACTTTCTTTGCTCCTTGGTATTGTAGCTTGTTCCACTAACAACTATGTTACACGCCCTTTTTAATAAATAATAGTTTAATCAAGAAAATATCGCGTGTTCTCAGTTGTCAAGATGTCAAAAATCTTAATTACATAACACGGTATCAAAAACATGCACGTCCGGTATAATGTTGCTTTTGATCAACATACTTTGAGGTCTATGGTGTGATCCTACATTGATTAAAAGTTCAAAAAAATAAATTATCTGAAAAAACATTACATGGACTGTAAAAAAGTTTATGGGATGAATAACTAATTCAATAATTATTCTGGAAAGTTGATGCGAATCATATACTCTAGATTCTGTTGAATACACAGGGGTTCAATGATTTTATTGCTTGGAGTGGTACTAGGCATGGCAAATACTCGGTGGTATTAGGGCATCTCCAATTGCGCGACGCATTTCGGACACCCAAAATATCTGCGGGCGTCCGTTTGCGTCGCCTGCCGGACGCGCAAATGGTCGCGCGTTCGTTTGCGTCTGGGGCTGGCTTCAGCGGGGCGACGTATTTTCGGCGCAGGCCAGATTTCAAAAAAGAGATTGTAGCCTAAAATTTGCACGAAATTACAGCCGCAAATTGAGGTCTGCAATATGTTCATCACACTTTGCACAAGGTACGGCGCAAAGTGGAGCAAAAGGGGCACAACAAGGCCTGAACAGCAATATATTCATCCCGGGCTAGATCGGCCTTGGTAGCCTTATGGCCTCGGGGACGAGGTGGAAGGGCTGGACGGCCTTGATCGTCGTCTTCGCCGTCGAGGTTGACTGATGTCCCATTTCTCACAGCTTCGTTGTAGGACGCAAAGCTTGTCATCCACTTGTTGGCGTCCTTGAGCACGTCCCAGCAATGGACCATATGGAAGCCCTTCTTATGCGTCGCCCTGAACTTCTCCAAGGCGTGTGATACCTGCAATCATAGCCGCCAATGATGTACATAGAATGATGCAAATAGTGTAGAATGATGATGGTTGTATCGTGTTTACCACTGAAACGACGCCAGCGCCGCTTACGGGGTTGTTCTTAGCATGTTGGATCGCCGAGCAGAATTTGCTTGTCTCTTGTTTGATGTAGTTCCATCTTTTTCGGATGGACTCTTCTGTCCAAGGACTTGGGATATGGTAGGGTGGGTGCATCTTGGTCTCGTTGTACTGCTGCAAGACCTTGGCCCAATAGACCTTGCCCTTTTGCTGCGTGCCATTAATACAGTCATGGCTCGTTGCCAGCCACGCTTCGCACAAACACTTGTCCTCGTCGTCCACGAAGCCTTGTGTCCTGCGGCTCTCTCCCTTCTTCTTGGTAGCAATGTTCGTGGGGACAGGCTGTGTTGGCGCGTCGTCGACGGACACAGGTGTTGGCTGCGTCTGCTGGGTGGCGAACAGCCATGCGGTTTCGATGTCCTCCGTATCTTGCGTTGGTGCCCAGTCATCATGCGGGCCTGTCCCAGCCCGATCATCGCCAATGAAGCCGCCGCCGAAGATCAAAGCCTGGATGTATGTCTCATGGCGGTCCTTCCAATAGGCATACGAATGACCGGACGTCGGACGCATGATACACGACAGTTGCACACATTGAGAGACCTCACGTACCGGGTCGTCCATCATCGGGGTAGGCGGCGCCATATCGTCGAACAAGATGCGGGGCTGTGGCATTCTCTCCTCCGGCATCTGGCGTGTCTTGTGTGTCGCGCCCGGGCAGGAGTCACCGCTTCTAGGCGTCCGGTTGAGGCCGGGAACCGCCGCCCCGTTGAACTGCTCCGGCGGCACGCCGGAGGCGAACCGCGACGCCGGGTGGACCTGCAAGGGAGCGGGAGTTCCAGGACGCAGCTGGGAACTTACCGAGCTCACCGACGAGGCCGGAGGAGCGACGCCGGTGATCCCCTCTCTCTTGACGAGCATATAGCCCTCCGCTAAGCTCGGATGGAGGGCTACTTGCGCGATGCCGGCTTTGATCTGCATCTGCCAGGCCTGCTGGTTGGCGGCCGCGGCAGTCTTGTTCTTCTGGTTCTTGCTCCAGCCGCGACGCTTCGCCGCCTCGATGATTTTCTCCTCCTTGGAGAGCACCTTCTTTGCCGCCTTCGGCTTTGCCTCCCGGCCACTGTCGGTGGCGGCCCGCTTTGCTTCCGCCAGAGCTGCACCCTCCATTGTGGCTATGGTCGTGGCTACGGGGGAGTGTGGGGCGGCGGCGGGTGCGAGGGTTTGCTCCGCATCCATGGCGGTGGCTGCGGCGGCGAGGACGTCCATCCCATCTGGACTGCTCGTGCCGGTCTAGTTTGATATTTCGCGCGGGGAATGGCCACTGGGGGAATAATATCGGCCTCCCTGCCACTGACGCGCGGGTCCTACATCTTTTTCGGTGAACACTCGGCGCAACCGCGGAGCGTGCACGGAGACGCAAACCTGGCGCATATTTGGACCAGGTTTGCGTCTCCGCGGACGGCCCGGTCACTTTGCGTCGCCCCGCTAGAGCATGGTCCAGACGTATTTCCGGTCACGGCGGACGGAAACGATCGCTTAGCGTTCGTTTGCGTCGCGCCGCTCAAGATGCCCTTAGATGCAATGGAGACATCGGTTCGGACTGAGAGGGAACCAGCTTGCTCTCTCTAGATCATCGATACATAATCCAGTTTGGAAGGTTCTTTGGAAACTCATATCCGTAGCAAAGTAAAATATTTTTGTGGCGTGCTTTTCATGGGATTATCCCTCTTAAATCTATTCTTACAAACCGTCACATAGGAACAAGGGGACAATGCCCAATTTGTAACCAAGTAGCGGAGGATGTTCTGCACCTTCGATTTAAGTGTCCGGCGGCTCAGTCTATGTGGGAGTTACTAAATGTTGAGTCGATCATTGTAGAGGCTACAACAGTTGACAGATCAGGGTCGGCTGTGCTTGAGTACTTGCTGAGATTGCCTGATAATATTTTGCCAGGTTTTGACAACATTGGTTTGAAAGAAACTCTAGCTGTTGTTGGTATCTATGGTGGATTCGTAGGAGACGAACACATGATTGAATTGGTCCCCTATGAACCATTGTATGATGTCCGTTCTGGCTATTACTGCTAATACAGCCAAGGCTTGAGCAAACCCAACCAACGAAAGCAATCTAGGCATTTTTTTTTGGACAACTTACAGCAGGAGAGGCTCCTACTGCCGATATATATTAAAAGCAGCCTATGCATGTTAAGGTAAATGTAGATGCAGGTTCTTCGGGAGTTGTTCTGAGGGACTCTGAAGGACATTTCCTAGCGGGATGTATCAATGTTGAAGCGGAATCTGATTTTCCATGGACATCGTGCATGGGTGAAGATGCTTGGTGGGGTTAAGCATCAGTTGTGTTTGCTGATTGTGTAGACGTGATGATGCATATCGGAAATGTTTCTTTTAAATATTGTCCACAAGAAGCCAATGAAGTTGCTCACAATTTAGCTAGGTCTTGTTTTCTCGATAAAATCTCTTGTAATTGGATAGCTGATCCTCCTAGTTTCATTTTTAGCAAACTTAGGGCGCGTTTGGTAGGTTGAGCCTAATTCGTGCACCATTGCGCAAGTTAGAAGGGAATGCATGCGCATTGTAAACGAGACATTGGCCATAAAACATGTGTCGTTTGGTTGTTTGTGCGGCCTTTTCTGCACCGGAGAGGGAAGGCTAACCCCCATTGTTTGGGTGACGACTTTCTGCCCTGCTCGTGCAGCCCACACCATGTTTGGTTGCAGATATGAGCATGCTATGGTAACGCCTCCCTTCCGCGAGCCATCTACCGCCGCCCACCGGCGAACACCGCCGCCCCACCACCTACACTCCACCTGTACTACCCAGATGTCGATCCCCCCTCGCAAAGGTTTTTCTTATAGTTTAATTCTGTTTTTGTTTTTTGTTTTCAATGCACCGCGGGGTCTGTAAATAAATAGGAACAAATAGTGGTAAGCGACACATATGGTCGTCTACGCCTGATAAACCGTTGTCAGGAGACTAAGCCATGGGTGAGCTCTAACTTCCTACCGTTTGCTTTTTTTTTAGTAAAATACATGGTTAATACTTGAACTTGTTGGCTAGATTCAGATTGGTTATTGTACTTAAGAAATGCCAATTTACGGTAACTAAATACGTGCAAAGATTCATGTACGGTCACCGGTGCTTAGAAGGCCACGATTTTGTCGTTGTGGCACTCAAGGAGCGCACCTATCAGCCCCTCCGTAGTGTTAATTTTGCAGAAAAAACCTCTACTCGTCCATCATGTCCGGCAAAAGGGCATATTCTCTCCTTCATCCCCCACCTTAAGCTCGATCTGACGCGACCCTTGTTAGAAGTTAAGTTGTGTATACCGTATGTTTTTGTATACGGATACCTATCATGTACTATACGGCTTTATGCCCTACTATATAACACGCAACCGTACCCAGCTCCACGGTACGTTCTGCCAAACAATATTCAACATGGTATCAGAGCAGGCTCTTCCCTGACCTAGCTGCCGATCCAAAAACCGCCGCCGCCGCTCCTCTCCCGAGCCGCCGCCGCCACCGCCTCCTCTACGTCTCGCCGTCACCGTAGTTTTCTCCCTTCGGTCACCGCGATCAAAACCTACACCAAAAACCACCAAAACCCGCCGCCGCCGTGTGCTAACCCTAAAGCCACCGCCGCCGCCCTACGTCAAGAAACCAGGCCGCCGCTACAAACTAGCCGCCGCCGATCTCAAGAAAAACCCACGACCAAACAGCCCAAAACCCTAGCCCACACGCGCAGACGCTGCCATCTGCCGCCGTCGCCATGAGTTCATCATCAACAACCCCCGGTCTCGTCGCCGCCCTTGGAGCCCCTCCGGCCCAGCAGCTTACCTGGAGCAACTTTCTGCTATGGAAGGCGCTCGTCCTTCCCGCCTTCCGTGGTGCCAACGTGATGCCTCTCCTTGAGGGGACCGATCGCGCTCCGTCGAAGCTCATTGAAGTCGACGACGTTGACAAGAAGAAGGTCACCGTGGATAACCCGGCCTATGTTGCCTCGATGGCGAAGGATCAACAGGTTCTTCGTTTTCTCTTGAACACGCTATCCCCGGATATCCTCTCTCATCTCCTTGGAGTTGAGTCAACTGCTGAAGCTTGGACCTCCATCAATGCCATGTTCAAGACTGCCTCCCGCACTAAGGCTCAACATCTGCGTGAACAGCTCAATGACACCAAGAAGCTCACTATGACTGCAGATCAGTATTACACAAAGATGAGAGGTTTTGCATCAGAACTTACTGCACTTGGGAAGCCCATTGAGGACGATGAGTTTCTTGGCTATTTACTCCATGGTCATGACAAGACTGAATACAACTCTCTCATCACCACCGTGAATGGAAATCCTGGCACCACTCTGGATGAATTCTATGATCAGCTGTCCTCCTATGACATGCGCAATGGCGTTGAAGAAAATGGCACTTTTGTCTCCTCCGCAAATCTGGCCCGTCATGACCGTGAGCAGCGCTTCCGTGGCCGGACCTCTCCTCAGCGCCGCTACCCCTCCCCGCGTGGTCGTAGCCCTGACCATGGCTCCCACCGCGGCGGAGGCAGTGGAGGTGGTGGCTATCGCCACCCTAGAGACGACGACCGCAACTCCTCACGCGGTGATGATCGTGGTTCTTGGCGGAGTGATGACCGTCGTGGTGACCGTGATCGTCGTCATGATAGACGCGACAAGCGTCGTGATGGGGGTGGACGTCGTGACCGCGCCCCCACTCCTTTTGTTGACACTGAATGTCAAATCTGCAAGATCTATGGTCACCCTGCCTCGGACTGTTGGTGGCGCTACTCGGATGACACGAAGGACAAGGGAGACAAAGGAGATAAGGGTGCACATCTTGCATCCTATGGAGTGGACACAAACTGGTACACTGATACAGGTGCCACTGATCATATCACCAGTGAGTTGAACAAGCTCCACATCGCCAACAAGTACAATGGTCAAGATCGGGTCCGCACTGCTGAAGGTAAATGCATGCCAATTAGTCATATTGGTAATTCAATTTTGCGTACCCCTCATGGTTCCTTTGATCTTAACAACATCCTTCATATTCCTAATGCATCCAAAAATCTTTTGTCTGTACATAAGTTCACCCTTGATAATCATGTCTTTATTGAGTTTCACCCTTTCTTCTTCTTAATCAAGGACCTGGAAACTCGAAGAATTCTGTTTAGGGGCCCCTGCTATGGTGGTCTCTATCCCTTGGTGTCTATGTTTCATGAGACCTCCAAGCTTGCTTTCGCTGCAATAAAGCCGTCATCCTCTACATGGCATCGTCGTTTAGGTCATCCATCTTCTTTTGTGGTTCAACAAGTTCTTAGGAAAAATAAGATAGCTTACACCCATGAGAGTACCCCATATATTTGTGATTCTTGTCAGTTAGCTAAGAGTCATCAGTTGCCATATTCTATATCTACTAGTGTCTCCACTGCTCCTCTAGAACAAGTATTCTCTGATGTATGGGGCCCTGCTCCTCTCTCTGTGGGAAAACATGCATACTATGTAAGCTTTATTGATGATTTTAGTAAATTTACTTGGATATATTTGCTCAAGAATCGTTCTGATGTTTATCAAGCTTTCCTCAACTATCAACAGCTTGTTGAGCGCAAGTTTGATAGGAAAATAGTTACTAGGCAAACAGATTGGGGTGGTGAATATGAGAAACTAAATGGATTTTTTCAGCAAGTTGACATTACCCATCATGTTTCCTGTCCTCATGCACATCAACAAAATGGCTCCGCTGAAAGAAAACATCGTCATATTGTTGAAGTTGGTCTTGCTTTGCTTGCTAATGCGTCTATGCCTCTTAAGTTCTGGGATGAAGCTTATCTCACTGCCACTTTTCTCATAAACTTACTTCCTAGTAAAGTTCTAAATTTTGAGACTCTTACAGAACGTCTTCTTCATGTCACACCAAATTATGATGCTCTCAGAGTCTTTGGTTGTGCTTGCTGGCCTAATCTTCGCCCCTATAACAAACGCAAACTTGCTTTTCGCTCCAAGCAATGTGTCTTCCTTGGTTACAGTCCTCTTCACAAGGGCGTCAAGTGTCTAGATGTGTCAACTGGTCGTATCTACATCTCTCGTGATGTTGTCTTTGATGAAAATGTGTTTCCTTTTGCCTCTCTACATCCCAATGCCGGTGCTCTTCTCAAAAAGGAAATCTTGCTTCTTCCATCATCCATTGATTCATCATAATCACATGAGGGTACACGTAATTTTGATAACCATATGTCTCCTATTGTGCCTATTGTTCATATGCTAAATGATGAGGACGGTGCTGCTGAAAATTCTGCTGAAAATGGAGTTGAAATCAGCTCAGAAATTGAAGTTGATGATCCGCCAGAAAATGACGAAACTGGCGCTGAAAACAATGCAGAGGAACATTCCCTGCAGTCTTCTGATCCCGAGGACATGTCCGATCCCGAGGGGAATCCTCCCACCACGCCCACGTCCACTGCTGGCCCGCAGCCTGACGCCTCGCCTGCCGCGTCGGAGCGGTCCCTGTCCGCGCGTGCCCGGCACAAGCCCGCGCCCTCTGTCGACTCGCCACCTAGCGCCTCGTCTGCAGTGCCGGAACGGTCCCCGCCCCTGTCTCCGTCAGCGCATGGCCGACACACGCCTCAGGCCGGTGCTGTCTCGCCATCTGGCGCTGCCAGCCCTGCACCTTCTGTCTCTTCTGCCATGGAATCTGGGGCTGTCTCTGGATCTTCTGTGGCTGCAGTCAGTGGGGAGACTACTACTGTTGCACCACCACCACCACCTGCTGAACCACGAACTCGTCTTCAGAAAGGTATAAGAAATCCCAAAAAGTATACTGATAGAACTGTTAGATATGGCATGTTGTCTTCTACAGGTGAGCCATGCACTCTTGTGGAAGCTCTCAATGATCAAAATTGGCGGCAAGCAATGCAAGATGAGTATGAGGCTTTGATTGAAAACAAAACCTGGCATCTTGTTCCTCCAAGCAAAAGCAGAAATTTGATTGACTGCAAATGGGTGTATCGTATCAAGAAAAAGGCGGATGGTACTATTGACGGGTATAAGGCACGTCTTGTCGCAAAAGGTTTTAAACAAAGGTATGGCATTGATTATGAAGATACTTTCATCCCTGTAGTTAAAATTGCTACTATCAGAATTGTTCTGTCTATATCTGTCTCTCGTGGATGGAGTCTACGGCAGCTAGATGTCAAGAACGCGTTTCTTCATGGTGTTCTGGAAGAGGAAGTTTATATGAAACAACCTCCAGGTTTTGAAAGCTCTTCTGCACCACACTACATATGCAAATTGACAAGGCTCTCTTGTAGGATAACGTTGCATAGAAAACAAAAAATTTCCTACCGCGAACACGCAATCCAAGCCAAGATGCAATTTAGAAGACGGTAGCAACGAGGGGGTATCGAGTCTCACCCTTGAAGAGATTCCAAAGCCTACAAGAGGAGGCTCTTGTTGCTGCGGTAGACGTTCACTTGCCGCTTGCAAAAGCGCGTAGAAGATCTTGATCACGATCGGTTCCGGCGCCACGAACGGGCAGCACCTCCGTACTCGGTCACACGTTCGGTTGTTGATGAAGACGACGTCCACCTCCCCGTTCCGGCGGGCAGCGGAAGTAGTAGCTCCTCTTGAATCCGACAGCACGACGGCGTGGTGTCGGTGGTGGTGGAGAAGTCCGGCGGAGCTTCGCTAAGCGTGCGGGAAGTGGAGGAGCGGGCGGCTAGGGTTTGGGGAGAGGGGGCGCCGGCCACTATGGGGTGCGGCCACCTTGGTGGTGTTTGAGGTGGCCGGCCCCCTCCCCTTGGCCCTCATTATATAGGTGGAACCCCAAGAGTTGGTCTCCAAGTCTTCGAATAAGACCCGAACCAAAAACCTTCCATATGAAGGGGAAACCTAGCCAAGCTAGGACTCCCACTAGAGGTGGGAGTTCCACCTCCCATATGGGGGGTGGCCGGCCCCCTAAGGGGAGTCCACTTGGGACTCCTCCCCCACTAGGGTTGGCCGGCCATGGAGGTGGAGTCCCATGTGGACTCCACCTTCCTTGGTGGTTTCTTCCGGACTTTTCTAGAACCTTCTAGAACCTTACATAGAACCTTCCGCAACATTTTAATTCACATAAAATGACATCCTATATATGAATCTTATTCTCCGGACCATTCCGGAACTCCTCATGATGTCCGGGATCTCATCCGGGACTCCGAACAAATATTCAAACTCCATTCCATATTCAAGTACTACCATTTCAACATCCAACTTTAAGTGTGTCACCCTACGGTTCGTGAACTATGCGGACATGGTTGAGTACTCACTCCGACCAATAACCAATAGCGGGATCCGGAGATCCATAATGGCTCCCACATATTCAACGATGACTTTAGTGATCGAATGAACCATTCACATACGATACCAATTCCCTTTGTCACGCGATATTTTACTTGTCCGAGGTTTGATCTTCGGTATCACTCTATACCTTGTTCAACCTCGTCTCCGACAAGTACTCTTTACTCGTACCGTGGTATGTGGTCTCTTATGAACTCATTCATATGCTTGCAAGACATTAGACGACATTCCACCGAGAGGGCCCGGAGTATATCTATCTGTCATCGGGATTGACAAATCCCATTGTTGATCCATATGCCTCAACTCATACTTTCCGGATACTTAATCCCACCTTTATAGCCACCCATTTACGCAGTGGTGTTTGGTGTAATCAAAGTACCTTTCCGGTATAAGTGATTTACATGATCTCATGGTCATAAGGACTAGGTAACTATGTATCGAAAGCTTATAGCAAATAACTTAATGACGAGATCTTATGCAACGCTTAATTGGGTGTGTCCATTACATCATTCATATAATGATATAACCTTGTTATTAATAACATCCAATGTTCATGATTATGAAACTAATCATCCATTAATCAACAAGCTAGTTAAGAGGCATACTAGGGACTTCTTTGTTTGTCTACATATCACACATGTACAAATGTTTCGGTTAATACAATTATAGCATGATATATAAACATTTATCATAAACATAGAGATATAAATAATAACCACTTTATTATTGCCTCTAGGGCATATCTCCTTCGATCTCCCACTTGCACTAGAGTCAATAATCTAGATTACATTGTAATATACCTAACACCCATGGCATTCGGTGTTGGTCATGCTTTGCCCTAGGGAGAGCTTTAGTCAACGGATCTGCTACATTCAGATTAGTGTGTACTTTGCAAATCTTTACTTCTCCATCTTCGATGTACTCACGAATCGAGTGGTAACGCAGCTTGATATGCTCCAGCCTCTTGTGTGACCTTGGCTCTTGTGCATTGGCGATGGCACCCATGTTATCACAGTATATGATTAATGGGTCCAATGCACTAGGAACCACACCGAGCTCTACAATGAACCTCTTCATCCATACCGCTTCTGATGAAGCCTATGAAGCCGCTATCTACTCTGATTCTGTTGAAGACTTCGCCACCGTGCACTGCTTCGAGCTTGCCCAGCTTACTGCAGCACCATTCAATATAAACACGTACCCAGACTGTGACTTAGAGTCATCAGGATCGGTGTTCCAACTTGCATCGGTGTAACCACTTACAACGAGCTCTTGGTCACCTCCATAACAAAGAAACATATCCTTAGTTCTTTTCAAGTACTTCAGGATATTCTTGACCGCTGTTCAGTGTTCCATTCCTTGATCACTTTGATATCTGCTAGTCAAACTAACATCATGTGCTATATCCGGTCTAGTACATAGCATGGCATACATGATAGATCCTACTGCCGAGGCATAGGGGATATTATTCATCCTTTCTCTTTCTTACTGTCGTAGCCGGTCCTTGAGTCTTACTCAAGACCTTGCACAGTAACATAGGTAAGAATCCTTTCTTACTTTCGTCCATTCTAAACTTCTTTAGAATCTTGTCCGAGTATGTACTATGTGATAGCCCTATTAGGCGTCTTGATCTATCTCTATAAATCTTGATGCCTAATATATACGATGCTTCACCAAGGTCTTTCATTGAAAAACTATTATTCAAATAACCTTTAACATCTGCTTAATAGTTCTATATCATTCCCAATCAATAATATGTCATCTACATATAATATTAGGAATGCTACAGAGCTCCCACTCACTTTCTTGTAAATAGAGGCCTCTCCATGACACTGTATAAACCCGAAGTCTTTGATCACCTTATCAAAGCGTCGGTTCCAACTTCTTGATGCTTGCTTCAGTCCATAAATTGAACGCTGAAGTTTGCATACTTTGTCAACATTTTTAGGATCGACAAAACCTTTGGATTGTACCATATACAACTCTTCCTCAATGTCTCCATTAAGGAACGCCGTTTTGACATCCATCTGCCAAATCTCATAATCGAAAAATGCAGCTATTGCTAACAAAATCCTCACAGATTTTAGCTTCACTACAGGTGAGAAAGTCTCATCGTAGTCAACTCCTTGAATTTGTCGGAAACCCTTTGCGACAAGTCGAGCTTTATAGACGAGTAATATTACCATCAGCATCTGTTTTTCTCTTGAAGATCCATTTATTCTCGACAGCCTTTCGGCTATCGGGTAAGTCTACCAAAGTCCATACTTTGTTATCATACATGGATCCCATTTCGGATTTCATGGCTTCTTGCCATTTGTTGGAATACGGGCTCATCATCGCTTCTTCATACGTCACGGGGTCCTCATCATTGTTATCCACAATCATGACATTTAGACAAGGATCATACCAATCGGGAGTGGTACGCTCCCTTGTCGATCTGCGAGGTTCGATAGTTTCCTCGTTCGAAGTTTCATGATCATTATCATTAGCTTCCTCTCGTTGCCGGTGTAGGCGGTACGAGTACAACTTCCGATGCTTGCGCTACTCTGATCAACGAGTATAGATTCATCAATCTCATCGAGTTCTACTTTTCTTCTAGTCACTTCTTTAGTGAGAAATTCTTTCTCAAGAAAGGTTCCGTTCTTAGCAACAAATATTTTGCCTTCGGATTTGTGATAGAAAATATACCCTATAGTTTCCTTAGGGTATCCTATGAAGACGCATTTCTCCGCTTTGGGTTCTAGCTTGTCCGGTTGTAACTTCTTTACATAGGCTTCGCAACCCCAAACTTTCAGGAACGACGACTTAGGTTTCTTATTAAACCATAATTCATACGGTGTCGTTTCTACGGATTTTGATGGTGCTCTATTTAAAGTGAATGCGGCTGTCTCTAATGCATAACTCCAAAATGATAACGGCAAATCAGTAAGAGACATCATAGAACGAACCATATCTAAGAGAGTTCGATTACGACGTTCGGACACACCGTTACGTTGATGTGTTCCTGGTGGTGTCAATTGTGAAAGTATTCCGCATTTATTTAAATGCATGCCAAACTCATAACTCAGATATTCACCTCCACGATCAGATCGTAGAAATTTGATCTTCTTGTTACGTTGATTTTCTACTTCACTTTGGAATTCCTTAAACTTCTCGAAAGTTTCGGATTTATGTTTCATGAAATAGATATACCCATATCTACTCGGATCATCTGTGAAGGTTAGAACATAACGATAACCATCGCAGCGATGCTACACTCATTGGTCCGCACACATCGGTATGTATGATTTCCAATAAGTCGGTAGCTCGCTCCATCATACCGGAAAGTGGAGTCTTAGTCATTTTTCCCATCGGACATGCTTCGCATCTATCAAGTGACTCAAAGTCAAGTGATTCAAGTAATCCATCGAGTATGGAGTTTCTTCATGCGTTTCACTCCAATATGACCAAGACGACGATTGCCACATATAAGTAGAATTATCATTCAATTTAATTCGCTTAGCATCAATGTTATGTATATGCGTATCACTACTATCGAGATCCAACGGAAATAAGCCATTCTTTTGTGGTGCTCGACCATAAAAGATATTATTCATAAAAATAGAACAACCATTATTCTCGGACTTGAATGAATAACCGTCTTGCATTAAACAAGATCCGGATATAATGTTCATGCTCAACGCGGGTACAAAATAACAATTATTTAGGCTTAAAACTAATCCCGAAGGTAGATGTAGAGGAAGTGTGCCGACAGCGATCACATCGACTTTGGATCCATTTCCAACGCGCATCGTCACTTCATCTTTCGGTAGTCTTCATTTATTCTTTAGTTCCTGTTTCGAGTTACGAGATATGAGCAACCGAACCGGTATCAAATACCCAGGTACTAGAACGAGAACCGAGTGAGATAAACATCTATAACATGTATATCGGATATACCTTCTTTCTTCTTCTTGACAAGGCCACTCTTCGGATCAGCCGGATACTTGGAGCAATTACGCTTCCGGTGTCCCTTCTCCTTGCGGTAATAGCACTCGAGCATCGGGCTTAGGGCCGTTCTTAGGTTTCATAGGAGGCGTGGCAGCTTTCTTGCCACCCTTCTTGAATTTTCCCTTAGACTTGCCCTGTTTCTTGAAACTGGTGGTCTTGTTGACCATCAACACTTGGTGCTCTTTCTTGATCTCAATCTCAGCGGCTTTTAGCATGCCAAAGAGTTCGAGTAACTCCTTGTTCATGTTCTGCATATTGTAGTTCATCACAAAGTTCTTGTAACTTGGTGGCAGTGATTGAAGGACACGATTAATCCCCAGTCTGTTAGGAATCACTATTCCCAAGTCACTGAGTTTCTTCGCATGCCCAGTCATGGGGAGCATGTGCTCACTAACGGAGCTGCCTTCTTCCATCGTGCAACTGAAGAATTGTTTCGATGCTTCATAGCATTCCACGGCCGCATGAGTCTCAAAAATAGTCTTCAACTCTTTCATCAACTCATGAGGATCGTGGTGCTCAAAACGTTTTTGAAGATCGGATTCCAGACTACATAAGATGGCACACTGAACTTGAGAGTACCGAGTTTTCCGAGTCGCGTAAACAGCTTTTACTTCATCGGTAGGGTCACCTAGCGGTGCATCAAGCACATATTGCAGATTTCCGCCAGAGAGCCAAATCCTCACATGACGGAACCAATCGGTGAAGTTGCTACCGTTGCTCTTAAGTTTTTCTTTCTCTAGGAACTGGTTAAAATTGATTGGGGACGCCATCTCTACAACATATATTTGCAAAAGTTTAGACTAAGTTTATGACAAATTGAGTTCAAATTTTAATTAAAAATCTAGGTGAACTCCCACTCAAAACAATATCCCTCGCATTGTCTTAGTGATCACATGAACCAAATCCACCGCACGTTTGTCCGATCATCACGAGACAAGGTGTGGTTTCAATGGCGAACACTCAAAGTGTTCATCATATCAACCATATGATTCATGCTCTACCTTTCGGTATCACGTGTTCCGAGACCATGTCTGTACATGCTAGGCTCGTCAAGGCCACCTTAGTATCCGCATGTGCAAAAGCTGTCTTGCACCCGTTGTATGCACTTGTTGATTCTATCACACCCGATCATCACGAGATGCTTCGAAACGACAAGTCTTGGCAACGGTGCTACTAAGGATGAACACTTCATTATCTTGAGATTTTAGTGAGGGATCATCTTATAATGCTACCATCGCGATCTAAGCAAAATAAGATGCATAAAAGGATTAACATCACATGCAGTTCATATGTGATATGATATGGCCCTTTTGTCTTTGCGCCTTTGATCTTCATCTCTAAAGCACGGACATGATCTCCATCATCTTCGGGCATGATCTTCATCATCGTCAGCGTAGCGTCAAGGTCAATGGCGCCGTCTCCATGATTGTCCTCCATGTAGCAACTATAACAACTACTTTGAAATACTACTCAACATGAAATTTAAAGACAACCATAAGGCTCCTGCCGGTTGCCACAATACAATAATGATCATCTCATACATATTCATCATCACATTATGGCCATATCACATCACCAAACCCTGCAAAAACAAGTTAGACGTCTCTAATTTGGTTTGCATATTTTACGTGGTTTAGGGTTTTCGAGAGAGATCTAATCTACCTACGAACATGAACCACAACGTTGATACTAATGTTTTCAATAGAAGAGTAAATTGAATCTTCACTATAGTAGGAGAGACAGACACCCGCAAAGCCTCTTATGTGATACAAGTTGCATGTCGAACGAGGAACAAGTCTCATGAACGCGGTCATGTAAAGTTAGTCCGAGCCGCTTCATCCCACTATGCCACAAAGATGCAAAGTACTCAAACTAAAGATAACAAGAGCATCAACGCCCACAAAACCATTGTGTTCTACTCGTGCAACCATCTATGCATAGACACGGCTCGATACCACTGTAGGATAACGTTGCATAGAAAGCAAAAAATTTCCTACCGCGAACACGCAATCCAAGCCAAGATGCAATCTAGAAGACGGTAGCAACGAGGGGGTATCGAGTCTCACCCTTGAAGAGATTCCAAAGCCTACAAGAGGAGGCTCTTGTTGCTGCGGTAGAAGTTCACTTGCCGCTTGCAAAAGCGCGTAGAAGATCTTGATCACGATCGGTTCCGGCGCCACGAACGGCCAGCACCTCCGTACTCGGTCACACGTCCCTGTCTCCGTCAGCGCATGGCCGACACACGCCTCAGGCCGGTGCTGTCTCGCCATCTGGCGCTGCCAGCCCTGCACCTTCTGTCTCTTCTGCCATGGAATCTGGGGCTGTCTCTGGATCTTCTGTGGCTGCGCCGTCGGGGGGAGACTACTACTGTTGCACCACCACCACCACCTGCTGAACCACGAACTCGTCTTCAGAAAGGTATAAGAAATCCCAAAAAGTATACTGATAGAACTGTTAGATATGGCATGTTGTCTTCTACAGGTGAGCCATGCACTCTTGTGGAAGCTCTCAATGATCAAAATTGGCGGCAAGCAATGCAAGATGAGTATGAGGCTTTGATTGAAAACAAAACCTGGCATCTTGTTCCTCCAAGCAAAAGCAGAAATTTGATTGACTGCAAATGGGTGTATCGTATCAAGAAAAAGGCAGATGGTACTATTGACAGGTATAAGGCACGTCTTGTCGCAAAAGGTTTTAAACAAAGGTATGGCATTGATTATGAAGATACTTTCATCCCTGTAGTTAAAATTGCTACTATCAGAATTGTTCTGTCTATATCTGTCTCTCGTGGATGGAGTCTACGGAAGCTAGATGTCAAGAACGCGTTTCTTCATGGTGTTCTGGAAGAGGAAGTTTATATGAAACAACCTCCAGGTTTTGAAAGCTCTTCTGCACCACACTACATATGCAAATTGACAAGGCTCTCTTGTAGGATAACGTTGCATAGAAAACAAAAAATTTCCTACCGCGAACACGCAATCCAAGCCAAGATGCAATTTAGAAGACGGTAGCAACGAGGGGGTATCGAGTCTCACCCTTGAAGAGATTCCAAAGCCTACAAGAGGAGGCTCTTGTTGCTGCGGTAGACGTTCACTTGCCGCTTGCAAAAGCGCGTAGAAGATCTTGATCACGATCGGTTCCGGCGCCACGAACGGGCAGCACCTCCGTACTCGGTCACACGTTCGGTTGTTGATGAAGACGACGTCCACCTCCCCGTTCCAGCGGGCAGCGGAAGTAGTAGCTCCTCTTGAATCCGACAGCGCGACGGCGTGGTGTCGGTGGTGGTGCAGAAGTCCGGCGGAGCTTCGCTAAGCGTGCGGGAAGTGGAGGAGCGGGCGGCTAGGGTTTGGGGAGAGGGGGGCGCCGGCCACTATGGGGTGCGGCCACCTTGGTGGTGTTTGAGGTGGCCGGCCCCCTCCCCTTTGGCCCTCATTATATAGGTGGAACCCCAAGAGTTGGTCTCCAAGTCTTCGAATAAGACCCGAACCAAAAACCTTCCATATGAAGGGGAAACCTAGCCAAGCTAGGACTCCCACTAGAGGTGGGAGTTCCACCTCCCATATGGGGGGGTGGCCAGCCCCCTAAGGGGGAGTCCACTTGGGACTCCTCCCCCACTAGGGTTGGCCGGCCATGGAGGTGGAGTCCCATGTGGACTCCACCTTCCTTGGTGGTTTCTTCCGGACTTTTCTAGAACCTTCCATAAAACCTTCCGCGACATTTTAATTCACATAAAATGACATCCTATATATGAATCTTATTCTCCGGACCATTCCGGAACTCCTCGTGATGTCCGGGATCTCATCCAGGACTCCGAACAAATATTCGAACTCCATTCCATATTCAAGTACTACCATTTCAACATCCAACTTTAAGTGTGTCACCCTACGGTTCGTGAACTATGTGGACATGGTTGAGTACTCACTCCGACCAATAACCAATAGCGGGATCCGGAGATCCATAATGGCTCCCACATATTCAACGATGACTTTAGTGATCGAATGAACCATTCACATACGATACCAATTCCCTTTGTCACGCGATATTTTACTTGTCCGAGGTTTGATCTTCGGTATCACTCTATACCTTGTTCAACCTCGTCTCCTGACAAGTACTCTTTACTCGTACCGTGGTATGTGGTCTCTTATGAACTCATTCATATGCTTGCAAGACATTAGACGACATTCCACCGAGAGGGCCCAGAGTATATCTATCCGTTATCGGGATGGACAAATCCCACTGTTGATCCATATGCCTGACATAGGCATCCCAAATGGGACTGCCGAAGATAGTACCCGGGGTTTATTGAAGGCCCATTACCCGAAGGATAAGAAGACTCGGAAGCCCAAGATAGTATTAAGGAAAGCTAGAGTTGTAATAGAAAGTCTTATTTGTAAATCTTACGGGATGAGTTAGAAACCTTCCCGGACTTTGTAACTTGTACAGCACGAATCCCTCGGCTCCGCCTCCTATATAAGGGGGAGTCGAGGGACGCAGATATCATCGAATCATTGTTTACAAACCCTAGTTTTCATAATCGTCGAGTACTTTTCGGCTGAAACCTTCGAGATCTACTTGCCCTCTACATCCAACTAAACCCTAGTCTACAATCCGTAGGCATTGACAAGTTAATACCTTGTCAATTGGCGCCGTCTCGTGGGATCTAGAGGCGACAAGGAGCTGATCTCGATGGCACGTTCAAGATCGTCGACTTCATCAGTAGCAAGCAACATCATGGACAGAGGTAAACAGATCGAAACTGGTCTTGTTGATTTTATTCCTCACATGCCCTCCCGTTTGGATGCATATGCGTATCTGGAGGAGCCAATGAAGATGACGTTTGGAAAATTCGATTTCCGCGTCGAGAAAGAAGGAGTGTATCGTCTTGAAGTTCCGATCTCGTCGGGATTATCGGCGGGTGGTTCTGATCTCTCAAACTCAGTATCATCCGTCGAGTCAAGCGATAAGGAGATTTCGTCGCCACACTTCATCGACAGCAGGGCAAGTGAAAAACTCGCCAAAATCTTCCGCGACATGTCCTTCGAATCATCGGCGGACTCTTATATAAGCGATGATTCGAGCGACACCGATAGCTTCGACTTCATCGACAAATCCATCTCTATTGGGAAGGTCTTCACCAAACTCTATGATGGTGTCACCGAACCAAGCAAAGCGAAAACTCCAAAATATCACCAAGTTTATGCCATTGGAGAGGCAAGTCGCGATCAAGAG
Source organism: Lolium rigidum (assembly GCF_022539505.1). Taxonomy (NCBI): domain Eukaryota; kingdom Viridiplantae; phylum Streptophyta; class Magnoliopsida; order Poales; family Poaceae; genus Lolium; species Lolium rigidum. Next base: position 240,017 of record NW_025899959.1, on the reverse strand, counting down.
GAAACATCGGAGGCTTTCGACGATTTGGGAAATCCCTATGTCGATCCCTCAGATTTAAGGAGAGGTTTGGGCACTAAATATGTCGGGCCCACACCACGCGTCAGAGTTCAACTTCCACAAACAGCCTGAGATAGAGCTGCGAAAGCTTTAGATGGCTCAGAACCAATGACGACAAGCCGCTACGGTCCAAGAACCGCAAGCCTATCAATATAAACTCGCCCGAGCTGGAAGAGAACTGGAAAAACAGACGAAGCTTTAAACAAAAGAAAGGAGGCAGCTTCCGCATCAAGCGGGCGACGCGCGGAATTAAGTCGACAATCGAAACTTCGGGAGATAGTCACAGAGAAGCTCGGAGGAGAGCAAGATCTCGGCTGCAAAATATACCGGAAGCTGAAAGAGAGACTCTAATCCAAAACCTCGACATGTCCTTTATGTCAATCGACACGAGGGGGAATATTATCCCAAAAACACCAGAAGCAGGATACATGGCGACACAAGCTTTCATCTTAGCGTCCAGGCCACCTCCCGGAGATCCAAGAGAAGCGTTGTACAACATGGCCATGGCAGGATGTGGAGCCATGGGAGCAGCGTTCACAACCACACCTCCCGAAGGAACTGCAAGGCAAAATAGTCCGAGACCTACCGCAGCAGTGCAAGATCCACCAAGAGCAAGTGGAGCCAGGGACACAACAACTCAAGCCAGAGTTGATAGAGCACGACAGGAAAGAAGGGAACGTCGGCATTCACCAGAACTTGCTGAAGAGGACATGTGTGGACTCCCATGCTTCACACGACGGGTTCGAAAAACTCGAGTTCCATCAGGATTCAAGCTACCCGATAATTTCAAGAAATTCGATGGCCTGCAAGACCCTGAGGATTGGCTTGTGGATTACCTCGAGACAGTAAAATTGATAGGCGGGACCAGAGCGACAGCCATGCAGAGCATCCAGATACATCTGAGCGGAGCCGCCAGATCATGGATAAAAAAGCTTCCCCCAAGTTCCATCGACAGCTGGGAAAGTTTCGAGGATGTGTTTATCAAGAATTTCCGGTCAACCTCGCAAGAAACCTGCGACACTAGAGGAATTGAGGTCATGTCGACAAAAGCATGATGAATCAATGAGGAAGTACATTCAAAGATGGAACATCATCAAAAACTCGGCAGAAAATATATCTGACGAAAGAGCGATAGATGCATTTGTTGCAGGAGTTCGACGAGGAGATTTCGTGGAGGATTTGGGGAGGACAAACCCAAGAACAGTATCAGCTTTAATGGAGATAGCAAACAGATGGGAAGATGGCGAAGATGCGGTGCATAACAAACGACATAGGTCCCCAGAGGAAGATCGCAGTCGAAATTTCCAAAATAGACGCCGATTTCCCCGTCAATTTTCAAGTTACGATGCACCTGGCCAAATATCGGCTGGCTTTCGGGGAAACAATGGAGGAAACAGTAGAGACGATTACCAGAGAAGCAACGCACAGCAAGGTGACAATAGAGATAACAGGAAAAATAGCGGGCCAAGGTTCCAGAGACCTTTTGTGTCCCCCGAAGAGATGATGAACGGGCCATGTCAGATGCATTTCTTTCTCGACAACAACGGAAAAAGACAGTCGGGACACTTGCAAAAAGATTGTCGAAATTTTCAGGCAATGTTAAGATGGGCAGGACATGCAAATGCTCAGGCAGCACATAGAAATCCTCAAGGACCCAGGAGTGAGATTCACTTACTACCTCCTCCCGCGATTACAGATGAAAATCGACATCAGCTCAGAATCGCGGCAGCACCTGCTCCACCGCCCTATATCGACCCTAACTCTAACGGAGCGGTCTCGATGATTCAGAAAGGCAGGCCATCCAATAGAGCTCAGAAAGTAATCTCGCGACAGGTGTTTATGGCAGAGAAAATGCCACCACCAACAGTCGAGTACCTTAACCGGTCGGGACAAGATATTGGCTTCACAATAGCTGATCATCCGCAGCAAGTTCCTCGACCAGGGCAGTCAGCACTGATCTTACCAGCAGTAATTGCGGGATTCGATGTATCTCGAGTATTCATAGATGGCGGCTGTTGCCTGCCAAAACTCACCGGCGAGCAGTGGTTAAGCAACACGAAGAGCCGGGAGGCTCCCAAGGCCGCTTAGTGGACCCTGGCACCTCGCGTCGTCCCGCAAGTTTCCTGCACACGTCCTGGCGGTTGCAAGGGTGTGCCACCTGACCTAGACCCGATCAGGAAGGTGTTAGATTGCTTCGATTATGTTCCTGCATGGTAGACACGTAAACATTAAATACGAGCCCTATCGGCTCTCGGGTTGCCTCGTGGATCGGCTCAAAGAGCCGATCGCCCCATGGTTCACGTTGGATTTGCAATGACATGGGGATCCTGCTTGATCAAAACAAAGCTAAACCAATCTACGACGGTTTAGGGTTTTCATCGCATAACCGGAACGTCCTACGCGTAGTTGGGCCTAGCGGATACGAAAGATGATGAAAACTATCCCTAGAAGAGGCCTAAAAACCAACATTACGTCAATTCCCGGAACATCCCTTATAGGAACGGTAAACAACACCTAACGCACTACCGGATCGTCCAACCCCGGCATAAGGCCTAATCATGCGGATATTAAACTAATCCTTGAAGAACAAGGAGCAACTATAACAGATCGGATCTACTAAGCAACGAACAAGCAAGATGCTGCCCTTACACCCAGATAGGTGTAAGGGCAGCTAGGTGTCGAGGGACGGCATTGCTAAGCAAATATGCATAAGAAAAGCATCAATGCAAGCCCCAAAACACATAAGATAAGCAGTGCTACTCGCCATCAACAACGCTTCAGCACGAGTAACACAAGGTAGACGAATAAACGTGTACTGCCTAGATCGCAAGATGCGATCTAGGCGACATGATGCTTACCCGGAAGGAAACCCTCGAAAGAAGGCGTGGCGATGCGCCTGGTTTGTGTTTGTTGTGAACGTGATTGTTGTTTATTTCATAAACCCTAGATACATATTTATAGTCCAAGGGACTTTCTAATTCAGGCGTGCACCTAACCGTGCACGGGTTAAACTCTAACTTCTAAACTAAGATGCGATCTACTATAATACAGATACACGGGCAATCTAGCCCAAACTCTCGTGCAAGGCCGCTTCAGAGATCCTCCACGCGTATATCCTTCAAGCCCAACTCAATTACGGCCTATCTCCTGATTTGGCCAAAATCTGGTGATAACACATGCCCCCCTGGTTTTGGTAATGATAATTTCAAAACCACTCTGTTTTTCCTTCGAAGGGTCATGTCGTGGCAAAGAAGAACCGTCGCAGTATTCTTCATCATGACGACTTGCCTTCCCAACTTCTCTGCACGATTTGACAGTTTTGGCACCACATCCTCGAAAACCGCTCGAACATTAAATCTCCACTCCATCTCCTTTTATTTAACCGCATCGAACAGTTCTCCTCTTCATCCCCTTCGCATTAGCACTCCAAAAGCCCTCCTCTGCCACCATGTCTTCTTCTTCTTCCTCCTCATCGGGTCTTTCCGCCCAGTCCTCCTCCTCCCGCGAGCCGACGCCAGAGTGGAACCCGGAGGAGGCCCATGCGGCCAACATCCGCCGTGCCATAGCCGACGGGGATGAGTCGAGCCACGACTTCTCCGTCTGGTCTGAGGATGATAAGTCCTCGACCGACGGGGAGAGTGACCTCCGCTTCCTCGCCAACGGGAAATCGGAGGAGGAGAGCGATGACGATCGCTTCTCCGGGGACGACTTCACCTCCTCCGAGGAGGCGGAGAAGGAGGAGGAGGAGGAGGACGATAGCTCCTCCGACGAGCCGCCGGCCAAACGCTTCTGCCCCTGGCCGGGGAATCTCAGTGACTTCGACAGCGACGACGACGCTGACGAGGAGGACGAGGACAATGAGGGTCCTGCCGGCGGCCGCTACAACAGCGACGACGAGCCGGCCGGGAGCAACGCCGACAACGGCGATGATGACGACGACGACGACGAGGGCAGCAACGGTCCCTAGATAGGATCTTTAGCATAGGGCCAGTAGTAGTAGACGGGGCAATGTATCCCCTAGTAACTCCTTTTGAGAGCAATTAGCTCTTTGTGTAACAAATCTTGCTATCAATGAAGAATTTCCCTTAACTTGATTTTCCCGATTCCTTTTATGCTAATTTAGCCGATTTCCCCTCGTACTGATCTTGCCGATTGTCAACTCGGTCAATGTTCAATGAGCCGATGGCAACGCATCGGTCCCTCATAATCCGCCCTTCATCTTTTCGACTAAGGAGTGACCGTAAACTTGGTCAATGCCCAATAAGCCGATGTCAACGCATCAGTCCTTCATTTTTTCGACCGATGACTTTGAGCTCTGGTGGACAATGTGGAAGACCAATGCCTTCAAGAGAGCCCCAAAACCGCTGCTGAAACAACTTGACGCTGAAGCCGATACTTCTGCAGAACAGATGTCACCTGCTCGCAAATCTCCTCAGTGATACCTTATAACCCTGCTCTGTTCCTTTGAAGAAGATTATAATGGAGGGCCGGCCGATAAAATCTCAATCGGCTTCTTAAGAACAAAGTATCTACCAAGTCAGTTGCCCCCCGAGCCTCAGTCAAGGCGAGAACAGCGGTGAGCCAGCCAAATGGGCCACCATCGGCTTCCAAGTTGTAATGCAGAGCCAGCCGATTCCAACAAAATCGGCTCCCCAAAGCGAAAAACCTTCAGGGTGAGCTGCCCCCCTGAGCCTCTCCAGCTCCCATCAAACGTGGCAAGAAAGCTTACGCCCAAAGAGCCGACGCACTGAAAGGGTTCGGAAGGATCAGTAATGGCTCTCCAACTCCTCCTAGTTTAATTCTTGCGCCTTGCTGCTCAGATCGGCTCCTCATCTTTGGCAGACTGATGCAACTCACCCTTAACCTGATCTGCATGTTCATGCTGTTCTTGTTGTTGGTCAGGGTTGTGATCCCTCAAACTTGCCCCAGCTGATATTGCAGACAAATATTAGCGTCTTTAATGAGAAAAAGGCAATTTTGGACACCAAAGCTGACGCTTCGTCGGCACCTGCTGAACTTGAAGACTTGCAAAAGAAGTTGGAGGTCCTTGAAGAGAGGATCTAAGTCACCAAACAATTCCATTGAGGAGTTCATCCAGTAGAGCCTCTCCATGTAACTTGATAACTGCTCCATTGGGCTTCTGCTTATAACAGTTTGTACCTCTTGAGTCGATGGCTGCGCATCGGCTTTCTATTCTAAAGTCGATGTCTGTGTATCGGCTGTGCTTAAAAAATTTGTATTTTTTACGGCCGATTTATGCATCGGCCCCCATACTTCAATACCCATCATCATCAAAGAATATATCTTGAGCTGCTGGGCATTTGACAGCCACTTCAAACTTCGTATCCTCGTGACTTATCCATCTAAGTGCCCCCGAGCCGATTCTTTCAAGTAATTGAGGGTATCGGCTCTTCAGGCATTCCCTGTTAGATCAATGGTGAACCCAGGCATAAACGTATGTCGAGGATAATTTTGGCCGATTGCTAGAATCGGCCTCCTTCTTGATTACAATGCTTAGTGAAGGTTTACCACGTCTTGTTTTTTTTACTGTAGCTACGTGACATGCTTGAGATGAGATTTTTGCTTTCCATTTTTTGGGGCCGATCGCAGGGATCGGCCTCGCCACGTACGTCCATTGTCTTGGACCTTGCTACTCTGTCAGGCCGGTAGATAAGACCAGCCTCACCCCATTTTTCGAAGCTTCGATGCGCTCACGGCCTTCCAAACTGATTCCGGAGAGCGGCTCTTGGTCATCTGCCTCCCAAATATTCATGGCAGCTAGTGATATCTCGATTGAGTCATCTGCACGAACGACCTCCACTTCATCTCCATCCCATTGTATGATGCATTGGTGCATTGTGGATGGAATGCAACGAGTTAGCGTGAATCCAATCCCTTCCTAGCAAGACAGCGTAATTGCTTTTGCTTGTCGACGATGAAGAACGCGAGTAGGTATGGTTTTCCGGCCTACAGGTAAGATCTACATTCAGAACACCTTTTGCTTCGATGCTTGGCCGTTGAAATCGCTTAATGTGACGTTGGTCTTGATCAGATCATCATTGGAGTGTCCCAAATGTCGTAGCATGGAATACGGCATTATGTTGACTGCCGCTCCGGTGTCAACCAACATCTTGCTGACAGGCTGCCCATTGATATAACCTCTCAGGTATAGGGCCTTCTGATGCCTGTAGCTTCTATCTCGTGGCTTCTCAAAGATAATTGGCCGTGGACCGCAGTCGAATTGAGCCACCGATACTTCCTCGTCGTTTGGAGCGCGAAACTCTGACGGGAGTACGAACACCATGTTTGTATCAGCCGATGCCTCTGCATCGGCTTTTGTCTGTTTAGGGCGCCACACTTTCTTCGGTGGGCGCGCCTCCGTCTCCAACTTTTGCTGAATTTTCACGGCCAGATCGGGCCGTGCTTTTCTCAACGTGTACAGGTACTGTGCTTCAGCTTCCTCCAGGTTTCGTAGCCGCTGCACCCTACGCTGCTGAGAATGGCTGAGTCCATCAGGGCACCACCTTGGCCGGTGATACCTATCTTCTTCACCTTCTGACTCCTCAAAGTCTTCTTCTTGAGATGACTCAGCTCGTTTGTTCTGAGGTGGGAGAGGCCCTAGACGCTCGAACACTGAAACCTCGTTTGTTCTCTTCCTTTGCTGTCTGCATTCGGGCGGTTCTCGATTGTTGGCAATCGGCTCATTCCTGAGTCCCGAGCAATGTTTAAAGAAAGGACAGTCCCAATGCCTATCCATGTCATCTTGCTCCCTTGACCTCCCTCTAGCGTGACGCTCGTACCCGTTGTTGTTTCTATCATGCCGACGATACCTCCTGTTCTCTACATCAGACCGACGATATCTCTCATCATCTACGTCGTAGCGCCGATGTCGGTCATACTGCTGTCCATATTTGTTAAGGAGATGCGCGGAGAGTGGACGTTGATACCACACGCTTCTCACTTCCTCCTCGGTTAGGTACCGTCTATCATCATCATGGGGCCGGTCGCATGGATCGGCCTCCTCTTTATCCTTGCCACGGGAGTGGCTGCTCTCTGATTTATCTTTGCCATGGCGGCTCACAAGCCCTGCCATGCTGACATCAAAAGAAAACCCTGGCTCGCGCCTTATGGAGTGGCTAAGATCCACCATGCTGACGCCAGGAAACGGGCGTGTGTCTCCTTTGACCCTGATGCCGTGCGAACGGGTCTTCTCAAAGAAGCCGATGAGTTCGGCTTCACAGATGGCCTTCAGCCCATCGTATTTCTTCTTATGTTCTGCAGGGAGATCCTCGTACTTGATCGGTTCGTCCGCCATCTCGGACGCAGGTGTTGACGTGGATGTTGTAGAAGATAATCCCAACGGGCGTGCCAGAATGTGTTGCCTGCCAAAACTCACCGGCGAGCAGTGGTTAAGCAACACGAAGAGCCGGGAGGCTCCCAAGGCCGCTTAGTGGACCCTGGCACCTCGCGTCGTCCCGCAAGTTTCCTGCACACGTTACGGCGGTTGCAAGGGCGTGCCACCTGACCTAGACCCGATCAGGAAGGTGTTAGATTGCTTCGATTATGTTCCTGCATGGTAGACACGTAAACATTAAATACGAGCCCTATCGGCTCTCAGGTTGCCCTGTGGATCGGCTCAAAGAGCCGATCGCCCCATGGTTCACGTTGGATTTGCAATGACATGGGGATCCCGCTTGATCAAAACAAAGCTAAACCAATCTACGACAGCTTTAGGGTTTTCACCGCATAACCGGAACGTCCTACGCGTAGTTGGGCCTAGCGGATACGAAAGATGATGAAAACTATCCCTAGAAGAGGCCTAAAAACCAACATTACGTCAATTCCCGGAACATCCCTTATAGGAACGGTAAACAACACCTAACGCACTACCGGATCGTCCAACCCCGAGCATAAGGCCTAATCATGCGGATATTAAACTAATCCTTGAAGAACAAGGAGCAACTATAACGAGATCGGATCTACTAAGCAACGAACAAGCAAGATGCTGCCCTTACACCCAGATAGGTGTAAGGGCAGCTAGGTGTCGAGGGACGGCATTGCTAAGCAAATATGCATAAGAAAAGCATCAATGCAAGCCCCAAAACACCTAAGATAAGCAGTGCTACTCGCCATCAACAACGCTTCAGCACGAGTAACACAAGGTAGACGAATAAACGTGTACTGCCTAGATCGCAAGATGCGATCTAGGCAGCATGATGCTTACCCGGAAGGAAACCCTCGAAAGAAGGGGTGGCGATGCGCCTGGTTTGTGTTTGTTGTGAACGTGATTGTTGTTTATTTCATAAACCCTAGATACATATTTATAGTCCAAGGGACTTTCTAATTCAGGCGTGCACCTAACCGTGCACGGGTTAAACTCTAACTTCTAAACTAAGATGCGATCTACTATAATACAGATACACGGGCAATCTAGCCCAAACTCTCGTGCAAGGCCGCTTCAGAGATCCTCCACGCGTATATCCTTCAAGCCCAACTCAATTACGGCCTATCTCCTGATTTGGCCAAAATCTGGTGATAACAGCGGCAGCAGTCTAAACCTTATGTACGCAGATACCGTAAGGAAGATGAACATTTCCCTCGCAAATTTGAAACCAACCGACACACGTTTCCACGGCATCACACCAGAGAAGCCAAGTTACCCACTGGGGAAGATCAATCTCGACGTTCAGTTTGGAACCCGAGAAAACTACAGGATAGAGAGGTTGGAATTCGAAGTTGTGGATTTCCCGTCGCGAGTATCATGCTTTGTTGGGGCGACCAGCATATGCCGGGTTTATGGCGGTACCACATTACACGTACTTGCTTTGGAGGTTACCTGGACCTAAGGGACCAATCACAGTCAAAGGAAGCTTCGCGCTAGCTGATAAGTGCGACAAAGATTTCCATCGACTATCAGAAACTTTCGGGATGCAGGCAGAGTACGCAGCGTCGAGGCTCATGACTGATTATGATGTGCTGCCAGACGTAGGGAGGCCCAACAAGGAATCAACTTTCAATACAGCAAAAGATTCTAAGGAAGTACAGATTCACCCGACAGATCCAAAGAAAACGACGTCCATCGCAACAAATATGGACCTCGCATAGGAAAGCGCGCTCGTCGAGTTCCTCCGTGAGCACTGAAAAATCTTCGCATGGTGTCCAGCTGACATGCCAGGAGTACCCAGGGAACTTGCCGAGCACCACCTAAACTTGGATCCTATTGCGAGACCAATCCAGCAACCTTTACGGCGTTTTTCGGAACCAAACCGCAAAGCCATGCTTGTCAGAAATTGATCGACTCGGAGAAGCTGGTTTCATTAAAGAGATATCTACCGAGGCCACTTGGGTAGCTAACCCGATGATGGTGCCAAAGAAAAACACGAAAGTCCTTCGCATGTGTGTCGACTTTACGTGCCTCAATAAACATTGTCCAAAGGATCACTTTCCCCTCCCAAGGATCGATCGGATTATCGACTCCACGGCAGGATGTGAACGTCTTTCCTTTTTGGACGCATACTACGGTTATAACCGGATCAGATTAAAAGAAGACGACGAAGCCAAAACAGCGTTCATCACACCGTATGGCGTATTTTGTTATAAAACAATGCCCTTCGGGTTGAAAAACGCGGGAGCAACATATCAACGGATGATGCAGAAGTGCTTGGCCACACAGATTGGGAAAAACGTACAAGTATACATCGACGACGTCGTCATCACATCAAAAAAGGGGGCAACACTAATTGAGGGCTTGAAGGAAACTTTCGACAACCTCGACAAATTTTGTCTCAAGTTGAATCCGACGAAATGTTCTTTCGGCGTCCCAGCAGGAGAACTTCTTGGGTTCTTAGTTTCAGCAAGAGGGATTGAAGCAAATCCCGACAAAATACAAGCCATCGTAACGATGAAGAAGCCAACCAAGTTAAAAGAAATACAGCAATTAACTGGGCGAGTCGCAGCTTTGAGTAGATTCGTCGCCAGGCTGGGAGAAAAAGCACTACCGTTCTACACTTTGATAAAACAAGGGGAGAAATTCCAGTGGAACGAAGAAGCCGATAGAGCTTTCAAGGATCTGAAGCGCAAAATCTTGACACCACCAGTCCTGGTGGCGCCGAAGGAAAAGGAACCTCTCCTGTTGTACATCGCAGCCACATCCCAAGTGGTTAGCACGGTGCTAGTTGTCGAAAGAGAAGAAGAAGGAAAACTCCATGGAGTGCAAAGGCCGGTATATTTCATTAGCGAAGTTTTATCACCTTCCAAACAGCGGTACCCGCAGTACCAGAAACTAGCATATGGAGTGGTTACAACAGCAAGAAAGTTGTGCCACTATTTTTCAGCACACCCGATAATAGTAGTCAATGAAGCACCTCTTTCAAATATACTGAACAATCCAGAAGCTACAGGACGTGTCTCCCTGATACGTCTTCGACGTATCGATAATTTCTTATGTTCCATGCCACATTATTGATGATATCTACATGTTTTATGCACACTTTATGTCATATTCGTGCATTTTCTGGAATTAACCTATTAACAAGATGCCGAAGAGCCAGTTGTTGTTTTCTGCTGTTTTTGGTTTCAGAAATCCTAGTAACGAAATATTCTCGGAATTGGACGAAATCAACGCCCAGGGTCCTATTTTGCCACGAAGCTTCCGGAAGACCGAAGAGGAGTCGAAGTGGGGCCACGAGGCGCCGCCACCATAGGGCGGCGCGGCCCGGGCCCCGGCCGCGCCGACCTATGGTGTGGGGCCCTCGTGTGGCCCCCCACGTTGCCCTTCCGCCTACTTAAAGCCTCCGTCGCGAAAACCCCGATACCGAGAGCCACGATACGGAAAACCTTCCGGAGACGCCGCCGCCGCCAATCCCATCTCGGGGGATTCTAGAGATCTCCTCCGGCACCTCGCCGGAGAGGGGAATCATCTCCCGGAGGACTCTTCACCGCCATGGTCGCCTCCGGAGTGATGAGTGAGTAGTTCACCCCCGGACTATGGGTCCATAGCGATAGCTAGATGGTTGTCTTCTCCTCATTGTGCTTCATTGTTGGATCTTGTGAGCTGCCTAACATGATCAAGATCATCTATCCGTAATACTATATGTTGTGTTTGTCGGGATCCGATGGATAGAGAATACCATGTTATGTTAATTATCAAGTTATTACCTATGTGTTGTTTATGATCTTGCATGCTCTCCGTTATTAGTAGAGGCTCTGGCCAAGTTTTTGCTCTTAACTCCAAGAGGGAGTATTTATGCTCGATAGTGGGTTCATGCCTACATTGATACCGGGACGAGTGACGGAAAGTTCTAAGGTTGTGTTGTGCTGTTGCCACTAGGGATAAAACATTGATGCTATGTCTAAGGATGTAGTTGTTGATTACATTACGCACCATACTTAATGCAATTGTCTGTTGCTTTGCAACTTAATACTGGAAGGGGTTCGGATGATAACCTAAAGGTGGACTTTTTAGGCATAGATGCAGTTGGATGGCGGTCTATGTACTTAGTCGTAATGCCCAATTAAATCTCACTATACTTATCATGACATGTATGTGCATTGTTATGCCCTCTCTATTTGTCAATTGCCCGACTGTAATTTGTTCACCCAACATGCTTTTATCTTATGGGAGAGACACCTCTAGTGAACTGTGGACCCCGGTCCATTCTTTTATACTTGAAATACAAATCTGCTGCAATACTTGTTTTTACTTGTTTTCTTGCAAACAATCATCTTCCACACAATACGGTTAATCCTTTGTTACAGCAAGCCGGTGAGATTGACAACCTCACTTGTTTCGTTGGGGCAAAGTACTTTGGTTGTGTTGTGCAGGTTCCACGTTGGCGCCGGAATGTACGGTGTTGCGCCGCACTACATCCCTCCGCCATCAACCTTCAACGTGCTTCTTGGCTCCTCCTGGTTCGATAAACCTTGGTTTCTTTCTGAGGGAAAACTTGCTGCTGTGCGCATCATACCTTCCTCTTGGGGTTCCCAACGAACGTGTGAGTTACACGCCATCACTCCCTTTGGGGAATAGAACTTTCCCCTCGGGACATCACGTATGAAAAAAGAAAGGCAATCAAGTCGCAAGTTTTGCCAGACTTCATCGCAGAATGGATGGAGCTGCAAAATACGGGACCCCCAGATTTGTCGAGAACTTGGACCATGAACTTCGACGGATCCAAGAGAGTAGAAGGAGCTGGCGCAGGAGTGATACTTATATCACCTGAAGGCGACAAGTTAAAATATGTCCTACGGATGATGTTCCCAAACGCATCCAACAATGAAGCGAGAATACGAAGCCCTCATACACGGGATGAAGATGGCGAAAGCTTGCGGTGCAACTCGACTAAAAATCTTTGGCGACTCACAATTGGTGGCTCAGCAAGTTATGAACCAATGTGATGCGGTCAATGATAGCATGATAGCATACAAGGAGGTGTACAATGAGCTTGAGAAGCTGTTTGATGGATGCGAGGTAAATCACATCAGTAGATTGAGCAATGATGAAGCCGACGTCCTCGCAAATATCGGGTCGCAGTGCCTTGCAATACCACCAGGCGTATTTTGGGAAGAAATAGCGGAGAGATCAACGAAGCCGAAGAAGATGCAGAAAAAAGCAAAAGAAGAAAAAACTTCGGCGTCTCTCAAAGAAACCGTGGAGGACGAAGAGGACCAAGAACTTGTGATGATGGTACAAGTCCCTTGGATGCAAACGTACATATCGTATATCCTCAGGAAGGACATACCCGACGATCCAATTGCAGCAAGGCGAGTTATTCGACGATCCAAAGCTTTCACAGTGGTCAAAGGGGAGTTATATAAGAGAAGTATTTCAGGCATCTTGCAAAGGTGTGTCACACCCGAAGAAGGAAGAATAATCCTAAAATATGTGCATGAAGGAATATGTGGTCACCACGCAAGCAGTCGAGCTATTGCAGCCAAGGTTTTTCGGGCAGGATTCTACTGGTTGACAGCAATCGAGGACGCAAAAGAGATAGTACGAACTTGCAACGCGTGCCAGAGATTTGCCGCAAAACCGCACTCTCCGGCGGCAGAGCTAATGCCAATACCATTGTCGTGGCCCTTCGCCCAATGGGGACTCGATATGGTGGGCAAATTGCACAAAGGAGGATATGAGTACCTGTTGGTGGCTGTCGACAAATTCACCAAGTGGATAGAAGCAAAGCCGATAAATTCACCAGATGCAGCATCAGCAATAAAGTTCGTGAAGGGCATTGTTTTTCGATCTGGAGTACCTCACAGCATCGTCACAGACAACGGCAGCAACTTTACATCGAAGGAGTTCAAGGCGTACTGTGCAGAGGTAGGCATCAAATTACACTTCGCGTCAGTTGCACATCCTCAAACCAATGGTCAAGTCGAGAAAGCCAATGGTGTCATCTGCAATGGCATCAAGAAACGCTTGTTAGGGCCACTGGAAAAAGCTCGACATACCTGGCCAGAAGAATTACCAAGTGTGTTATGGAGCATCCGAACAACACCAAACACAGCAACACAGGAGACCCCGTTCTTCCTGGTCCATGGAGCAGAGGCAGTACTGCCGATAGAAATAGAACACGACTCCCCCAGAGTCACAGAGTACAACGAAGAAGTTTCCAGGAAAGCATTGGAAGACGACGTCGACGCACTTGACGAAGCTCGAGATGAAGTACTATCACGAGTCACCAAATACCAGCAAGACCTGAAGAACTACCACAGTCGACGATTGCGGCCGAGATCTTTCCAGGTCGGCGATTTGGTCCTACGGCTCAACCAGCAAAGTACAGAGAAGCTCGAGTCACCATGGTTGGGACCTTACGTCGTCACGGAAGTCATCGACGGAGGAGCATACAGGATCAAGGACAAGAAGACAGGGGTTCCCGAGAAAAACCCCCGGAACGTGGCACGACTCGGGCGGTTCTACGCCTAGAGTCGAAATATAGTCCTACTTTTTAAAAATACAATGTACTGAAACGCCCGCGAGTTTTCAGACGCACTCTTTTCCTTTTCGGGGCACCGAGTGGGGCCGGAAAGGTTTTTAATGATGCGGGCTCGCGGTGCTACAATATAATAAAGATAGTGGAGATATACTTCTTATTCTTCGACACGCTCGGGGGCTCGGCGCCTTCAAATCTCAAAATACGAACAATATAGACAAACTAGACTTACCGAAATATTTCGCCTTGGTACACTAATACCTCGCCAAATATAAAAATCGGAAGCTAACAATTATAAATATAGTATTGCTTTGGTCCAAGAACCTCGCAACAAAAATATAGAACTCCGACACTAAAATACTCGAGGGCTGGTAATCCATCAATGAAAAAACAAGGATGTCTTATTACAGAAGGAAAAATCTTCGAGATGGAAAAAACAGTACAAACTCTAGCCAGAAGGCTCGGGGGCTCCAACAATATAGAGAACTTTGCAATATACAAAAAATTTCTTCGGAAATAAAAAAAAAAGAAATCAAAAAAGATAGAGACACAAGGTTTTTGCAATATGGTACAAATCAGTCAAAGCCTAAAATACTATCTATGGACAAGCCTCTGGTTGTTTTATGTTCAGCATAGGACCCCTTGACGAAGAATTCTGAGTCCATCCGAAGAAGCTCATCTATCATCGACTCGGCCACGGGAGCTACCATCTCATCGATTGTGTCAATATCATTTTTCCGCCGCGATTTCTTGGCCGGGCAATCAGTAACAATTTTCGTCGAGTCTAATTTTGGATGACAAATATTTATCATAATCATGGCGAACCTTGCTCCAGCAGTCAATTGAGCTCGCACAAAATTATGAATACGGGGAGCATCTCTGAATATCTCCAGCAATTCAGGAAGAGTTTTGGGAACCTCATTTCGCGGAAACAAAGTCTTGTAAACAAGGGTTAATGTTGTCGTGCAAAAATTGAGAAATTCGCGCACTTGGCAAGCACGATCTTGGAACCTGACAATCTGCTGGGTTCATTCAGGGGTGGCCCAGAAAAAACAGCCATGGTTAAGGGAAAGATTGACAAGAAGATTCGTTCTCTCGTTTACTCTTCGATCTTCGGCGGCAGCATCAAGAACCGAGCCTATTCAGCGACAAGGCAAGAAATTTGAAGGAGGGCACAGCAAAATAAAAAGGAGGCATTGTGAGGTTGGAAAAACGTACCTAACATATCTGTGCTAGCTTCCAACATTAGCTCGAGCATGCTATTTTCTCGGGTAGTGGCTCCCTCTGCTTCCAATAAAGCAGTATCCTTGGCAGCCATAGCCTCTTTGGCTTGTTGGAGAGCAAGTTTTTCTTGTTCAGACGCTTTCCGAGATTGTTCCATCATTGCCAGAGTTTGTTTCTTCATAGATTGAAGTTGTTGTCGAAGTTCTTGCAAATCTTCCGACAAATGTTTGCTTGAAGAACCTTCGGGGGGATTATCATCGACTAGTATTTTCTTCGAGAAGGAAGACACAGGTGAAACATCGGCAGAGCAAGGGTTGGTCGAATAATTATCAAATATTAATTGGAAAAGAAAGTCCCAGGCTCAATGATAGTACCAAGAGAATTTCATTGATTTCTAGAAAGTTTACACGGACATTACAAAACAAGTTCTCCAAAAGGGACTAACAGGGTAATTATCGCCAAGGCTAAAATGGCGACAACAGCAAAGGAAATAGAAAAAGCAAAGGAAAGAAAAAGCAAAGGCATTCAACTAGACCACCGGCCTTGATGAGCTAGGAGTTGAAGACGGCTTGATCCCGAGATAGGCCAGGATTTTCTTCGTGTTGGGCTTGGCTACCTTGATCAACGACTTCCATCTTGATTGTTCTATCTGCTCGGTGTCGCCTACCTTCATCCAGTCAACAGTTTGTTGACTGTCAGCAAGCAAGGCCACAATGTTCTCAACAGCAACCTTCATGTTCTCCTGACGCATCTTCAGTCCAAGATCCTCTGGTGGATTGAAGCCCTTTGCAAGGGCAAGGAAAGTCTTAGGTTCCTCTTTCTTGGGGAAGAAGTAGGGGAACAACTTCGACAATCCCGCGTCAGCATTCACCACGCCTTCGCGAATTTCTTGGCCATGAAATTCCAGATAAGATAGTGCGTCAAGCAGAGGATCGTTGGTGGGATTCTCAAGGTCAAAATCTTGGCTTGTTTGACCTGCCATAAAAATTATATGTTAGTTGACAGCAAGTAAAAACAAAAGAAAGCAAGTCTTAAGAAAAATAGAAGGGATCAACAAAGTTACCGAGGAAGCGACGATTTTGCGTGTTCAAGCGCTTGAGGATTCCCTTTTCACGGGCGTCCTGTGCGGCTTTGTGCTTGTTTAAAGCAGTTTCAGCATCATCAAGTTTTTTCTGCAGTTCTTCGACACTAGCAGCTTTTGCTTTGGCCTCATCAGCCTCTACTTTTGCTTGGCTAGCATCAAGTTCGGCTTTTTTGCGAGCCGTTTCACTTTGCTCCAATTTCTGAGAAAGAGTGTCGGCAAGCTTGTTGGCCTCTGCAAGTTTTTCTGCCAAAATAGAAAAGAACAGTCAAAATTGCGACAAGAATAGGAGCAAGAAGATTAGAAACAATGACAGCAAAAAAGTTGTTACCTTCAGTCCTGCTGGCATATTCACGGTACCCAATGAATTGGGATCCAATGCGAATAAGCTCTTTGATCATGGGCTGTCAAAAAAGAGCAGAGAAAGAAAATATCGGTGCGAGAAAAATATGAAGGCACAAAACGAAGTAAACAGAGGAAATATGGATACTAGCAGGAAAGTCAAAAACTTACATCATCTAAGAGCGAATGAGAAGAGCTACCCAATTGAAGGGCAGGCTCAATGATCGTTTCAACCCTTGTCCTTTTTGGTGAAGGAGCAAGGGGGCTTGAAGGAGGAGTGGTGGTTACGACGTTTTGTTGAGGAGGCGAGGATTCTTCTCCTTCAACTAGCGTCTCCGAAACAAGTAAAGTATGTGATGCGCTCGTCCGAGGAGCCACGTCACGAGTTGGTACTTCTTCCTCATCATCACTACGATTAAAGATCGACATCATAAAAAGCAAGATGAAACAAAAAACTTCGACTACAAGAAATAAGGGGAAATCAAGATGACTTACGAGCTGACGAGGGATGCGAGATATGGATCATAAGTTGCCTTCTGATGCGAAGGATCAACTTCTTCGGCTTGGGAAGTGCCGGAATCTTCGACGACATTCCTCTTCCGTTTGCCTTTTGGAGAAAAAGCGGGAGGAGGAGATTGTGCCGACGCAGTGCCTTCGGAAGATCCCGCAGATTTTCGAGAATCCACGGGTTCATTCACAAAAGACGGAGCTTCTTGATTGTCATCAGTGACAATGGCCCTTTCTTCGACTTCTCCACCTTCGGGAAGAGGAGGAAGCGAGACAAGGTCTGGATGATTCTGTGCAAAATAAAACAAGGAAAGATGTCAGAAAAGAAGTTACAAAAAAGATAGCAAAGCAATAACAAGACAATAGATAAAGATTACCTTGGGAAGTGGATTGGCGGCACTAAATGGTGTCACACGGCAAGAAGAAGGGACAGCATCTTTTTTGCTGAGAGATGAAATTTTTCGGACAAGTCTTTCTAAATCCTTGACCTCCAAATTCACCGACAGCCGATCTACGTCCTTGTCGCCGGCATATTTCCAGAGAGGATATTTGCGGGCCTGAAGCGGCTGCACTCTAGTCCTAAGAAAGTATGCAGTGATTTGGATACCTGATAACTCTTTGCCGCGAGTATTTTGCAACTCGTGGATACGAGCCATCAAGGTTTCTGTCGACGCCCTTTCTTCTTCGGTGGCCTCCGCGTCCCAGGAGCGGCGGCGAAAGATTTTTTCGGCGCCATCAAAAGGAGGGATGTTGTCCTCCGCACATCCATGGTTCTCCTACTGAATATACAACCACTTCTTGCGCCATCCTTGAACTGAGTCAGGAAGTTTGACGTCGAAGTAGTCGACAGTAGGCCGAACAGAAATTACAACGCCGCCTATATTATAGGCGACATTGGGTGAGCCATTACGGCGGCAGAAGAAAATGCGCTTCCATAGCGCCCAGTTAGGCTGGACGCCAAGGAAGGCCTCGCAAAGAGTGATGAAAATGGAGATGTGAAGAATGGAGTTTGGCGTGAGGTGGTGGAGTTGCAGACCGTAGATAAAAAGCAGTCCACGGAGAAAAGGATGAATGGGGGCGGACAGACCGCGGATGAGGTGATCGACAAAACTTACCCGGTACCCCATTGGAGGGGTTGGGTAGCTCTCTTCACTGGGGAAGCACAATGCCTTGGGTTTCTTGTTGATTCCCAGCTTCTTCGAGCATGTTGATGTCTTGAGTGGAAATTTTCGATCTTTCCCACTCCGCCGCCCCAAGATCCGCGGCGGCCATGGAGGATTCCGGCGTGCTGTGCCTTGTCAATCGACGCGGTGGCATCAACAATGGCGCAGGGTTTGCAGTTTGGAAGCGAGGAGCTTAAGAGGTTGTGGATCGCAGAAGGAAATTGGCAGATGAGAAAAGGAGGACGGCGCGAGCGGAAGTGCTCAAGGAGGAAGAAGATGATCTTATATAGGGGTGCGGTGAAACGACGAACCGTTGGATAAGGAAAATGTGTGGCAGATGATTACCACGTGGCAACAAGGGTAAGAAAGTAACTCAACGTTGGGGAAGTTACGGTGCGTGCGCCAGAAAAAGTGGAGGACGTGTGTCCCCCACTTGCACGACGTGTCAAGATAGTGGATCAATTGGGCCCACGAGGCAGCGGGAGAAAACCTTCTCGCGATTTTTGGACTTACAATCGTGGCTATCGTCAGCAATAACGTCACCTTCGCATAAGGAAAAATTCAACTCAACAGCTGCATCAAAAGGCGACATGCAGAAATAATGAGGAGCCTTTGATCAAATACAAGTTTTTGGTCAAATGCTCGGGGGCTACTTTGGAAAAATGAAAAGATCAAGAAAGATAAAATAGAAATGGCGTGAGCCTATGATCAAATACAAGTATTTGTTCATAGCCTCGGGGGCTACTCCCATCGGGAGCGCTGTTCGCGCACCCGAGAAATTATAAAACTTCGGGAGAGAAAGAAAATATAGCGGCATAAAGTGTGGAGCCTACAACCAAGCACAAGTCCTTGGCTGTAGCCTCGGGGGCTACTCCCATCGGGAACGCTGTTCGCGTGCCCGATGAAATTATAAAAAAAAGAAAAGAAAGGAAGACAGAATGAAAAGAAGAAAGATAGAAAAGCAAAAGAGTATATTTCGAGTTATAAATAACTCTGCATATACTCCCATCGGGAGAGCAATATAAGTCACCTTTGACTCAATAAAATGTGCCATTCCATCAGCCGAATAAGCACTCGACAATATATTCTCAGAACGCCGAAGTTGCGATCAATTTCTGAATGCCGCAAAACTTTGCGAAGGTAAGACCCCAGATCTATTACGTGAGGCGTGGGGCCGTCTCGACGTCGGTTTGCTACTTTTATCCGTATCAACGGATACGAAGAAAAATCCTAACGGACGCGTTAGGTACCCGATAAATATGACCGGGACTTGACGGAATGGTAAGACCTTAAGCGGCACCTGTCGAAGTTTACACCGGTATCCCGAAATCATGTCCGGGGACGTGATTTTGAAGTAGGTTTTTGCGGATTGCCACTAGAGCGGTTAACTAGTACCCGATCCGTCGGATGAACTAGCCCCAACTACCATTATCCCTGTACAATATAGAAATTTATATGAAGAAATATAGAAAAGTTTAAGTTGTCGAGTAAAAATAAACGGTGGAGATTTTCCACGACTCTGCGATTCAAGCAAAATCTCGGGGGCTACTGACATAGGCATCCCAAATGGGCCTGCCGAAGATAGTACCCGGGGTTTATTGAAGGCCCATTACCCGAAGGATAAGAAGACTCGGAAGCCCAAGATAGTATTAAGGAAAGCTAGAGTTGTAATAGAAAGTCTTATTTGTAAATCTTACGGGATGAGTTAGAAACCTTCCCGGACTTTGTAACTTGTACAGCACGAATCCCTCGGCTCCGCCTCCTATATAAGGGGGAGTCGAGGGACGCAGATATCATCGAATCATTGTTTACAAACCCTAGTTTTCATAATCGTCGAGTACTTTTCGGCTGAAACCTTCGAGATCTACTTGCCCTCTACATCCAACTAAACCCTAGTCTACAATCCGTAGGCATTGACAAGTTAATACCTTGTCAATGCCTCAACTCATACTTTCCGGATACTTAATCCCACCTTTATAGCCACCCATTTACGCAGTGGTGTTTGGTGTAATCAAAGTACCTTTCCGGTATAAGTGATTTACATGATCTCATGGTCATAAGGACTAGGTAACTATGTATCGAAAGCTTATAGCAAATAACTTAATGACGAGATCTTATGCTACGCTTAATTGGGTGTGTCCATTACATCATTCATATAATGATATAACCTTGTTATTAATAACATCCAATGTTCATGATTATGAAACTAATCATCCATTAATCAACAAGCTAGTTAAGAGGCATACTAGGGACTTCTTTGTTTGTCTACATATCACACATGTACAAATGTTTCAGTTAATACAATTATAGCATGATATATAAACGTTTATCATAAACATAGAGATATAAATAATAACCACTTTATTATTGCCTCTAGGGCATATCTCCTTCATCTCTATGGGTTGAAACAAGCACCTTGAACATGGTATTCAAGACTCAGTTCTAAGTTGTGTGCTCTTGGATTTGTTCCCTCAAAGGCTGATACTTCATTGTTTCTTTACAACAAGTCAGGTATCATCATCTACATGCTTATTTATGTTGATGACATCATAGTAACAAGCTCCTCAGACCATGCCATTACCTGTTTGCTTTGAGATTTAAATCAGAACTTTGCTATCAAGGACTTAGGTGATCTACACTACTTTTTTGGTATTGAAGTAAAACGAACTCCTAATGGTTTGATTTTGACACAAGAAAAATATGCAAATGATTTGGTTGCAAAAGTGGGTATGAATGGATGCAAGGCTACACCTACACATTTGTCCTCTACAGAACAATTGTCTCTTTATGATGGTACACCTCTAGGTCCTGAAGATAGTACACAATATAGAAGTATTGTTGGAGCTTTGCAATATTTGACCTTGACACAGCCGGATTTGGCTTTCTCTGTTAACAAAGTCTGTCAGTTCCTTCATGCTCCAACTACATATCATTGGACAACAGTTAAGCGTATACTTCGATATGTGTTTGATACGTTGAAAGTTGGAATTACATTTGCAAGGTCTTCCTCTACATTTCTCAGTGCTTTTCAGATGCAGATTGGGCAGGTTCTCTTGATGATAGGAGATCCACAGGTGGCTTTGCCATATTTGTTTGACCAAACTTGGTTTCTTGGAGTGCCAGAAAGCAAGACACTGTGTCTAGATCAAGTACTTAAGCTGAATATAAGGCACTGGCCAATGCCACTGCTGAGTTAATATGGGTTGAAGCTCTTCTTGCTGAACTTGGTGTTAATTTAAGGGAAAAACCATTTCTTTGGTGTGACAACTTAGGTGCTACCTATTTGTCTGTAAATCCAGTGTTTCATGCTAGAACCAAACACATTGAGATTGATTTTCATTTTGTAAGAGAGAGAGTTGCTAGAAATCTCTTAGGTATCAGGTTTATCTCTAGTAAAGATCAGGTTGCTGATGGTTTCACAAAGTCTCTCCCTGTAAAAAGGTTAGATGAGTTTAAGCGTAATCTCAACCTTTCAAAAGGTTTAGATTAAAGGGGAGTGTTAGAAGTTAAGTTGTGTATACCGTATGTCTTTGTATACGGATACCTATCATGTACTATACGGCTTTATGCCCTACTGTATAACATGCAACCGTACCCAGCTCCACGGTACGTTCCGCCAAACAATATTCAACAACCCTGACCCAAAACTTGCGCCGCCGCCGAAGCACACCGGCCGGCGTGGGTCAACCCAGCCATTTGAATTGTGTACTCTCTCTCTCGTAGGTGAACATCACAATAGCTAAACCACAACGTTAACGCGCACGACAGCACAACAATTAGGGATTAGGGGCACCGACATGCACAATAGTAGCTAGCCCGCCGAGGCAGCATGCCGAGCAGCACAACAATCGTGAACCAGCCAGGCGTTGATGCGTCAAGCGCGAGGGGCGTTACTTGCGCGCGTAGAACGCGACAGGAAGCTCGCTGTGGCGCCTTGACCCTGTTGAGCTGCAATGCGGCGGCATGTAATACGCACATCGAGAGGTGCTGGGAGCGCCGCCTGCTGCAGCGTTGATACAGTCATCTATGTCGCCACCGATGCGGCCGCGCGTGCACCACTTTGCCATGCGCATGCTCCACCACCGGTGTAGATCTAACCCACGCGGACGAGGCCGCGACTGCGTTGCCTGAACCGCCGGCCGCCGGCAGGTGGAGGCGTGGCGTTGTCCATGCTCGATGCACAACTCTCCAGTGCGCCAGCTAGGACTACGACGGCAAGGTCAACGAAGACCGCGACAGAATTCATGCAGGAGCGCCGCCGCGGTAGATTCCCTACTATCCCGGAGATCCTTTGCCTCCAGGCCTCCCCCGAGCTCGGCGTGGCTCCTGGCCTCGTTCAGGTCGGCGGCGATATGGGCTGGGCAACAGAGCGGCTCGGGCGGCGGACTCCCGTGCTTGCTGAGAGAGTTGAGGCTTATTTTAAAAGGGGTGGGATTCTACTGTTTTTATTTGAGGGGCTTTTTTGCTAAAGGAACCCATTGCTAAGACTGGTCAACACATTGCCACCTCGCCAAATACAATGCTCTATAGGAGACGAGTGATCGTAGATGAACCTTGGTGCGTATTTAGTAGTCACCGTAAATTGGTATTATCAGAGTACGATGACCTATGTGAATCCGGCTGACAAGTTTGAGTACCAGCTATGTATTTTACTTTTTTTTAGCGGAGCTTGTTATTCATTCTGCTCTGCTTTGCTCTGGAGAATTTGAAAACATCAAAACATGCCTGCGGGCGTGGGCTTAAACCATCACGCTGTTGGGCTACACAGAAAATTCGGACGTGCTAGCCCATGACGCTTACAGAAATACGAAGAAGCCACGGCAAAGGCGGAAGAAAAAGAGAAAACCCCTCGTCCGTCGCGCGCACCTCGACATTCATGGCTGCGCAAGCGCCGGCGCGCGATCTCATCAGCAACCAACCCGACGCGGTGCTCGGCACCATCGTCTCCCTCCTCCCCACCAAGGATGGCTGCCGCACGCAGGGGCTCTCCCGTCGGTGGCGCCACATCTGGCGGTCCGCGCCGCTCAACCTCGCCGCCGGCCGCCACGATTGGCGCGGCCAATTACCTGAGTACGACTTCTCCAAGATTCTCTCCAGCCACCTCGGCCCCGTCCGCCACTTCTCAGTCAGCGGCATGGAACCCCTCTGGTACCGCACGCAGCAGGAGGTTATCGATGAAGCCGCTGACACCAGGATCGATTGCTGGGTCGGATCTCCAGACGTCCTCGCCGGTCTCGAGGTGCTCGACATAGACTACAGCTACTACGGCGAGGTGCTGCCGCCTTCAGTGTTCCGCCTTGCGCCCGTCCTCCGCGTGGCCTCGTTCAGCCGTTGCCGCCTGCCGGCCAACCTGGCCGTGGATTTCCCGAGCCTCTCCGCCTGAACCCTCCCCTCTCTCGCGAAAATAACCCTCCCCTCTCTCGCGACCCGCGCCGCCCCCCCGCGGCGGCCGGGCCGCGCCCCTTCCCCGGCGCGCCTCCCTCCCTCCCCGCGCTCCCCCTTGCCGCCGCCGTCGGCGGGAGCCGCCGGGCCTTGCCTGGGTGGTGCCGGCGGCGGCGGGGACGTCTCTACCCGTCGCGGTGCTGGGGGCGCGGGGCTTCTGGCCGGAGGCGGTGCTCCTCGGCGGCGGCGGTCCGGCGCGGCGGGGTGGTACCTGTGCGTCGGGTGGGTGGAGGAGAGGCGGCGCGACCGTTGGTGGCGGAGCTGCGCGGGCGGCGGCCATGGCGGGGCCTGCTCGGCCCAGATCCGGGCCCGGTTCGGGGCCCGGAGGGGCTGGGCGGGCGGGCTGCTCATGGCGCCCCGGTGATGCTCCCCGGAGGTGGAGGAGATGCGACGGTGGTGGCTGGGTGGCGGCGGTACTCCGGCCGGCCTCGCTGCGGCGTGGTAGCGAGGTCTTTGCGGGCTCGTTTGGGCCCGGCCGGGCGGGTTTGACCTCGCTGCCATGTCCGGTCGGCTACCGCGAAGGCGGTGGAGGTAGTTCCCTCCCGCTCGGCTGAGGTGCTGCTACCCCCGACCCGGCTGTTTCTCATCTCTACGTCTAGGCCCTTCTCCGGCGACCACAGCGAGACAGCAAGGATGGCTTCAAGGTCGCGGTGGCGTGTGCTGGTGGGCGGCAAGTCGGGTGGAGCACGTCGAATCGTCCGGGTTTGTGGGTTGGGGGACGGGAGAAATCTTGTCGGCAGGCCCGACACTGACGCGGTGACGCCTGCGGGTGTCGCCTTGCCTTCCTGAAGGGCGTCGGTAGTCCCTCCTCCCCACTCCCTTCCGCGTATCGGGGGAAACCCTAGGACCAGTCCGGGAAGCAGTGGCGTCGTCGTCACTTTCCTTGTTGAAGGTGTTGCTTGCTATGCGGCGCTTCGGCGTGCTAGGAGTGTGGTAGCATTCTCTGGAGGGCGCAGCGGCTGCGAGTTATTCTTGTTCTTGTCAAGCTGCCGGTGTCGGCTTTGTTTTCTCTTTCTTTTCTCTTGTGTTTCCTTTTGGGCTTGGTGTTGTGCTACGGCCCCAGCGCGTTCGTTGTATCGGGTCGTTTGCTATATTAATATAGCGGGGCGGAAGCCTATTTCGAAGAAGAAGATTTCCCGAGCCTCGAGAAGCTTGGCCTGTACAATATGTTCTTGACGGAGGAGGCTCTGTGTGCATTGCTATCCGGCTGCCCTGCATTGAGGAGCCTGCAGACGAATGTAAGCTCTAAACGTCTCCGCATCTGTGCCCCGGCTCTACGGAGCATCAGCTTTTGTCACTCTACGGATCTGGTTAAGGATGTCTACATGATCCCACCACTTGAAACCACAGTCCGGGTGGTTCATGCTCCGAAGCTCAAGATACTCGGTTCTATCGGGAGAGACATAACACAACTTCACCTTGGAAAAACAGGTTTTCAGGTAGTTTCACTGAATATTTCTGAAAATCATCCCGTTGCTATATGTAGTCTATCATATTATTCTTCACATGCATTTGCTAAACTCCTTTTTCTTGTAGAAAAGGAACGATGTTAGCTTGACGACCACAATACCCACGGTGAAGATTCTAGCTCTTGAGTATAAGTGCCCAGAATTAGATGCAGTTCTCAACTTTCTCAAGTGTTTCTCCTGCTTGCAGAGGTTGTATATCCGCGTGAGTATTCATATGATCATATCTCTTACCTTTCTTAAATGGCTATCACGCTACCAATTAACTTGTTAGCAACTGTTTTAATTTTTTATTATGTATATCTTCAGTTTGATACATGGGCCTACCGTCCTCGCTTGTCAAACCATCCGCCCAAGTATATGGAAAATGTGAGGAAGTATGCCTTACCGGATGATCCAGTTGAATGCCTCAAGTTCCATCTTAAAAAAGTGGCGATAAAGGTCTACTATGGCCGGGGTATGGAAGTTGAATTTGCTAGATTCTTTGTTCTGAATGCGGAAGTGATAGATAAAATGGAATTTGGACGCGTTGACGACCCCAAGGATGACTTTAGAGTTACTCAAAACACGCTTCTACAATTAGAAGACAGAGCTTCTCGAGATGCTCGATTTGAATTCAAAAGGTTAACTTCAAATAGTTTTAGTAATAAGCATAAGCATACTCATGATATGTCAATAGCTGATCCCATCGGTCCCACGTTCTGGGATGGATATGTTACCCTTTTCGAAGGTATCCTTGTCTTATCTTTAAAGCATGTTATATGTTTATTCTACTCAACACTATAAAGTTGGCCCACCTTTTTTCTAATACTGACTCAACATTTTGATGATTTGTCTCTACTACAGTGTGATTTACTTCGTACGTACACCAATAGAATGAGTGTTTTGCGGCTCAATCAGGAGCATATGAGGACGGATGGCCCAAGATCAAACTTCATGTGCATGATGATGTTGTGCATAGGAGGAAATGGGTTTTCCTATAGCCCAAATTTTGTTACATTGCGCTTGCATGCAATCTACTTGGTTTAGTTGTTTTTTCTCATATCAATTGATATTGCTTGTTTATTTGCTCCTCGGTATTGTAGCTTTTCATGCTAACATCTATGTTATATACTCTCTTTGATCAATGGTAGTATAATGAAGAAGATATCACTAAATTTCAATTTTCATGAGCTGTCATAAATTAGATATTGTGATTAAGTGTATAGAAACTAAGCCGCCGCCGAATCCCCTCCTTTTTATTTTGCATACCCTCCCCAAAATCCCCCGCTCCAAGATCTCCGCCGTACCCCACCGCACGCCACCCTCTCTTCCGCACCCCACAGGCCACCCCAAGTCCCCATCTCTAATCCCACGACAACGTTGCCCATGGTGATCGACTTTGCCCCGCCGGACGTGGTGATTGAGACGCACCGCTCATGGTGACCGCCGTCCTTCCGCTGATCCTGGAGTCACCATGGATGCGGCCCGCTTGGTGAGTATGGTGACTACCCCTCGCTGCTCGATTTGACTTTGCCGCACCTGTCGTCCCGTTCCGATTCAAGGGTGTTAGAGATATATTTGGTATAGGTATATTAGGTAGTCTAGGATTTGTAATCTCTACCTACCATATCTCTAGGAGAGCTATCTTAGCCTCCAAGTCTGTACCACTATATATAATCGCCCGAGAGGCTCAATACAACATCCAACATATTCCGCATATCTCTCTATCCTTCTACATGGTATCAGAGCGGCACGCTCCTTGACCTAGCCGCCGCAAGTTTCCGCGCCGCGCCGCCCCCGGGAAGGTCGATCTCCATGATCTACTCCGGGGGCCGCGCAACCCGTATGAGGGTTCGTTCGCCGATCCGTTGATCCGCTGCCCTCGCGTCTTTTTTTTCTCAATCTGTAGATTGGTTTTCTTTTTGCTCCGTCGGTCGTTCGACCGGCGTTTTCTTTTTTGGTTTTATCGATCATAGATCGGATTGAGTCGCCCATCGCCGTCGTCCACATGCGCCTCTACTCCGAAAACGGCATCGACCTGCACTGGCCATCAACCGCACGGCCCAGCCGGACGTGCTGCACACGGGGCGCCCCTACGTGCGACGCAGCAGGCTGTCTCGCTCGCGCGGTCTCCATCGCCGGTTCGTCTACCGTCATCGCCCGGGACATCGTCGACAACGTCGCCATCGGCTCCGATATGCGCGTCGTCCACACCATGGCGCGTATCGCGCCGCCATCGGTCTAATCAACCGACCCCGCGCACGTCTACGCCAAGCACGTCCCCGAGCACGCGCCTACCACCGATCGAGCATCGGGTTGCCGCTGCGTCGCCCCTTCGGGCCGCAGCGCCGCCGCCTTTGGTCCATGCTACCGGCCTCCGACGCGCCTTCCGAGGCGTGTACGTCGCTGGCGGTCTCCCGCCGCTGCACCGACTCGCGCCCTGCAGCTACGCCGGCCCCTCGGGCCGTGGCGTCGCTGCACGCGGTCACCTTCGCCGTCCCCCGCGCATCGATGTCCGAGGCCACCACAGCGCCGCCCCTTCGGCGCGGGTCGCCTCCGTCCACGCATGGTCTTCGTCACGCCGCCGGGTCTTCCTCGCCTACTTCGTGTACCGCCGCCGCGCCTCCACCCCAGGTCCCCGTTGGGCTCGCCAACCACTCCAGGTCGCGTTGGGCTCGCCGACCACCGCAACGCCCGTCTAGGCGTCCAGCATGACCACCCTGGGTCGCCGCTGGTATCGCCGCCTTCTACGTCTCTGTCCACCACGACCTCGTCGTCAGCGTCATCATCTCGTCCCCGACTACTTCGTCTACTCCGACAACCGCGGATTGCATCGGCACCTCTCCCTCTTCGCCGCTCTGCGTCTCGCCACTGCTCTGGAGGCCTCCTCTGCTGGTCCCCCTGACACTAGCGCATGGTCCATGATGGTCCCTGCCCTCGCACGCCCGGTATTGGCAACACCCGGGTGCCGGAGTTTGAAAATCTAGCTCCATGGCCCGGGGCCAAGGAAGTTGGTGTGATCATGTGGTGATGTGGGCCAAGGATGGTTTGAGATGGAGGAGCTTTGGAGATCGAGTGCCCCAGCGCAAGCTAGGGAAGCAAGATATTTGATGATCGACGGTAGAAATTTATGCTTAATTACGAGTAGTATTAACTATTATTCTTGTACTTGGCGCGGGGTGCTTGCATTGCAGTAAGCTCTTGATCCAGTATTCCACATATAAAACGATGTCTACAATTAATGTAAGTCTAACAAGTTCAGGGTTAAGATCATATACACCTACCATGATGTGGCATATGAGCTATTTGCCCATTATAAAATAGAAAGATAAAGTTGAGAACTCTTAATACAGTCCAAAAAGTTCTAATAGTTGTGCGTGCTTGTGCTTGGCGGTGCTTGCATTGTAGTAAATTATCGATCCAGTATTCCACAAATAAAACGATATCTACAATGTAAGACTAGCTAGCAAGATCAGGGTCAAGATCATACACCTATGACGGTCTGCAAGTAAAACTAATTAAAGATGATCTGAAAAATATGAATGTATCTAGACAATTGGAGTACTAATAACAATGTTTAACCTAGCTGGAGTGAATCCCTAACGCATTTTAAGGGGTCGTCTTGAGCATCAAATCGAACTTCACCTGCGGTAAGATCATCCACCGATATGATCTTATAATTTACATAATTTTGGATAGACTAGAGGTGCGTTTCGTTGTCGCCTCCGGGAAGATCCTTCTGCGGTCCTGGTCAGGGCACATGTATGACGATTGGCACGTAGTCTCCAAGGCAGCGGCCGTGTCCCCGCCGATCCGCCTGCCGCCGCACGACCCCAGCCTCAGGTTGTCGAAGTCGCCGTTGGACAGCCTGACCGTGATCTCGAAGGCACGCACCCCGTTCCGCAGGTCCGCCGCGAGGCCGTCCATCATGTATCCCGGCACGCGCACGCCGGCGCCGCTCGCGACGACGGAGACATCCCTCGGCCTGCGCGCGTCGGCGCAGATCCGCTCAGGCGTGGCGCCGCTGGCAGCGAGCAGGACGCAGCGGTAGGACACCTCCACATAGGTGCCAGCCTCCATGCACACGCCGAGCCCGAGGCTCTGCGAGGCGACTCGGAGCGTGAGGTTGAACTGCGGGTTCAGCGGGAGATCCGGCGCCAGGACATCGAGGCCTGAGGCGGAATCGATGGCGGCGGAGTAGAGCGGATCAAGCGGTACGATGGTGACGATCAGGAGGAAAAGGAACAGGATCCCCGCGGCAGCGCCAAGCATTAGGCGTAGCGTCCTGTAGTCTTGTACACGGTCGTGAGCGGTGGCAGCCATGGACGTGGCTCTTGATTGATGGATCTGGGCGTACGTGTTGCAGGGTCATTGGGTTTAAGGATGGGTTTATATAGGCAGTATGCTGCCCGATGGTTGGCCAGCTAGCTAATTTGTTAATTTCGTTTGGAAGACTCATGTGTAATCAATAGGCTGGAGCCTTGCTCTGAACTTCCCCCTCCTTGCCGGTTAGATAGACCCATATCTATACTTCAAAACCCCACTAATTGCAATTAATATTAGCCTATCTCTACATGTAAGTCGTCCACATCATCTAATATTTCATTAGCCAATCAAATATCCATGTCATCGCCCCTAACATTTATTATTGATGTATCCTTGCATGCAAGTTATCTATGTCGTCAACTAACTGCAATTAATGTTAGTCTATCTCTACATGCAAGCCGTCCATATCATCTCTTTCATTAGCCAATCAAATATTCATGTCATCGCCACTAGCATTCACTATTGATGTATCCTTGTATGCAAGCTATCTATATCGCTATTTTTTGATTAAAATGTCCACATAGCTAATTTATAGCGATCAAATATAAAAAATAATGTGAATTGAATTTAGCATCTTAACTATTTTTACCAATTGAATATTGCATACTTCTATACACATATTACATATATATTATACCATTTCATTTAGATAATATAATTTCTTAGAAGATTCTCGCTGCAACGCGCGGGGTATCTTTCTAGTGTTTAATACATAGTATAAGACTATTACCAGATATGGTCTCAGGATCAAATTAAGATGCATACATCTAAAAAAAAGATGCATACATCTAAAAAATCAAATTAAGATGCATACACTGATCAAGAACCAACTAACTATGACATGGTATCATTCTCCCTGGGTCGGGGTGGCGGTGGTGGTTGCCACCGGTAGCCCGCCGTGCCGGCGCTGGAGGTGCAGGAGGATAGGTCGGTTGGGCAAACCCTAGATCGGTTCAACCCTTGTTCTCTCCGATGTCTTGGTTATCGAAGGCGGAGGGCCAACTGCTGGACTGCAGGGCACTGTGGGCGATGTTTTCTTCGCCTAGTGTCTCTGGCTTTGCCTCGGCTGTCCCGGGATGGTCGGCGCCGTTGCGGTCCGATCTGAATAAAGGCGGCGGTCCTTGGATTCTTCTCACATCAAGTTGAAGATCTGTCGGAGGCTTGTTCCCACCAGTCTGGATGGATTGTCGTGTTCAGGAAGGCCCTGCCGGCGAAATTCATTGTGCGCGAATAATGCCTAAAGATTGCTGGGTTGGGTGGTTTCGGTCATGCGCACCCATGTTTTTTATCTGACCGTTTGGTTTCAGAGGGAGCGCTTCGAAACTATACTGGCTGTTAATATCATGGAGCTCGTTTTTTTCCGTGGTGCTAGAGGAGAAGGTCATGAAGCCGAGATCGGTGAAATAGCAATGGTGCTCTGATCTTGGTTGTGTGATGGAATTGGCTCCACGATATTAATATATACACTTTATCGGGAAAATTGTGTCATTCTAGCTCCCATATAAACAAATACCCCCTCCGTCCATAAAAGATGTTGAAGATTTGTCTATATTAGAATGTACCTCGTGGGCGGAGCCAACAGGGTGGAAGGGTGGGGCGGGGACCACCCTAAGATTTGGCCCAGCCCATATGTCTTATATAGAAATTATGGAAAAAAATAAAAAAGCACAGCCCAACTAAGGCCTGCCCCACCCTAGCGAAATGGGCTAGATTCGCCACTGATGTACCTACACTAAACAGTATCTAGATGTGTCGAGATTTTTTCAGATGAATACACGCAGAGTTTAGTCGGCTAACTTCTTTTCGCTGGCACGAGTTTACAATCCCCGGCCGTTTGGCGAGGGTGCATGTTGAACTTTCATGGGTGCGTGCTGATGTGCTCGACGGTCGCTCTATGTGACTCGCTGCTCAAAGTCCATCGTATACACGTTGTACGTACGTAGTATCGTAATGTGATGCTTGCTTTGGTCGTGTGCGTTTTGCTTGTAACGTGATCCCTAGCTAGCTAGCTGGGTTGCTGTATCTATAGTTCTATACACAGTACGTAGTATGTACGTGTTCGATTCATCGGATTCAGCGCGCGCACCTCGTGGATATACCAGTTTACTTTTGGAATCGGCCTAGAGAGATCGATGTGAGAAGTATGATATGTGACGTTAACTTGGGGGTTTGCTAATTATTTTCTTGATCCACGAATAAATAACAAATTAATTAATTGTTTGAGTTAATGCGTTTATTATAAATGGGGATGTAGCTC
This sequence comes from Lolium rigidum, assembly GCF_022539505.1. Classification (NCBI taxonomy): domain Eukaryota; kingdom Viridiplantae; phylum Streptophyta; class Magnoliopsida; order Poales; family Poaceae; genus Lolium; species Lolium rigidum. Next base: position 208,239 of record NW_025899959.1, on the reverse strand, counting down.
AAATGGTAGAGCACTTCGAATGCATTGAAGAGGAAGGGGGGTCGATCTCCCATCTCCAAATTAAGCATTGTTTTGGCGATCGATTTTTTTCTATGCAGAAAGTCAGACCAGTATAGCAAGGAAACAAGAATCATGTTGCAACGCTTGATAGATGGCCTGCTTCCTGGGTATTTAATTGGGCTGGAAGGTACGGCCCAATCAACAATTTTAGAGAAGTTAAATTTTGTGTTCGATGGATTAACAAAGATGGTGTAACTAGTTTGTCCTCTTCCGTTGCTATTTACTAAACCATACTGACATTATGGTGAATTTGTATTAAATCATGCCAAGCTGCATGGTGTACGTAATTTTTGCATCCAAAACAGGTTTGTATGCTTTTGCAACCCAATCACCAACCAGAAGTTGAAGATTTTGCCTCCGCCGTATATTGAACAATATCTCACATTGTCCACAGCGTACATTACGAACTTCATTTGCTGCAACAAGATACCAACACATTTGAACGTAAGATTCCTCCTGTGATAAAGAGGGATTTCAGGGTAAGCAAGAAATTAATAGGTCTGCATAGTCAAATTGTGCAAGTCATGATACCACATTAATTTATTTAAGCTCTAACACAGGTGAAATATGGCATGTTCCACCAGCACTATCTCATTGTGGTAAGCATTTCTTTTTTTGACCGAATCACCGTGGTAAGCATTACAAAGCATATGCACAGAAAAAATTTGTAGACACAAAATTCAAACCTCAAATATGGGCAATGCAGTACTATATATCTTGGAGTTATCATGTGAGATCAGCATAAGAAATCTTTTTTTTTGGAACTATATCATCCTTGTACTAACATGACAGAGCAATCAATCTCGAGCAAGATTTACAGAGTGCTCTACTGATGCTCTAAAGCGACCCATTCTGCACGCACACATCTTGACTTTGATGGCCAATTAAGCTGCAATCCAGAAATGAGCGACATTGGCATCAGTCAGTTAATTTTTCCCATGCCTTTGTCACTTGTATACTCCCTCTCTCACAGTTTATTAGGTGCGCATCCTCCTAGATCGCAAATTTGATCAAGTTAGCATTAGTTATATATTATAAAAATTATATTATTAGAAATTTTAGAGATTCTATTTTCTAATGATATAATTTTTGCATTATATAATTTAAATTATATAAGTCAAATTAGCGACCTAAGAATACGAGGAAGGCTGAGACGGAGAGAGTACATCACAAGCAGCCCACCTCAAAGCTAGTGATGGCGTTGCTACACCGTAGCAATTACCAGAGACTGATTAGTACTCCATGGAAGGATGTTCAATTCAATCTCTAAGTTGATTCTCATAATTCTCCAAAAAAATAAGGCGTTCTCAACTCCATTCTCTGACATTTTGTTGCAAGTGGAATCATAAAGCTGCCTCAAAACCTTTGAACCAAAGAAACAGAGTGGAATCACGAACTCAGCGGTTAGCATGTAGAGCAAGCAAGATAGATACTCCCTCCGGTCTTCCTCGTATCCCTAGGTCGCCAATTTGACCTTATAATTTAAATTGTATAATGCAAAAATTATATTATTAGAAAATAGAACCTCTAAACTTTCTAATGATATACTCCCTCTGTTCCATTCTATAGTGCCTATTGTTTTTTGGCACGGAAATTAGCGCAAGAGTATTTTTTACACAAGACCCCTGGTTGAACGATTTGAGATAAACGTAAAATTTGGGAAATCCACATCTTCCTAACTTACCGTAACAATTTTGGGAGCTAAACGATTTGGGTGCTGAACGGGGAGGGGGTAATTGAAAAAAAGCTAAGCTACAACCTTATATTCTGAAACAAATGCCAAAAATCTATAGGCACTATAGAAAGGAACGGAGGGAGTAATTTTTATAACATATAACTAATGCTAACTTGATCAAATTTGCGATCTAGGGGTACGCGCACGCCTAATAAACTGTGAGAGAGGGAGTATCAACCTTTGAAAAGATAAAAGCTCACTCATGATGGACTGATGGTTACACACATAGCCTCTTCACACCATCATCATGAAAGGAAGAGAAAAAATGAGATACCAATGAATTTCAAAAAAATCTACGCTAGTTCGTATCATCAGAAGGAACACACATCATGATCACTAGTATAGTCCAGTTTAGAAAGTGGTCACAAACTCTCCAAAGTTTTCCCATGCACACATGTCATCTACCTGTCATATAGATCTGTCATGCACTTGTCCTCAAGATAAGGTCCCTAAGGGTCGTAAATTGTGCATCCAAAGTAGTGATTTTGCTCACAAGAGAGCTCTTCTCATCCTCGACAGGAAGTACAAAGGTCACCATCTCAACGGCATTTTCTTCGTCATCATTCATCAAAGCTTCTTTGAATGATTGCAATGCAGTGGCAAGAACAGAGGGTGATTTTAGCATGTCCATAGGAGCATCGCGTGCAACACCGTCTCCAGTCACTTCAGTTTCTGATTCCTCCTAAAACAGAAATGATTTACAGTGTAAGTAAGACTAAGTGCTTATATTCCAAAGTTGTGGAAGCCTGTAGATTCTGATTATACACCATCAGTTTTTAAGCAAGTAGTGAAGGTGAATATATCATATAGTGGTCACACAAACTCATGCAAAAAAAAAATGAACATATCGCAACCTTGTAACAATATACAATCTGCAATTGAATTCTTGAACTATGATTTACGCAAATCAGACATGCATGTTTCTGTGTCTAACTCTAAACCTAAGATAGGAGCTAGTAGCAGCTTTTCACAACAGCACCGTAGAGTAATCCGATGCTTTAGAAGTAAAGCTATATAGAGAAGATGTTGGACGGAGACATATGTACAGGCTCACCTTGATTTGTACCAGAGAGGGAGGCCATGCCATGATGTAGGGATGGGCATGCTCAGAGTACGACTCAATTCCATTCTTTAACACCTCTTTAATTTCCGCGGTTTCCATGCATAAGGATAATAGCATCCTATATTTTTTGTCATAACCCTTGCTGTAGAAGACAGAAAGGTACACAAAGCCGTCGACGACTCCTACAACCTCGACCGGGATACGACCCTCTTCCTCTTCCGAGCACTTGGTGGCTTCCTTAACAATCGGGCCCAATGGGAACACCTTGTACTTCGTCCATTCCTCGCCGGCACCGGCATCACTGCCTGCCCACAACCAAGCGACGCAAGCGTTCTCCATTATACCTGCTACGCAAAGCTTCCCATCCTCGGTCTCGCCGAGCTTCAGTGTCGTGCATCCGCATCCGCAGCACGTAGGCAGGTCCATTAGAGAGAACCGAAGGGTCGCCGCGTCGAGCACGAGAATGTGCCCATTCCTCCGGTGTGCCCAGCAGACAAACCCGCGCAGCACCGTGACGTCCATGGCCGTCTCATTCACATGCAGCAGTGTTTTGGTGGTCTCCGGGAAAAACTGCCACTCCATGGTATTTGATGAGAAGACGGCGACATGTGGCCGCGCCCATAAGTGGCTGCGTCGGACACAGACGACACGGGACGGCCTCTGGCCATCTTCACCGGCGGTGAGCGTGTGGAACTCAAGTTGCGTGCCGTGGAGGATGCTGCTCTTCCCGGGCGTCGGCGGCCGGGGGTAGACTTTGAGGCTCTGTGTGAGGGGGCTGTAGATGGCTCTCTGGCCGGTGCTCCCGTTGACGAGGGCGACGTGCCCGCAGTTGGTTTGGATATTGCTAGCATCTACCTCCCAGCCAGGGCCTGCGGCACGTGGTCGGAACATGTGGAAGAAATTGACGGCGAAGAGGTCCCGGTCGGGGCGGCGCAAGGGGGGTGGGGAAGGGAAGGTTGGGACGGCCTTCATGAAGGTGTCGAGGAAGAGGGCGAGCAGAGGCGGCCCGTGGAGCGCGCGGAAGCTGCGGCGGAAGGCTGGGCACGAGCGGACGGCGCGACGGAATGCGCGGCAGGCGGAAGCGGCGCGGACGAGGCTCGGGAGGGCCGGGAGGCGGAGGAAGATTTGGCGGAGCAGGTCGTCGCCGAGATCGGTTATGGTGGTTGGAGCAGCCGCCGGTGTAGGTTGGAAGACCATGGCCGGCGGCGAGCTCGAACGGCGGCTGCGGCGGATTTGGTGATGGCCAAGGCGGAAGAACCCCTCCTCTGCTAGGCTGCGTTAGAATAAGCTCCACGCGGCCAGGTCCAGGCCCAGGCCCATCATCGTTACAGTCAAGTCCAGCAAGCAAGCAATCCATTTCGACTGGAAACAAAACAACACAAGCACAAGAATGAGCAACAAGCACAATCAGTTGATTTCAAAAAAAAAAGAATGAGCAACAAGCACAAAAAACAGTTGTGTGTTAAACAAAAGTTGAACATGGTACAATAACCTTAAACTGACCTAAGAGCTATCTTCAAAAAAAAAAACTGACCTAAGAGCTGAAGACAGAGAATAGTGCCAGTATTAAGCAATTGATCTAATGTTTCTCAAGAAGATAAATCATTGGAACATTAAAACCCAAGCACTCATGAACTACATGTGAAGCTGGTCTGAATGGTAGGATAATACTTAGCTGGGCAGAGAGGGGTCAGCGGGGGTAGCCACCACTTGGCACCACGCTACCACATTGAGATGGAACATCACATCTTAGAGCGGTGGCATAAGTTGGGTGCACGCGATGGTGGCAGTCACATGTAGAGCCATTATTTAGTCATGCTGTAGTCATGAGAATAGTATTCGGGTCCCGGGTCTTCAACCGCGTTTGCAAAACAAAGAAACCACAGAAAGGCATGAACAACCCCGAAAAAATTAAACTATGCACTCCCTTGGGAAAATCCCTCGTTTCTCCACTGGTTGAGGTAGATGTGCAATGAACTGTGCAAAATGAGGAGGTATGTGGAGTGAAGTCCTGTTTAATAGTTTGTTGTCTCATCACTAGTCCAGTGGAGGTAGCATGGGCTCGGATTTGGTTTGAAAAGGGAGAGGGGCAGCATCAACTAATACACATGGTACCGCACTGGCTTCTTTTCCATCGCGGAAAAATGCTCTCATCACTTAGCTTCGTTACAGAAGTGTGCTAAATTTAACTTATTTCCCATACACCATAATGAAGTTGTGCACAAAAAAATGATTAAGACGGTCAAATAATAGACAAGCTGGTTGAGAAACACATGAATATCATATTTGGCAGGTACAGGAAAGTCATAAACACCTACATTTTTCTCAAAGACAAAACATATCTATTTTCTTAAGAATTTGCAAGCATATAGAAAAACAAACAGCTTTGCATTAGAAAATCAGATCTCTTTTAGTTCATTAAGTTTGTACTGCAATTTCAATCTTAACTGCCAATATAGAAATTTAGCTACAAAATATAAAATATGAGCATGTCAAATGAGAAAATAAGAAGAAGAAATTGTGAAAAGGGCCGTGAGATTCCAGGTCAATGCCAAGTGTATCTTTGATCTTCAAAATTTACAACCAAAATGGGGTTTGTAGAGGATACTCTAAAAAAAAGGAGGATCGACTTGTAGAAAATCTGCTAGAGTGATATTTTTGTGGGGACGTGCTAGGGTTGCTCTTACCTCTAACCATAGTGAAAAAGATACTTCAAAGTTTTGACTTACAGGTTCCACGGTTGGAACGAAACCACATTGCCATGCTGAATTTCTGTAAGTCCAAACAAATGTCACTAGCTTGTACGAGAAAAAAACACCCGGCCATTTATACACCGACGAGAAAATATAGGTGTGCACACATGCTTCCATGATGTTGAAGTCGACAGGGACTTCGACAACATTGAACATGTTTTGCGGAACAAAGATCTAAGTTAGAATTTGAATGCGTTTAGTACCCTGTGTAGATTTCCTATTTAGACTTGCCGGGGACAAGTCTCTTGGAGATAGGCTAGATAGATGCAAAAAATTAAAAAAAAAAAACTACTGTAATATTTTGTTTGCTCTGAGGATTGGTTGCATTGGAGTTATGCCTAAAGGGCTCTTGGAACTCATCTCCATCTAGGGAAATGCCTAAAATACCCACACTTATCAACCATCCGATCAATTCATACTACTCTCCAGTCCCCTCCTAGCACTAGTAAATGTACTATAAAACGGACCTCAAACTAATAGGCAGGCAACCAAAGTTTATATCACCGACGAAGCCACATAGTAAGTAATGCCCCCAATATATTTATGTAACATGGTGTATATTGTGTAACATCGTGTACGAGTATTATTTCTTCACCCATTTTTCCTCCTACCACTCCGGTACCAAGTTAGCAACACCCACTCACCTATATATATCGCCTCCACATACTAGCCAATGAATTATGTAGTCAACACTCCACGATTGTGAATCAGACCATCACTATAATAGGTTCTATTGTACACCAGAAAGAGCTTGATGACTAACTGCAAGAGCCATGCTACCAAAGCAAACAAACTCCGCTCAGAGGCACATTGCTGCAAAAGTGATATGAGACCATGCCCAAATGTTATTTTGCATCCCCGTATTAGTAAATATAGGCTCACAATGTACTCATATATATTACTAATACTTACCATAGTTGTCTCGCATGTACGATTTCTCCAGACGCCTTCCATTCTCAAAACTCTTCTCTATGTTCTCGACGAGGAACCAATATTTAGTATTTTGTAAACTAGTAGTATGATGTGACATGGTACATCGCTGAATATCGCACCTGCTTTTGGCTACTGGAAGATTTTTTCTGCATGCGGTCTTGCCGACTTGCAAGCAATAAGTCATCGTCTTCCAACTAGCAATCTTTTAAGAATGAGTATATGTCGTGGATGAACTGCTTTGCTCAGTAGAAAATTTCTAGCTTGTCGAGAAAATACCATAGAAACGAGGGAATGCTAGCAAGTGGGCTGAATAAATGACACCAGCTGGCATACCCTGCACTGTAGTGAGTCCACCACACCTAACTTGTCTTTGCAAAGATTGATGTATTCTCTCCTTTTTTTTATTCGTTTTGAAAGTACTTTTCTCCCAAATTAATCTCCACTTGTCTGTAGCAATCGTTTACACGATTCATCCACAATATCATGATATTCCGATGTTTGCCGTTCGCATATTTTTTTCTGTGCATGTACATTCTAATTCATGCAGACTGCCTTCTCGAGAGACTTACTGATTTCCTGTAGAAATGCAATAGACTAATAATTTGACCCTATCGTCAGTTCGTCACTCTAGTGAACTTCTAGGCTTCACTAATTCCATTCCGATGAGTTACACTTGTTTTTGTATAATTTGTCATCTTGTTAAACATTTTGATCTCCGTGTTTATTCTCCGGCGGTAGATACACATGAAACACGTTGACATGAACCGAAGACATCTACCAGGTGAGAGAGTTCAACAATAAGGGGAGAGAGGCCGATGAGGCAGCACGTGTCCGCTAACAGTTGTCTCACTAACTCGCTCAAGCGCAAAACCTCCCCTTCTTCTTGATCTCCTAATTCTCTCCCACGCCCAAACTCGAGAGCCCTCACCGCGCACCACCCCTAGCCGACATGGCTCCACCAGATTTACATCCCTTGCTCAGCACCCTCCGCCACACTGCCATGGCCAACCTCCCAGTCCTTGTTGTACTATTGATGAAATGAGGCCACCTCGTTCAACCTCACCCGTGAAGGTGATCTTGCAAGGTGTCAAGTAGATCAGTGCGGTCAAGTTCAGTGGGTTCCACTACAACCTGGAGAAGTCATAATACAAACTAGCGTCTTCATTATCTAAAAAAGTACTCTGCGACATAATATATCACTATTTTTTACTGTGCATCACAGGATAAATTATGCAGATCACTCGCAATTTTTTTTGCACATATAGACCATCATTTTGACATATCCTACATTTTTCGAGTTGCATAGGTATTAGCCACATTTTTTTCTCGGAATGTTCATGTCGACACTTCATCCAAAGGAAACATTCACCTTTTCATTCATACATTTTCATAACATCTGGCTGGGGCTCTGGTCCCCATTTCGGAAAGGAGTATGTTTTCATAACATCTTATCATGAATTCTCGAAAGCACTCCACACTAATGGGTCCTTTACTCCTTAGTAGCTACTGTAAGATGGTATAGTAACCCCTCTTTGTTAGTACATGGTTGCAAACAATATCTCGGCAAGGTATAGTATCCCGTTTTGTAGCATTGTACCTCTATGTTGTGCATTGTTTGCTCTGGTATATAAAGTGTGATGTGGACAAGTACCATGTAGAACATTGCACATATTAATTAATGGCTACAAGGAAAAATGATTGAGGCATACAATCTTGTAGATTTGCAACCAAAAACCTCCTAGAGACCTTGCATGCCATTAAAGCATCTTTGGAAATATGAGGATGCAATTTTTGCTCAGTATAAATTTTTGATTTTGTTCTAGAAGCACCATGGAATCTAGGAAAGATGAGGAAATGTGGAAGAGAACTAACATTGGCTTAAATTAAAGTGAGTCATATCCTTTTTCGCGAAATGTGGTAGGCCAAGGATGTATCTTTCAGAAGTCTGATGTATTTGCTCTCTTCTTTATTTTTTACTGCAAGTGTTTTGCTCTCGAATCTTTGTGTTATGTCCAGAAACCATCCAAATGCATCATCTACTACATATCATGGTATAATGCTGCAAGCGATGCTTTGTTCTTCTATTATTTATCAATGTATATTTGTATTCGTAAAACACATTCGAATGATGTGCCATAAGATTTTGTTCAATGCTATAATGGACTACCACAATTAGTACACATACAGTTACTCTAGCTAAGGTCATTACTCAAGATTCCAGGCGACACGCTTCAAACATCCTGTGACCACTATGAAGCAGACAAATGTTGTCATGCCACGAATTTCTCCAATTTCAATTTTGGATTTGTCTAGGTTAAACACTTTCCATTTCTTGAAAAAACGTGTTTCCATTTCTTGAAAAACGTGTGGCTGCTAGTAAAAGTGAACTATGTACAGGATGAAACACATGCTACTCGATACAAAGAACGTAGTTGGGATAAATATACTGGTACAACAGCAAAGAAGCTCATAGATGGAAACTTTACAAACAAGCCCCCCCTTAGGGTTTCCATCGTTGAGCCCCAACTAGTTTGATGCGTCACTTTGTCGTAGCTAAATCTCCACCTAAAGAAGACGTCAAGCATAAAAAAATCCTAGGAAATGGAGGCACGTCATCCCACACCTGCCCTTAGTGGCCTAAAAAGTTGCCCGCCTAGTCATCGTGACAATTCCTATGGTCCGCCGACTATGTCAATCCTTAACATGAGGAACTCGGATATCTCGGCCCGAGAAACTTTCTGATGATGTTCTGTTTGGTTGTCATTTTTGTAGTATTTCGAAGAATAAATTTCATTCGCCCACATCTCTGAAATAACAATGTCCTTTCTTCGGTTGAGAGGATTATATGTACCATGGTAATTGATTGTCACAGGAGAGGAAACTATTTTCATATCACCCACCTACAATTAATAAGTTCTGCCCAGTTTCTTTTCATGGAAACATGGTGTGCATTTTTTCTTCGTCGACACGTATCCGCCCCACTACCATATATACCCGTAACAAAATCCACTCAACTAGATACCCCCTTCGCTTGTTAGCTGGCAATTTTGTAGCCCACACTCCATGTTTGTGTCTTACTATAATGATAGGTTTAGTTGGGAAAGCTAGATAACTAACTACAAAAACATGACAATACTACATGTATTGAATGTTAAATATTGGCTCCTGATCAAGAACAAGAGATGAAGTGATATGGGAATGGAGGGCATCGGATGAAATTCTTCAATAAACTTACGTGCACCGTCTGGTATCACAAAAGTGTGAAGCATCACTAAACGGTGCTTGGTCGCTCGTGTAAGATGAGCTTCGTGTGACACAATAGCAAATCCAATAGTACACCTGTTATCATCTACGTTAACTGAAGGTTGTGCGTGCGGTATTGTCGGCTCACAATTAGCTAGTGTGGAAGTTCTAGCTGGGCGCCCGTTCTAGCTAGCAACTTCGTAGATGCCGCATCGCAAGTCAGAATGCCTCCAAAGTTGCTCTGATGTACTTTTTGGTCAGTTTGTATTTGTTGGAAAAACCAATCATACCAGCAAGTGACACTTAGCATAAAGTTATTGAGTCCAAGACCTTCGTCTTGTTTAAGGCCATCTTCAATGGGGAGACCCAAACCCATCCCAAACGTCTGCGGGCATCCGGTTGGGTAAAAGCAGCACCCAGCGCTCGGACCCAAACCCAAAACGAACTGCAGCGTCCGACACGACCCAAAGCTAGCTCAAATCTGGGAGACTTCTGGGGTGAGCCGGACGAGCGCGGGCATCCCTTCCTATCCGCACATGTCCGCTCCTGGCCCATCTGCAAGTGACATGAAATACAGACCCCCCACATCTTCTCTCTGTTGGGGGGATGACCCCGGTATGCCAAAGGCATGCCAAACCGGATGGTTTGAGCCATCAGGATACCGGTTAAATGTTCATGCCGGAGTCTAAGATAGGCGTTTGGCTGAACAGGCTAAGCCGGTATCCTCAGAGGAGGGATACCGGAACCGGATAGAAAAGGTACCGGGCCACCGGAAAGAAGAGCTTGTCGGCAAGACTGGTCAAAGATCCTCTCCAGAGCTAGAAGACAAAGATGAGCTAAGCAAAGTAGCTTTAAACGAAGGGCTGACGATAAAGAAGAGGATGACGAAGAAAGAAGCCGGAGGACGTGTTGACGTCAGAAACCCCCTGGCGGGCAGAGACGGGCAACACGGTAGAGCCGGGAACAACTAGGGCTGCGGCTGGCCCCAGTCCCTCTGAGCGACGGCCCGCAAAGCCTCCTGGTCGCACGCACCGATGTTTATCACAAGGGCGTGCCACCCGACCTATACCCGGTCGGGAAGGTGTGGATGATGCCTCGCTTAGTTTCCTGCAGGGCACACACGTAAACGTTAAATACGAGCCTCGATTGGCTCTCAGGTTATCCTGTGAATCGGCTCAAAGAGCCGATCCACCCATGATTCAGACGGGGTGTCCGAATATATGGTGGTCCTGCTTGATCAAGGTAAAGCTAATGAGATCTACGACGATTTAGGGTTTTCACCGCATAATCGGATCATCCTACTCAGGATTGGGCCTCGCGCTCGCGCACGGTGACCGTAAGCCGATCCTAGACGGGGCCTAAAAACCAACACGAGGTTGATCCCCGGAACATCCGTTCTAGGACTAGCAAACGCCACCCTACACGCCGCTGGATCCTCCGACCCCTTGTAAGGCCTAACTATTGCAGATATTAAACTAATCCTTGTAGAACAAGGAGCAACCGTAACGGATCAGATCTACTAAACTATGATCAAGCGGGGTGCCGCCCCTACACCTAAGATAGGTGTAAGGGCGGCTAGACATGCAAGGGTTGCACTACGAAAGCATGTAATATGAAGAACAATGCTAACCCTAACATGTCTAAGATAACTACGTTGCTCGCCATCAAAAAGGCTTCAGTACGAGCAACGCGTGAACAACGTAGGCAGGCTTGTGCTGCCTAGATCGCAAGATGCGATCTAGGCAGCATGATGCTTACCGGTAGAAACCCTCGAGACGAAGAAGTTGGCGATGCGCCGAGATTTGTTTGTGGTTGAACGTTGGTTGTTGTTTATTCCATAAACCCTAGATACATATTTATAGTCCAGCGGACTTTCTAATGTGGGCGTGCACCAAACCGTGCACAAGTAAGATTCTATCTCTAAACTAAGATGCGATCTAATATGTTACAGATACACGGGCAATTAAGCCCAACTTGGTATGAAAGGCCGATTCACGTATTACTTCTATATATATTCTTCACGCCCATCTTGATCGCGGCCCACCTCTGACTTGGTCAAATTCTGGTGATAACACATGCCCCCCTGGTTTTGGAAATGACATTTCCAAAATCATTATGTTCTTTTTTCGTCGGGTCATGTCGTGGCGGAAGCGGAGCTGCCGCAGAATCCCCATCATGATGCCTTGCCCCTTCCACTTCTCCACGTGGCCGTAAAATTTTCCTGTTGGGCAACATCTCCTCGGAAGCTGCTTGTGGCATTGAATCTCTCTCATATCCCCTTTATTTAACCATTCTAAACAGCTTGCGTCTCCTTCGTCCTCCTCGCATTAGCACCAAAAACCCTCCGTGCCGCCATGTCTTCCTCCTCTTCCTCCAGAGTTTTCCTACGGGTCCGACTCCTCCCGCGAGACGCCGCCGGAAATTCGTGCCCCGGAAGACTCGGGACGAGGAGAGCCATGCCTCCTCCATTTGGTCCGAGGACGACAAGTCCTTGACCGGCGGGGATGAAGATCTTCGGTTCCTCGCCGATGGGGAGCTGGAGCCGAAAGCGAGGACGACCGGTTCTCCTGGGACGGCTGCCCCACCTCCGAAGAAGAGGGAGAAGAAGACGACGACGACGACGACTCCCTCGAGGGCTACCCGCCGGCGAAGCGCCTCCGCATGTGGTGGGACGACGACGGCGGCGACGACGAAGACGGGGATGAAGCCCCCGTGGAGGGCTACGGGAGTAGCGACGAGGAGCCCATCGGCAGCAGTGCCGATGAGAGTTCTGAGGATGACGACGAGGGCAGTGATGGCCCGTAGATTAGGATCTAATAGTATAGGCCCAACAGTAGTAGATTGGTCAATAGACCCTTCTTTTGTTCTTCCCTCCTTGAGCAATCGGCTCCCCATTGTAAGAAATCCCCATACTAATGAAGAATTCCCTTAGCTTGATTTCGCCAATTTCTTTCATGCTGAGCTTGTCGACTGTTGGCCTAATCCATGCTTAGTGACTGATGGTAACGCATCAGTTTCATGATAATCTGCGAGACAGGCCAATTTAGCCATCCCTCCAAGCTAGCTGGCTTCTGCCGATGACGATGGCACAGCCGATCTTAGTAAGTTGGCGACTTGATCTTTGAGCAGGTGCCTTTAAAAGAGCCCTGGAACCGCCTTGGATGCTCAAACTGATGACTCTGTAACAGAACACCGCTCTCCAAGCCAGTTGTGTCGCAGGGCTAGCCGATTCCAACCAAACCGGCTCCCCAGAGCAACGACCTTTAGGGCGAGCTGCCCCCCGAGCCTTAATGAAGGCGAATCAGCCACATGTGTCGACATAGCCTTAACTCATGATGTAGCCTCAAGCAGAGAACCTTCAAGGTGAGCTGCCCCCCGAGCTTCTTCAGTTCTTCCTGCGCCTTGCCAGTTAGATCGGCTCCTTTCCTTTGGTGGATCTGATGCGATCCATCCTTGACCTGATTTGCACGTCCAGGCTGCTCTTGGTCTTGTCCTTGAAGAGAGGATCCGAGCTCTTAGGCTACTCCATTAAGGAGTTCTTTCATTAAAACCCTCTTCGTGCTCCATTGACCCTCTGACCGTGACAGTTATTCCTCTTGAGTCGATGGCCACGCATCGGCTTCCATATCCTTAAGTCGATGTCTGCTGCATCGGCTGTGCTCGAAAATTTTCGAATTTTCAGAATTTTTTTTCTTTTTTACGGCCGACTAGCGCATCGGCCCCCATATTCCGATACCCATCACCAAAAGATGAGACGGTTCCGTTGCATACCCTCGTGTTTTGTCCACCTGGGTGCCCCCCCGAGCCGATTCTGTCAAAAGAATTGATGGTATCGGCTCTGTTGGATCATATGTTGAACCCAGGCAGAATGGTGGGTGAGGATAATTTTGGCCGATTGCTGGAATCGGCCTCCATGTTGCTTGTTTGATGAAAGGTTTTGTAATGTCCCTTCATAAATTTTTTTGGGGCCGATCACAAGGATCAGCCTCGCCACGTTTGCTCATTGAGGTGCTCTTGCTACTCGTTCAGGCCGGTAGACAGAACCAGCCCAATCTCTGACTTTATCATGTTGGTGCGCTTGCTGTCGTTCACCTTGGATGTATCGTGTAACCGTGGAGCGCTGAGCTTCGTCGGGAGAACGAGCACCATGTTTGTGCCAGCCGATGTTTCATCATCGGCTTTCCTTTGCTTGGGACGCCACTCCATTTTCCGTGGAGGACCCTCTTCATCCAGGGTTTGCTAAACCTTCGCAGCCAGATCAGGCCTTGCTTTCCTCAATGTATGCAAGTATAACCTCTCGGCTTCTTCCAGGCCGCGCAATCGTTGAACCCTGCGTTTCTGGGAACGGCTGAGTCCGTCAGGGCACCACCTTGGCCGGTGGTACTGTCTTCTTCTTCTCCCTCGTCTTCGAATCTTCGAGATCTTCCAACCGAGGGGACTCAGCTCGTTTGCTCTGTGGCGGGAGAGGTCCTAAGCGCTCGAACACGGACACGTTGGCTGCCTCCTTCTTCTTCCGGTTGCATTCGGGCAATTGCCGATTGTTGGTAATCGGCTCATTCCCGAATCCCAGCGAGTGCTCGAAGAAAGGACAATCCCAGTGCCTGTCCTCGTCGTCTCGCTCCTTTGCCTTTCCCTTGGCACAACGCTCGTGCTCCTCCTCATCGTGATTATGCCGACGATGTCTTCTGGCTTCTCTAGCCAGACGATCTCTTTCATCATCATCGCTGGACCGTCGGCGTTGGTCGTACTGACTCACATACTTGTTGAGGAGGTGATCGAGAGAGAGGTCGGCTGATATCTTATGTTCTTCACTTCTCCCTCTGTTACGTAGCGCTTGCCGTCTTGGCGGAGCCGATCGCGTGGAGCGGCTTCCTCTGTTTCTTTGCTATGAGAGCAGCTGCCCTCATCTCCATCCTTGCCAGCGTGGTGTTCAAGATCTACCATGTTGATATTGCACAGGAAACCCGGCTGGCACCCTGCATGGAAAGCATACTCCACCATGTTTACGGCGGGAAAGGGGTGTGTGTCGACCTTCATGGCGTATTGGTTGAAAATCAACCGTCCGTTTTCTATCGCCGCTTGGATGTGCTGACGCCACACCCTGCAGTCGTTGGTGGCATGGGAGAGCGAGTTATGCCATTTGCGGTATGGCTTTCCATTCAGCTCTTGCGCCGTGGGGAATTTGAGACCTTCAGGTATCTTCAACTGCTTTTCCTTGAGTAGGAGGTCGAAGATTTGCTCAGTCTTGGTCACGTCAAAATCAAATCCCCTGGGCGGGCCTGGTGGCTTTACCCATTTGCAGGACACAGGGGTTCCTCCCCGAGTCCACTCAGCCACTGCTACTTCTTGGTCTCCCGCAGGAACTTCGTCTTCCTCTGCATTGACCAGGGCTACTGCACGCTTGAACTTGTCTTGGTACAGGTCCGGGTGGCGCTGTTCATATGCTGAAAGTTTCTGAACCACGTGCGCCGGCGAGGATAATCTGCTTGGGAGGCCATGTCCTTGAGCTGTGTTGCAAGGCACGCTCACGCCAACTCGGTTGCTTCCTTTTCGGTTATACGAACCGAAAAGCATCGGTTCCTAATGGTCCTGAAGCGGCTGGATGTATTCCGTCACGGTTTCTCCGCGCTTCGACGTAGTTGTGCTAGATCGGCAATGCTAGACTCGGAAGCTTCGAATGATACTGCTCATGGAGCTGCTCTTCCAAGCTGCTTCCAAGTTTGGATGGAGTTCGGTGGTAGCGATGTGTACCACCCGAAAGCCGATCCTGTGAGTGCTGTGAGAAGAACCTCACGCGCAACTCGTCCGACGCTGAGATCGTGCCCGAGCTGTGCCAAATATCGGCTCACATGCTCGATGGAGCTGGACCCATCCGACCCATTGAACTTTGTGAAGTCCGGGAGCCGATATTTGGGTGGCAGCGGGATCGGTTCGTAGCTGTTGGGGTACGGCTTGGTGTAGCCGAACGCCTTCCTTTTCGGCATCATACCGAACTGATCTTTCGGAATTGTACAAATCTGATCCGCTGTGATGGCTGAAGGTGTCGAACCACGAAGATTCGCCGGGGTGGCATACTTAACCAGCCATGCTTGCTTTTCCGGTTCTAAGCCAAGCTGCGGGAGCTGGGCTTTGGAGGTTCGTCGGGGTGGCGTACTTAGCCAACCACGATTGCTTCTCGGGATCGGCTCTCGACGTTCCTCCTGCCGTTCCGGAGGCCGCCGATATTGCAGCTTGGTTCGAGAGTGCCCGGGCGTTGCGGTCCGGTACGTATGCGCACGTGTATCCGTGCGGGATCTCCTTAGGTGGCTCAGGTAGGAATTGGTAGTCACTAGGATCACCACCAACCTTGTAGACGACGTATGCCGATGAGTTCGGCAGTTCCGGCGCTGCCCATGCGAACGGCTGGGGCTGGAGCGGCATCTCTCCCTTGAAAGTCCCCAAAGCCGGTCCCGACGGGGAGTACCGGTGACTCATGATTTCCTGGACGACGCGCAGAGCGACACGCTCCAAGGTGTTCACCAGGCTCTCGAGTGGCGGTGCAGCGAATGAGCCACCATGTAGTTGATCTCCTGCCGCGGCGACCTGGTGCGTTCTTCGACGGGGCGGACAGGTCCACTCCATCGAGCGCGCCTTCGGGTGTGAAACCCTTCCACCCGACGCCATGGGAGCGGGTCCGGTGGAAGGAGCCGATGAGTTCGGCTTCGAGGGTTGCCTTGATCTCGTCATGCTTCTTCTTGAGCTCATCGAGCGGATCCGCGTACGTGACCGGAGTGTCTTCCGCCATCTCGGATGTAGATGGCGATGTCGTGGATGTCGTCGACTGTCCCACCGGGCGTGCCGAGAATGTGTTGACGTCGAAACCCCCGGCGGGCAGAGACGGGCAACACGGTAGAGCCGGGAACAACTAGGGCTGCGGCTGGCCCCAGTCCCTCCGAGCGACGGCCCGCAAAGCCTCCTGGTCGCACGCACCGATGTTTATCACAAGGGCGTGCCACCTGACCTATACCTGGTCGGGAAGGTGTGGATGATGCCTCGCTTAGTTTCCTGCAGGGCACACACGTAAACGTTAAATACGAGCCTCGATCGGCTCTCGGATTATCCCGTGAATCGGCTCAAAGAGCCGATCCACCCATGATTCGGACGGGGTGTCCGAATATATGGTGGTCCTGCTTGATCAAGGTAAAGCTAATGAGATCTACGACGATTTAGGGTTTTCACCGCATAATCGGATCATCCTACTCAGGATTGGGCCTCGCGCTCGCGCACGGTGACCGTAAGCCGATCCTAGACAGGGCCTAAAAACCAACACGAGGTTGATCCCCGGAACATCCGTTCTAGGACTAGCAAACGCCACCCTACACGCCGCTGGATCCTCCGACCCCTTGTAAGGCCTAACTATTGCAGATATTAAACTAATCCTTGTAGAACAAGGAGCAACCGTAACGGATCAGATCTACTAAACTATGATCAAGCGGGGTGCCGCCCCTACACCTAAGATAGGTGTAAGGGCGGCTAGACATGCAAGGGTTGCACTACGAAAGCATGTAATATGAAGAACAATGCTAACCCTAACATGTCTAAGATAACTACGTTGCTCGCCATCAAAAAGGCTTCGATACGAGCAACGCGTGAACAACGTAGGCGAGGCTTGTGCTTGCCTAGATCGCAATGCGATCTAGGCAGCATGATGCTACCGGTAGAAACCCTCGAGACGAAGGAGTTGGCGATGCGCCGAGATTTGTTTGTGGTTGAACGTTGGTTGTTGTTTATTCCATAAACCCTAGATACATATTTATAGTCCAGCGGACTTTCTAATGTGGGCGTGCACCAAACCGTGCACAAGTAAGATTCTATCTCTAAACTAAGATGCGATCTAATATGTTACAGATACACGGGCAATTAAGCCCAACTTGGTATGAAAGGCCGATTCACGTATTACTTCTATATATATTCTTCACGCCCATCTTGATCGCGGCCCACCTCTGACTTGGTCAAATTCTGGTGATAACAGGACGTCAGCCTCCCTGATTAAAGAAGACCCCGGTGTCATCTATGATTATAGTAGCTTTGTAAAGTAGCTTTGTAAAGTAGTTTGTCTAGTCAAAGATGCCATTAGGGTTTCTTGCCCTGTAAGCCACCCTCTCCCCTATATAAGGAGAGGGGGCAGCCCTCCTTCACGGGCGCGGAACACAGAGAGAAGAGCGACACTCAGAAGTAGGAGAGCACGAAGCACAAACCTGTAACTTGTGAGAATCAATGAAGATAGTGATCTAGAGCGAGTTCTTCCTTGTGTCTTTCTTCTTCAACCTCTGGCCTTGGCCAAGTTCTTGAGGAAACCATCCGGAAGTTCATCCCACCTGATCACAAACCCTCCCCCGAATCCTCTAGCGTCCATTCGGCCCCAATCTAAGCCATCCTATGGCATCCGTCTGTTCACCACGACGACAGTTGGCGCCCACCGTGGGGCATGAAGTGGCGCTTGAAGGAGTTCACATTCGGGCGGGCATCCTCGAGGTCGCCGGCGAGCGTACGGTGTCCGCGCTCGTGCAGCGCATCTACGCCATGGATTTCATCAACGACAATGCGGGCTGCTTCGCCAACGGCGGCGTCTTCCCCAAGAACGGCCGCGTCATCGAGTTTGGCAGCCACCGCGTCTACTTCGGCACCGTCCCTGTGCGCCAGCGCCTCTCGCCGGTGCTGGTCGCGCCGGACCCGCCAAGATGGCTCTGTGCTGGTCGCGCCGCCGGCAGCGTCGAGGTAATGATGACCGGTGTGGCTGGTGCAGGAAAAGAAGCTGTGGGGGAAGGTGCTGATCGTGCGGTTTCGACCCGTGCGGCCAAGCCACCGCTGGAGCGCGACGCAGGCGCGGCAGGAGCATCGTCCGCGCCGCCGGAAACACCGCTCCAAGCGGCGATGAACGTCCTCGCCACCCCCATCGCACAGAACATCGATCCGGCAGCGGCTCAGGCGGAGCTGGAGGCGCAGCGCCAAAAGGTGCTCGAGAGCGGCAAGGACATCATCCGGGCGCAGCGCGAGCTGAACCTAACCCTGCGTGAGTACAACGCTGCCCATGGCTTTGCTACTGTTAGCGCGCATGCTGCTAGGATGCCGGAAAACCGGCTAAAAGCTCGCAACCTAGATCAGGATTTGCGCAAAGAAATTCATGCCGGCAAAAGTACCTCTGCATCTGTTAGCATCGTGGAAAAACCTAAGTACAGTAGCCCGGATAAAACTATAAAAGCTGCTAAAGCTGCGGTAGAGCTATGCGAGTCGCTTTCCGGAGATGCTCGGCAAAACGAGCAAGAGCGTGTTAGAGAGCTGCTTGGAAACTATTGAGCAGCGAGAACGGCGAGCAGCTGGCTAAGCTGAACAAGGCCGCGGCCTCAAAATCCGCGCGTTCAACAAAGAATGCCGGAAGCAAGTCCCATGGGCAGGCTTCGTCCCCCCATCCGGACAGAAGAAGAGAAAAAGAAGTGAATGCGCAGCAGATGACTGTGTACGATCCGGTTCTTGCCGGAAAACAACAGGCCGGGCAACATGATGCCGGTAAAAAAAGCCAAGGGGCAGGTCGAGGCTACGCCAGAGGAGGCTATGCCGGAAACAATCATGCCGGTAGATGCGAGACCGGGCAAAATTATCGAGCTGCAAGGGCAGCGTACGATGAGGAGGAAATAGATCCCCCAAGGTACCGGCAGGCAAGGGTCGCGGTACCAGAATGTTATGACGAAGCTGATTCTGCAAGACCGGCAGCATACCGGAACGCATTGGGAGAACGCTTGGGAGAGAGATACTTACCGGAACGGGATGCGAGGCACCGTCTGGATAGAGTGTACTTATCAGAAATGATCGAGGAGGAAGGTCCTCCGGGCCCTAAGTGCTTTGGCCCAAGGATCATGAGAGAAAAACCACCAGTTCGCAACTTTATGTTGCCCCGTGACACAAAAACATACGATGGCACTACGAAGCCGGAAGACTGGCTCGCGGATTACGTGACCGCGGTATACGTCGCAGGCGGTGGAGGAACCGTAGCAGGAGGAGGAAATCGGCGTTGGGCCGTGAGAATCATACCATCGTTTTTGGTTGGACCGGCAAGAATCTGGCTAAACAACTTGCCGGCAGGAAGCATAAATGGCTGGCTGGATTTTGAGGAGGCTTTTGTTAGCAATTTCAGCAGCACCTACCAAAGGCCAAACAGGCCGCAGCAACTCGCTCTGTGCATACAGCGCCCGAACGAAACAGACCGGGATTATCTGGCCCGGTGGAACACTACGAGGAACTCTTGTGAAGGGGTAATTGAGGCACAGGCCATTGCTTGGTTTAGCAGTGGGTGCAGAAGAGGTTCATCGTTGTGGCAAAAGCTGCAGCGAAACATGCCGACAACGTTGGCAGAAATGATACGTGTGGCGGATAGCTATGCGTTGGGAGACCCAACGCAGCCGGCAGTGCAACCTGAACCGGAACAGCTGCGCCAAGAGCAACACCGGGATAACCGGAATAACAAAAGAAGAGAAGATTTTCCGGATCGAAGGTACGGTCCGCAGCAAGTTGCTTACGTGCGGGAAAACTCGAGGCCAGCGGCGATCGGAGACAAAGAACCGGATCGCAGCCGTGGGCGGGTCCTAAGAAACAATGGGTAGAAAAGAAACCCCGGGTCCGGAAAAGAAAGCGGCAAGAACCCGCAAAGTACACCATGGAAGCTGCCATGGACCAACCTTGCCGGTGGCACACCGAATCCGGCACACCCGTCAAACCACTTGACGAAGGATTGTACCTGGACCAAGTACTTGATGCAAAAGGGAACGGTAAAAGATGCACAACCACCACAAGACATGCCGCGGCAGCAACAGCTACCGCCGCCACCGCCACTTACCGGGGCAAACGCCTTACCGGTGCAGCCGAACCGGCAGCAGTACCAGCAAGTTAACCGGGTGGAGCAAAACGATAACCAACCACCTCCACCGGCACCTTTAGGCCGGAATGTTTACGAAGACCCGCATCTGTGCTGTGTTGTTTTTGTCACTGAGCCAACAGACAGGCAAAGTATGCATCGCCGCTCCATGGAAGTAAACGCCGTGATGCTGGCAGTTCCCAAATACATGCTGTGGTCCAATCAAGAAATTACCTGGTCATCTAAGGATCACCCCAAGATCATGCCGAATCCGGGTGGATATGCTCTCGTTGTGGACCCAATCATGAAAGGGCCGCAAACTCGAGTAAAATTCAGCAAGGCGCTGATAGATAACGGCAGCAGCATAAACATCATGTACAAGCATACCATGCATACGCTAGGCATAACAGAAAATATGCTTCAGCCCACGCGTACGACGTTCCACGGAATCGTTCCGGGCTTGTCCTGCGCCCCGATAGGAAAAGTTCGGGTGGACGTAGCATTTGGAGGCCGTGACAATTGCCGGGTTGAAAATGTTGAGTTTGAGGTGGTGGATCTAGACAGTCCCTACCATGCATTGCTGGGGAGACCGGCATTGGCAGCCTTCATGGCCACAACTCATACGGCTTACCTCAAGATGAAGATGCCGGCACCTCGTGGACCATTGACTGTGGTGGGAAACTACAAAGTCTCACTGGAAACTGCATCTGCCGGATCAAACCTAGCGGAATCGCTGGTGATCGCGGAGGAAAAGAAAAGGATGCAAACAGCGGTTGCGCTGGCTCAGTCCTCACAATTGAGCTTAGCGGCAATGAGTGGAAACTTGGGTTCACCGGCATTCAAGCCGACAAATGAAACAAAGGACATTGTGCTGGATCCGGCTTACCCAGAGCGCACCGTTCGCATCGGTGCCGGACTCGATCAAGCATAGGAAAGCACGCTCGTCAGTTTCCTCCGTGAGAATCGGAGTATCTTTGCCTGGTCAACTGATGACTTGGTAGGTGTTCCGAGGGAGCTGGCTGAGCACTTTTTAAACGTCCGGAAAGATGCCAAGCCGGTGCGACAACCCTTGCGCCGGTTCGCTGAAGATAGAAGGAAAATCATAGGAGAGGAGGTGACAAAGCTCCTCGTTGCCGGGTTCATTGTGGAGGTCACGCACACAGAGTGGCTGGCCAATCCGGTGATGGTTGAAAAGAAAAAAGATGAGAACCTGGAAGCAAAAGCTCCAAAGGTATGGCGCATGTGCATTGACTACACCAACCTAAACAAGGCCTGCCCAAGAGACCCTTTTCCTTTGCCACGAATCGATCAGGTGATTGATTCAACTGCTGGGTGCGAGTTGTTGTCCTTCCTGGATGTGTATTCCGGTTTCCATCAGATTCCCTTGAAAAAGGAAGATCAAATAAAAACTGCGTTCATTACCCCGCACGGGGCTTATTGCTATGTTACTATGCCATTTGGTTTGAGCAACGCTGGTGCAACGTACCAGCGCTGTATGCAAAAATGCTTGTTTGATCAAATCGGAAAGAATGTGCAAGTCTATGTGAACGACATTGTGATAAAAACTAAGGTAAAGAACACCTTAATTGATGACATCCGGCAAACATTCGATAACCTAAGACGGTTCCGGATGAAACTTAATCCGGCAAAATGCACCTTTGGTGTCCCTGCCGGCAAGTTGCTCGGTTTCCTAGTATCAAGCCGGGGCATTGATGTCAATCCGGTAAAAATCCGGGCGATAGAAAGAATGGCTGTCCCTCGAGAACTAAAAGATGTGCAAAAATTTACCGGTAGCTTGGCATCGCTAAGCCGATTCGTGAGCAGATTGGGAGAAAAAGCTCTACCACTCTATGCCCTCATGAAAAAATCCGACACGTTCGTCTGGACCCCTCAGGCAGACGCAGCGTTTAAAGAGCTAAAAACAATGCTGGCCACAGCACCTATACTGGCTTCACCTCTGGAAAGGGAGCCTATGCTATTATACATAGCAGCAACAAACCGGGTTGTGAGCGTAGTAGTGGTGGTTGAAAGAGAAGAGGAAGGAAAAACCGTCCAGAGGCCGGTATACTACCTGAGCGAGGTGCTCTCCCTCTCAAAGTAAAACTACCCTCATTTCCAAAAAATGACTTATGGCGTGTACATGGCCGCCACAAAACTCAAGCATTACTTTGAGGAGCACCCCATGAAAGTGGTGAGCGAAGCACCAATCTCCGATATCATGTGCAACAAGGACGCTAGTGGAAGGATTGCAAAGTGGGCAATCCAGATATCACCATACGTGCCTAGGTATATGAAAGAAGAGATGCCATAAAATCACAGGCTTTGGCTGATTTCCTCGTTGATTGGGCGGAGATGCAATACAAACCGCCAGATCAGAGGATAGAGTACTGGAAAATGCACTTTGATGGATCCAAACTCAAAGAGGGTCTAGGTGCTGGTGTGGTACTTACCTCGCCGAAAGGAGATCACCTCCGGTATGTTTTGCAAGTACATTTCAGGGCATCAAACAATGTCGCTGAGTATGAAGCTTTGATCCATGGGCTTAAGGTCGCAAAAGAAATCGGTGCGCACCGGATCATTTGCTATGGAGATTCAGATCTTGTGGTACAGCAGTGTTCCGGGGATTGGGATGCGAAAGATGCCAACATGGCCTCGTACCGGTTTCACGTGCAAAAGATTGCCGGATTCTTCGAGGGGTGTGAGTTTCACCATGTGCCACGCGCAGAAAATGAAGCCGCGGATGCTTTGTCCAAGCTGGGCTCATCCAGGCAAGAAATTCCTCCCGGAATAGCTTTGGCTCACTTAAGAGTACCGTCGATCAAACCAAGCCCGGAATCAGAATCAATTTTTGTACCGGAATCACACGTAGTGCCCATGGATATCGATGAAGGAAACCCGGGGACTGCTCCAGCAAACTCGGGGGCTGCTCCGGTAAGCTCGGGGACTGTTGTATCCATACCGGAAGAGACGATGCTGGTGGATAACATGGAGATAGATGCACCGGTGTTTCTGGTTCGAGAGACACCGTCGTGGGTTAAACCTATTGAGGAATTCCTGATCAACGGCACCTTGCCGGCTGACGAAAATGAATCAAGGAGAATCCAAAGAAGGTCCAAGGCATATACGTTCATCAATGGTGAGGTATACAAGAGAAGCGTTACCGGTGTCCTTCAAAGATGTGTGGAACCGGAAGAAGGGAAAGAAATGCTTGAGGAAATTCACCAATGAGAATGTGGGCATCATGCTTCATCAAGGGCGCTGGTAGCAAAAGTATTCCGGCACGGGTTTTACTGGCCCACTGCTTTGGAAAACGCGGAAGATTTAGTGAGAAAATGCAACGGGTGCCAGAGGTACGCCAAGCAAAATCATACCCCAGCGTCCGGTTTAAAAACAATACCATTAACATGGCCGTTCGCCATTTGGTGCCTCGACATGGTTGGCCCATTCAAAACTGCAAGAAGCAGCATGACCCACATCTTGGTTATGGTGGATAAATTCACCAAGTGGCTAGAAGTGAAACCTATCGCAAAATGTGATGGACACACAGCGGTGAAGTTCTTAAAAGATGTCATTTTGCGGTATGGATACCCGCACAGCATCATCACTGACAATGGAACCAACTTTGCTCAAGGTGAGTTCAAAAGGTTTTGTGAGGACAAGAACATCCGGTTGGATTTGTGCTCGGTGGCACACCCACAAGGCAACGGCCAAGTGGAAAGAATGAATGCTTTAGTACTTTCCGGTATCAAACCTAGACTCATTGATGCAGTGGAAAAATCACCGGGATGTTGGCTTGATGAGATACCATCAGTGCTGTGGAGTATAAGAACAACTCTAAACCGGTCTACCGGATACACTCCTTTCTTCATGGTTTATGGAGCAGAAGCAGTCATACCAACTGATATCATTCATGATTCACCGAGAGTACAGCTCTATACTGAGCAAGAGGTAAAAGAGGCCAGAGAAAATGATGTGGACTTGCTAGAAGAAGCAAGAGAGCTGGCTTTGGCAAGAACAGCCATTTACCAGCAAAACCTCAGACGCTATCATAACCGGAAGGTTAACCCGAGAGTTTTCCGGGAAGGAGATCTCGTACTTCGCCTAGTGCAGCGCACTGAAGGCCGGCATAAGCTTTTGCCACCATGGGAAGGTCCCTTCATTGTAAGCAAGGTGCTTCACAATGATGCATACTACTTGATCGATGCACAGGAATGGAAAAAAGGAAAGGCGGACAGGTCCGAAGAGGAGAGCAAGCGTCCATGGAACGTAGCTCTGTTGCGTCCTTTCTACTCTTGAAGTTGTGGTGTAAGAAGTTCCTTTTTGTACCTCATATGCTATGAATAAAAGATGCCGGAACCTCGAATGAATCTCGGGGACTACCTCAATAAGGTTGCATGTAACTTGTTTATTTTTTCAGTCTACCGGTTGCTTATTGAACGTTTTTCTTTCCGGTTTAGTAGTGTGCTAAATCCTACCGGAGTCTTCATGGCAAGCAAGATAAACCGGTAGGAGATAAGCACATGACTGCGGAGAGGGAGAGCAGGAAAGAACAATCCGGAAAATTTAACTAACCCCGGTTAAACCGGTTTTTTGCGAAATTTCGAAGTTATTTCTAAGTTCAAGAAAATGCTTGTTTGGTGAAAGAACCTTGTGCTCATACGCCAAAGAACGCCCAGATAAGGCAGGCAGAGCCAAGCCAAAAGAACCAAGTATGCATCGAATTGGATGCGGAAGCAATTTAGAAATCTTTGCGGTGCAAGATAAAAGCAAAACCAGAAGCAAATATGCTAAGGCAAACTTAAGATAATTAGCTACCGGTATAACTTACCGGCATAAAATGTTGTGCGACAACCAAAAGTGGACTTAAAGTTTTACATCATAAGCCCCGGCATACCGGGGCAGAATTTAACAGGACATTGTTTTAAAGACACGCAGGACTAAGCACCATGACAAGGCAAATCTCAAGGCAGGTAATCAGGCAGCAGGGTCATCAGGCGGAGCAGCACCGGTCTCGGTGTCTTCAGGGGGAGCAGCGCTAGCCTCGGGAGCTTCCGGCGGCACATCCTCAGCGGCCTCATCCTCATCTCCTTCTTCTTCTTCCTCATCGCTGAGGTAGTCTTTGACACCAGGAGGAGGAGGGATGAAGGTGCGAACCTCGGCGTACTCCGCAAGCCGGTAGGCCCGGTCCTGCCGCTTCGCGGTAAGCGCTGGATCCGTGTCGGTGGGAGCATCTTGGCGTACGCCTTGAAGTGCGTCCAGATCCAGATCCGGGTACCAGGAGCATGCGGAGCGCAGCGCCGTGTTCGCTCCGGCACGAGCCGCGGAGCATTGCCACTCGCGAATCCGGCGCCCGGCATCCCTGAGCCGGTGGGAGGTAAGCGTGATGTTTGCCGGCATCTCCTCCTCAGGCCATAGCACCTTGAAGAGCTGGATGGCAGCATCAGGTAGGTCGCCAAGAAGCCGGTCGACGGAGCGCATGTGTTGGACTCGCGCGGAGAGGGCGACCAGATAGTCGTACCCGTCCCAGTGCGCGTCCATGTTGGGAAATTCCCGCGCCACCCGATCCTCCATCACCTTCTTCACGGCGTGGGCCTGGGAGTCCGGGAAATGCTCTACAGGAGGAAGGAAAAAACATAAACACAAAATACCGGAAAAAAGTATGTCGGAAGAACAAGGAACAAGGATACATTTTCAAAAGGAGAAAGCTTATAAGCGAAAGAAGGGACAAGGCAGGGGCTTACGGAGAGCCAGCGCGTCAATCTTCATAACCAACCGATCATATTCCCCGTGATCGGTGGTCATGGTATCAATGAGGCGCTCCGCTGCCTTCCGCGCCTTCCTTTCCTCCTCCAGCTCTGCCGTCAGTACGGTGTTGGAGTTCGTGGAGTCCTCCACGACCTCCGCCAGCCTGGCCTCAGCTGCCACCCGGGCATCCTTCAGAGCTTGCTCGTGCTGGAGCGCGGCTTGCATAGCCTGTTCCTTCAGCTCCCTCAAGGCGGTCTTCTGGGCGTCCAGTGCCTCATCGTGCTCCTTGAGGAGCTGCTCCTTCTCGCCTAGATACCGGAAAGAAACGTGTTAGCAGGTGGCAATAGAACAAATGAAAAAAGAACGGGTTAGCTGGAAAAGAAAGAGCGGTACCTTGAAGCTTGGCAACCTGGGCCTTAAGAGCCTCGATGGTAGCTTCCGGAACGACTGTTAAACAAAAAGATGTGTAAATATCAAAGAAGAAAACATTCCGGCGAAAAGATGCCGGAGGAAAAAGAACAAAACAAACCTTGGCAGTGGCTGTGGGCCTCGGCAAGGTCCCGATGCTCCCACAGAAGCTCCTCAAAGAGTTGCTTCCGGGCATCCGCGGTGCTCTGTTCAAAGGAAGATGGTTGTGAGAAAGAAGGAAGCAAAAATCTTAACCCGAAACTCGGGGACTGGCTATGCCGGTTTCGCGCGTTTCTAGTTGAAGTTTCGCGCTAAAAGCTACGCTCTCAACACGAAACTCGGGGACTGGGAGGATAGACAAGATCCGGAAAGAAAAGAAACCGGCATCAACAAAAATTACAAGAGGTTTAGCGAAACTTACCACCACGTTGCTGGTGGCATCGTACCATGCACTGTCAAACTCCTTCACGGCGCGTTTAAGCCGCGTGAAGTGTTCTTCAGTGGACCGAGGCCCAGCAGGGTCTGGCGCTGGAAGGCGGTCCTTCCCTAGGCCGCGGGTGGATGCAGAGATATCCGCATCGTTCCACTTTTGGGCGTAGGGGAGAAGGTGCCCCAGGTCCTTGCCCGCGCGATTCAGCGCAACGATCCGGCCTAGGACGCCGGAAGGTTTTTCCGGGACAGCAGCGGCAGCAGGACCGACATGCAGCACCACGTCCCGTGAGCCGCCTGAGGCGTCGCCCTCCACGGCCTTGCCCCGGGAAGCCCCGGGCTTGAGGAACTTGGTGATCTTGGGGGTCTCTGGCGGCGCCGTTCGCTTGGCCACGGAAGGTCCTTGGCTCGGCGGCGGTGTCGGCGTGGTCCCGGTAGGAGGAGAAGTTACCGGCGCGGAAGTATCCGGCGCGGTGGGGGAGGAGCTCGGCTGCTTCTTCTTTTTCTTCGGGGGAGGAGGAACCAAAGGTTCCGCCTGCCCGGCATCTGTCTTGTCGGCGCCGATGTTGCTGGCGCCGGTGTCTTGGGCTTCTGGAGGGGAGGTAAAGTCCTCCTCCGCGCGGTGATCAGGAGGTGTAGGGGCCGCGCACCCCGAACTTGTAGCGCCTCCCGGAGGGGAGGCAGAGGTGTTGCCGGCACCAGATGGTGTCGGACTTGAGTGAGGAGGAGGAGTTGAGGTCCTTGTGGAGCCGGCAGAGCCCTCCGGCTTCGAGCCAAGCTCAAGCGCAGGGCTGAAAGAGAGAAAAAAGAGAGCAAATTGGAAAAAAGCAACCGGAAAAGAACTTGGTGGAAACAAAGAGAGCATAAAAAGAAATGAAGAACTTACCCGGAAGAAACCGGCATCCGCTTTTGCTTGTAGCGCTTCGCGCTCACTAGCTTCCCTCCAATGACTTCTGTCCGAGGGCGTTTAGCAGGAGGAGCATGGCTAGGGCCGGCGCCAGCAGCTGGAGGATCATTCTTCTGGCCTTCGGCCATAAGTTTGTCCAGGAATTCATCCCCGACCTCAGCCTGCAGGGGAGCCACGTGCTCGTGAACCTGTGGGTTGATGCTGGCTGAGGGAATGTCTACAGAACAGCAGTAACAAAGGAATGTGAGAGAACGAACAGAAAAGCTACCTCAAGCAAGGTCAAGTCATCAGACGAACCAGCTGGTTCCGGCGGAGACTTGCCGAGGCGCGAGGCTGGAGTCCGGCCCATCCTCAGATCCAGCCAGTGAATGACAGGATCGGGGTCGTACTTCTCCAAAGGCCTCTTCCGGCAAGGGCCTCGTCGGTCTGAGTCAATCCGGGGGAAGCGGGCCCTAGCCTGAAAACAAAGGAAAAAAGGGGGATTAGTCGCAAGTATGAAAGTTACCGGTATTATGACCCGAGCCGCATAATTTCTTACTTCTTGGGACGGAGGATTTCTGGAGCTGAGAGGGCAAAGGCCCCACTCCCAGTCATCCGGCATGTCCGTTTGGCAGATTTGGCTAGCCTTCAGGACCACATCCGCCTTGCTCAAGGGCAGGCCGGTGATCTTGGTGGGATCACCGGGGCCATACATCTCACTAATCTTGTGAGCGCGCTGCTGAAGGGGAAGCACCCGGCGGCAGATGAAGGCGCGGATGATATCGTCGGAGCAAATATTGCTGTCCTTCATCAACTTCAACATGAAGCGTACCACCCGGTTCGTCTCGTTGTGATCCGTACCAGGGTTGTAGTGCCAGTTGATCTTGGCGGGCGGCGCCGGGTTGAACGCCGGCAAGTTGATAAGGTCGGCGGCGCCCTTGTTCTTCACGTAGAAGAACGTCGTCTGCCACAACCGGCAAGACTCGAGGCCGTTGAACTTAAAAAAGGGGCTCCCTTGGCGGGAGCCGATGATACAAGACCCGCATTGAACGGGGGGTTTGGGCTTGGGAATGTCCTTGCCCTGGACCGAGTTGATCCGGAGAGAGAAAAAGCGGGCAAACGTCTCGCGAGCGGGACGGATGCCGATGTAGCCCTCCATGAAGGCCACAAAACAAGAAAGATAAAAAACGGCATTGCCGGGAAGGTGGTGAGGCTGGAGTCGATAGAAGTCAAGGAATTGGCGAAAGAAATCGGAGGCAGGAAGGCCGAAGCCACGCTCAAAATGAGCAAGGAAAACAACGACCTCACCGGGTTTGAGCACCGGTTCGATCTCGTCACCTGGAAGCCGGCAGATGACTCCTTCCGGAATCCTCCTAGACCGGTAGAGCCAGTCGATCTCAAACTGAGTCACGTCGGAACCCCTCCAGGCTCCGCGTGTCTTACCGGAAGGATCCTTTCCGGAGGCCCGGCTAGATGTGCCGGCCTCTTGATCCCGGCTAGACGCCAAATACATATCATGATGAGTATAGTGAGATTTAATTGGGCATTACGACAAAGTACATAGACCGCCATCCAACTGCATCTATGCCTAAAAAGTCCACCTTCAGGTTATCATCCGAACCCCCTCCAGTATTAAGTTGCAAAGCAACGGACAATTGCATTAAGTATGGTGCGTAATGTAATCAACAACTACATCCTTAGACATAGCATCAATGTTTTATCCCTAGTGGCAACAGCACAACACAACCTTAGAACTTTCCGTCACTCGTCCCGGTGTCAATGCGGGCATGAACCCACTATCGAGCATAAATACTCCCTCTTGGAGTTACAAGCATCTACTTGGCCGGAGCATCTACTAGTAACGGAGAGCATGCAAGATCATAAACAACACATAGATATAACTTTGATAATCAACATAACAAGTATTCTCTATTCATCGGATCCCAACAAACGCAACATATAGAATTACGGATAGATGATCTTGATCATGTTAGGCAGCTCACAAGATCCGACAATGAAGCACAATGGGGAGAAGACAACCATCTAGCTACTGCTATGGACCCATAGTCCAGGGGTAGACTACTCACACATCACTCCGGAGGCGACCATGGCGGTGTAGAGTCCTCCGGGAGATGAATCCCCTCTCCGGCAGGGTGCCGGAGGCGATCTCCTGGATCCCCCGAGATGGGATCGGCGGCGGCGGCGTCTCAGTAAGGTTTTCCGTATCGTGGCTCTTGGTACTGGGGGTTTCGCGACGGGGGCTATTTGTAGGCGGAAGGGCAGGTCAAGAGGCGGCACGAGGGCCCCACACCACAGGGCCGCGCGGCCAAGGGGGGGCCGCGCCGCCCTAGGGTGTGGCCCCCTCGTGGCCCCTCTTCGTCTCCTCTTCGGACTTCCGGAAGCTTCGTGGCAAAATAGGACCCCGGGCGTTGATTTCGTCCAATTCCGAGAATATTTCGTTACTAGGATTTCTGAAACCAAAAACGAGCAGAAACAAGAATCGGCACTTCGGCATCTTGTTAATAGGTTAGTTCCAGAAAATGCACGAATATGACATAAAGTGTGCATAAAACATGTAGATAACATCAATAATGTGGCATGGAACATAAGAAATTATCGATACGTTGGAGACGTATCAATAGGCAGCTCACAAGATCTAACATGATAGCATAATGAGGAGAAGACAACCATCTAGCTACTGCTATGGACCCATAGTCCAGGGGTGAACTACTCACACATCGATCCGGAGGCGATCATGGCGATGAAGAGCCCTCCGGGAGATGATTCCCCTCTCCGGCGAGGTGCCGGAGGCGATCTCCTGAATCCCCCGAGATGGGATTGGCGGCGGCGGCGTCTCTGGAAGGTTTTCCGTATCGTGGCTCTCGGTACAGAGGGTTTCGCGATGAAGGCTTTCAGTAGGCGAAAGGGCGGAGTCGGAGGAGTCACGGGGGCCCCACACGCTAGGGCCGCGCGGGCCCCCCTTAGGCGTCTAATTCCGAGAATATTTCCTTACTAGGATTTCTGAAACCAAAAACAGCAGAAAACAGCAACTGGCTCTTCGGCATCTCGTCAATAGGTTAGTGCCGGAAAATGCATAATAATGACATATAATGTGTATAAAACATGTGAGTATCATCATAAAAGTAGCATGGAACATAAGAAATTATAGATACGTTTGAGACGTATCAAGCATCCCCAAGCTTAGTTCCTACTCGCCCTCGAGTAGGTAAACGATAACAAGGATAATTTCTGAAGTGACATGCTATCATAATCTTGATCAATACTATTGTAAAGCATATGAGATGAATGCAGCGATTCGAAGCAATGATGAAGACAATGAGTAAACAACTCGAATCATATAGCAAAGACTTTTCATGAATAATACTTTCAAGACAAGCATCAATAAGACTTGCATAACAGCTTAACTCATAAGCAATAAATTCTTAGTAGAAAGCTTTGAAACAACACAAAGGAAGATATAAGTTTCAGCGGTTGCTTTCAACTTCAACATGTATATCTCATGGATAATTGTCAACACAAAGTAATATAACAAGTGCAATAGGTAAACATGTAAGAATCAATGCACACAGTTGACACAAGTGTTTGCTTCTAAGATAGAAAGAAGTAGGTAAACTGACTCAACAATAAAGTAGAAGAATGGCCCTTCACAGAGGGAAGCATGGATTACTATTTTTGTGCTAGAGCTTTTCATTTTGAAAACATAGAAACAATTTTGTCAACGGTAGTAATAAATCATATGTGTTATGTATAAGACATCCTATAAGTTGCAAGCCTCATGCATAGAATACTAATAGTGCCCGCACCTTGTCCTAATTAGCTTGGATTAACACGGATTATCATTGCATAGCATATGTTTCAACCAAGTGTCACAAAGGGGTACCTCTATGCCGCCTGTACAGAGGTGTAAGGAGAAAGTTCGCATTGGATTTCTCTCTTTTGATTATTCTCAACTTAGACAACCATACCGGGACAACATAGACAACAGATAATGGACTCCTCTTTAATGCTTAAGCATTCAACAACAGATAATATTCTCATAAGAGATTGAGGATTCGTGTCCAAACTGAAACTTCCACCATGATTCATGGCTTTAGTTAGCGGCCCAATGTTCTTCTCTAACAATATGCATACTCAAACCATTTGATCATGAAGATCGCCCTTACTTCAGACAAGACGAACATGCATAGCAACTCACATGATATTCAACAAAGGTAAAAGTTGATGGCGTCCCCGTAAACATGGTTACCGCTCAACAAGCAACTTATTAAGAAATAAGACACATAAGTACATATTCTTCACCACAATAGTTTTTAAGGCTATTTTCCCATGAGCTATATATTGTAAAGGCAAAGAATAGAAGTTTAAAGGTAGCACTCAAGTAATGTACTTTGGAATGGCAGAGAAATACCATGTGGTAGGTAGGTATGGTGGACACAAATGGCATAGTTTTTGGCTCAAGAATTTGGATGCACGAGAAGAATCCCTCTCAATACAAGGCTAGGCTAGCAAGGTTGTTTGAAGCAAACTCAAGTATAAAAAGGTGCAGCAAGACTCACATATGAAGATATTGTAAGCATTATAAGACTTTACATCGTCTCCTTGTTGTTCAAACACCTTAACTAGAAAATATCTAGACTTAGAGAGACCAATCATGCAAACCAAATTTTAACAAGCTCTATGTAGTTCTTCATTAATAGGTGCAAAGTACATGATGCAAGAGCTTAAACATGATCTATATGAGCACAACAATTGCCAAGTATCAAATTATTCAAGACATTATACCATTTACCACATGCGGCATTTTCCGTTTCCAACCATATATCAATGAACGAAGTAGTTCAACCTTCGCAATGAACATTAAGAATAAAGCTAATAACGAGATGTGTTCATATGCAACGACGGAGCGTGTCTCTCTCCCACACAAAGAATGCTAGGATCCGATTTTATTCAAACAAAAACAAAAATAAAAACAAACAGACGCTCCAAGCAAAGCACATAAGATGTGACTGAATAAAAATATAGTTTCACTAGAGGTGACCTGATAAGTTGTCGATGAAGAAGGGGATGCCTTGGGCATCCCCAAGCTTAGATGCTTGAGTCTTCTTGAAATATGCAGGGATGAACCACGGGGGCATCCCAAGCTTAGACTTTTCACTCTTCTTGATCATATTGTATCATCCTCCTCTCTTGACCCTTGAAAACTTCCTCCACACCAAACTCGAAACAAACTCATTAGAGGGTTAGCGCATAATTGAAAATTCATATAGTCAGAGGTGACATAATCATTCTTAACACTTCTGGACATTGCACAAAGCTACTGAAAGTTAATGGAACAAAGAAATCCATCGAACATAGCAAAACAGGCAATGCGAAATAAAAGGCAGAATCTGTCAAAATAGAACAGTCCGTAAAGACGAATTTTCCAGAGGCACTTAACTTGCTCAGATGAAAATGCTTAAATTTAATGAAAGTTGCGTACATATCTGAGGATCACACACGTAAATTGGCAGATTTTTCTGAGTTGCCTACAGAGAACCCTGCCCAAATTCGTGACAGCAAGAAATCTGTTTCTGCGCAGTAATCCAAATCTAGTATTGACTTTACTATCAAAGACTTTACTTAGCACAACAATGCAATAAAATAAAGATAAGGAGAGGTTGCTACAGTAGTAACAACTTCCAAGACTCAAATATAAAACAAAGTGCAGAAATAAAATAATGGGTTGTCTCCCATAAGCGCTTTTCTTTAACGCCTTTCAGCTAGGCGCAGAAAGTGTGAATCAAGTATTATCAAGAGATGAAGCATCGACATCAAAAAATTTCTCACAAACAAAACTTGTTGCAGAGGGTACCTTAGATGCTCCATTATCTAAATTTCCCATAGTGGTACTAAGGGTTTTATCAATTTTAGGCTTATAATAATTCTTTGGCTTAGGCACCTTAGAGACATACATGAATTTTTGCTCCTTTCCCACATAAGGTTTCTCCTTAAATTTAAGAGAAGAAAAAGTTGAACCCAATGTTCTCATAGCTTCTTCAAGTTTACCAATTCTATGGGTTTGATTATCATGGATAGCACAAGTTTCTAAAGTAGCAATTCTTTCATTAATTCATCCTAGGGATTTATCAAGTTTATCAGTATTATCAAGTAATACCCCCAGTTTAGTCTCAACACTTGGAAGATTTTTCTCTATGGCTTCCAACTTTTTCATGACATCCTCAAGAGAGATTTCAATTTTAGTTTCATTAACAGGTGGTATTCCAACTAGACTCTCAATGATGCAACTAGCTTCTAAAGCAGGAGTACCTAGGAAATTACCCCCGAAAGAGTATCAAGAACATACCTATTCCAGCTAGATATACCAACATAAAAGTTCCTAAGTAGGATAATAGTGGAGTGTTTCTTAGTGCACCTATGATGGGCATCACTAATTCTATACCAAGCATCCTTAAAACTTTCTCCACCTTGTTGCTTAAAAGAACGAACTTCAACTTCAGGATAA
This sequence comes from Lolium rigidum, assembly GCF_022539505.1. Taxonomy (NCBI): domain Eukaryota; kingdom Viridiplantae; phylum Streptophyta; class Magnoliopsida; order Poales; family Poaceae; genus Lolium; species Lolium rigidum. Next base: position 173,573 of record NW_025899959.1, on the reverse strand, counting down.
CTCATTTTAGCAATAGTAAATAATGCAAACTAAACAAAGTAAATGCAAGTAACTAATTTTTTTTGTGTTTTTAATATGGAGAACACAAACAAGATAGTAAATAAAGTAAAGCTAGCAACTAATTTTTTGTGTGTTTTGTTTTAGTGCAGCAAACAAAGTAGTAAATAAAATAAAGTAAAGAAAGACAAAAACAAAGTAAAAAGATTGGAAGTGGAGACTCCCCTTGCAGCGTGTCTTGATCTCCCCGGCAACGGCGCCAGAAAAAGAGTTGTTGCCGTGGGAGTTGGCAATTTCCGTGTTGTAGCTTTTCTTCAGTTCCCCGACAACGGCGCCAGAAAAAGAGCTTGATGCGTGCAGTTAACACACGTCCGTTGGGAACCCCAAGAGGAAGGTGTGATGCGTACAGTAGCAAGTTTTCCCTCAGTAAGAAATCAAGGTTTATCGAACCAGTAGGAGCCAAGAAGCACGTTGAAGGTTGATGGCGGCGAAGTGTAGTGCGGCGCAACACCAGGGATTCCAGCGCCAACGTGAAACCTGCACAACACAATCAAAGTACTTTGCCCCAACGTAACAGTGAGGTTGTCAATCTCACCGGCTTGCTGTAAACAAAGGATTAATTGTATAGTGTGGAAGATGATGTTTGTTTGCGAAGAACAGTAAAGAACAATTGCAGTAGATTGTATTTCAGATGTAAAGAATGGACCGGGGTCCACAGTTCACTAGCGGTGTCTCTCCCATAAGATAAATAGCATATTGGGTGAACGAATTACAGTTGGGCAATTGACAAATAAAGAAGGCATAACAATGCACATACATATATCATTATGAGTACTATGAGATTTAATCAGGGCATTACGACAAAGTACATAGGCCGCTATCCAGCATGCATCTATGCCTAAATAGTCCACTTTCAGGTTATCATCCGAACCCCTTCCGGTATTAAGTTGTAAACAACAGACAATTGCATTAAGTATGGTGCGTAATGTAATCAACACAAATATCCTTAGACAAAGCATCGATGTTTTATCCCTAGTAGCAACAACACATCCACAACCTTAGAACTTTCTGTCACTGTCCCAGATTCAATGGAGGCATGAACCCACTATCGAGTATAAATACTCCCTCTTGGAGTTACAAGTATCAACTTGGCCAGAGCCTCTACTAGCAACGTAGAGCATGCAAGAACATAAACAACATATATGATAGATTGATAATCAACTTGACATAGTATTCAATATTCATCGGATCCCAACAAACACAACATGTAGCATTACCGATAGATGATCTTGCTCATGATAGGCAGCTCACAAGATCTAACATGATAGCACAATGAGGAGAAGACAACCATCTAGCTACTGCTATGGACCCATAGTCCAGGGGTGAACTACTCACACATCGATCCGGAGGCGATCATGGCGATGAAGAGCCCTCCGCGAGATGATTCCCCTCTCCGGCAAGGTGCCGGAGGCGATCTCCTGAATCCCCCGAGATGGGATTGGCGGCGGCGGCGTCTCTGGAAGGTTTTCCGTATCGTGGCTCTCGGTACAGAGGGTTTCGCGACGAAGGATTTAAGTAGGCGAAAGGGCGGAGTCAGAGGAGTCACGGGGGCCCCACACGCTAGGGCCGCGCGGGCCCCCCTTAGGCCGCGCCGCCCTAGTGTGGCGGCGCCCCGTGGCCCCACTTCGTTTCTCCCTCGGTCTTCTGGAAGCTTCGTGGAAAAATAAGCCCCTGGCGTTGATTTCGTCTAATTCCGAGAATATTTCCTTACTAGGATTTCTGAAACCAAAAACAGCAGAAAAACAAAGAATTGGCTCTTCGGCATCTCGTCAATAGGTTAGTGCCGGAAAATGCATAATAATGACATATAATGTATATAAAACATGTGAGTATCATCATAAAAGTACCATGGAACATAAGAAATTATAGATACGTTTGAGACGTATCAAGGCGGCAGCCCGCGTAGCTCCTCCAGTAACCCCGAGGACCAGGTAGCCGTTGCCGCTCGGATTCCAGGATTGGATCTAGCTCCCACCCGGTGGCGTGGGGATGGCCGTGGCGTGAGAGGCGGATGCCGCAGAAATCAGCGGCGAGGAGGCTTGGGTCGGAGCGGCACAATCAGGAGGGGAAGACTGGAACGACCTCCATGTTGGGCTCGAGGAAGAGCGCGAGGAGCGGAGGCGCATGGAGCGCGCGGAAGCTGTGGCGGAAGGCGGGGAAGGAACGGACGGCGCCGAAGAAGGCGCGGCAGGCAAAGGCGGCGTGGACGAGGCTCGGGAGATCGGGGAAGCGGAGGAATATCTTGCGGAGAAGGTCGTCAACTAGAGCAGTAATAGTGGTCGGAGCGAGCGCCAGTGCTGGCGGCTGCTGACAGGCCATGGTGGACGACTGTGGCGCCGGCGGCTGCTGAGAGGCCATGGCGGACCCGATTTCCTATACACCGACCAGGTCGGCACGTACCGCGCGCCGCACACCCCCGCGCGCGGTACGGGCCGGCCCAGTTCGGGTGTTGGGCCAGTTGGCCGTTTTCTTTTTTTTGAGTCATTTTTTCTGTTATGTATTTTTTCATTTCTGTTTCTTTCTCATTTCTGTTTTTTCTTTTCTTTTTTTTCTTTTCTTTTCTGTTTCTTTTTTCTTTTTTCGTTCTTAATATTTAATTTTTTTAATTTAAATATATTTTAAAATGTAATTTTTTATCTCAAATATTCGAGAAAAAATCAAATTCGAAAATTGTTCAAGTATAAAAATTGTTCAAATGCAAAAACTGTTCAAGTATAAAAATTGTTCAAATTCAAAAATTGTTTATATATAAAAAATAATAAATTTTGAAAATATTTGTTCCAATTTAAAATTTGTTTCATTTTAAAATTTGTTCCATTTTGAAAATTGTTCCAATCTAAAAAAATGTTCAAATTTTGAAAATATTTAAATTTCAGAAAAAACTAAAATAATTTTAAAAAATCGTGTCTAAAAAGAATCAGCTTTTGAAAAACGTAAAAAGAAAAAAAACAGAAAAACGAAAAAGCAGTAAAAAACAAAAAAAAGAGTGGGCATGTTGGGCCGGCCCAACAACCCGCTTGGGGGGTGTGCGGCGCCTGGTATGCGCCGACCAGGTCGGCGTACAGCACCCCTCATGTCGGACGACTGGAGGCTATGATAAACTCGGGAGGTCAGTTCGGGCCCGAGGCGCCCAGGCCCACTTCACCGTTACAGAAAAGCCCAGGACCAGCAAGCGACCACCGCTTCTTCTTTTTTCCCTTTCTCAGCTTAAATTTTCCTTTTCCTCAAAAAAAAAAAGCTTAAATTTTCCAAAGCATTTCACACTAGTGACTCTTATGAAATGGTATGTCTGAAAAACAAACGTGACTTAGTTTTCCTGATTTTACACCTTTACTTGGCATGATCAGCTCCTTGTTTTCTACACTTGGACAAATAAGTTGGATCACCAATTGAAAAAGGAAGATATTTGTATGGTAGCCCACAAGCTTGCAAAACATTGATGTACTGTAGTTTTTTTTTGTTGAAGGAAGGAACTGATTTAGAGTTTTGTCCATGTGGAAATGGAATGCACCAGTAGAGGTCCTAATCCGTCAAGGCTCATTGCCTGTCAAGCAATGTGGATACTAAACCTCGTCTCATGCAGAACAAAAGGACTCAGCGGCTTGACCGTTCAGACCCATAAAACATGATCATGATGTCACTATGGAGAAGAGTGAATTCGGTTGGCATACACCTTCATAAAAATTTACATACTTTGTAAGTGCGTAATCAAAACATAATTTATGCTAAATAAACTATAACATTGTTGTGTATTTTGTTTATGCGCCTATGGAACCATCGAATCAAATAGAGCTTAGGTTTAAAAAAATCAGATGGAGCTCTTATTAGTTATGACATAATACAAAAACGATTTGGGCCTTTAGGAAAGTTTTTCCTCACATGTAGTTCATAAAAAAAATCGCATTGACTATTTATCTTCTTGGGAGATTTTTTGTGGCCAGTCCATGAACCTGACATGTTCATATGTGTGTCTTAAAATCCTAATGGTTGTATCCTAGATTATAATGTACTCCATCATTATTTATACCTTGTAAGCACATGTTATATATGTGTCTTCTTGGGAGTACTATTTATGTGTATCTTCCTCCTTCAGAATTGGAAGAGGCGCACTTTCTACAAAAACATAGCTTCTCAAGAGACTGGAAATATCTTCACATTAGGTGTACACTGCTTTCTCGCCTTACCGACATGAGCACGAGTTCCACGACCTTAGTGTATTAGAACTAAGTCATGGCACAAACAAATTTGCATACCACAAACCTTCATAATAAGTAATGTCCACAACACGCTGGAAAATTAAATACTATGTACGGAGATTTGCCTTAAGTATGATGACGTGAAGTTGAGAATTTGTCTACATCTATGGGGACAACAAATATACCCATCCATTTTTTATCCCTGGCGAAGGCACTTTGGAAAAGTACCACCAAACATAAGGGATTTTACTTTTTTTAAACTGAGGTAATCACCCGCTACAGTCACTTCCATGTAATGCACACCATCCTCACTATTGATAAAATCTAGCATTAAGAACGGAGCAACAACATACATCTATTAATTTATTGTAGAAACTATAAACAAGAACTGTGTATATAACAGAATAATCTTATAAACAAGAATACACCATGAAACTGTTTCGAAAAAAAGAATACAACATGAAAAATAAGATAGAATTGATCGCAATCATGTTGGACATATCATATGATATAGTGCAATTGAGGCAGATAGATACTAGACTTTATATGATGAAGTTGATGCCACAAACTCATCGCTTAGGGGGGGGGGAGAGAGAACTCCCTATTTATCATGAACATCAAATGAGTCAATGTCGGCGATGCATATGCATCTAGAGATGATTGCAACAACGTTGCCCTCCAATGTTCTGCGGCGTTTTATCTCCATTATGTTATGTCTTTGTATGTCGCCTTTTCGCGATTGTGAAAAATAAAAGGTGCAATAATGGCATTTCCCCTATTGCCAATGATAGGAGTGCCCTGCATTTTCTCATGGACATGGTGTACATTATAATGAAATATACATTCTCAACAGTGCTTCCATAAGACTCTGCATATATGGTGAAACATTTAACCTATGGACATGAGTATAAGTAACATGATCTTTGGTTGTCATAATTTATTAATGGGACAAACGAACTTTCATTTCACCTACCTACAATTAATAAGTAATGGCTAGTTTCTTTCAGTGGAAACATAGTGTACATAACTTTTCACCCACTTTCTCGCTACCATAAATAACGATAACAACATCCACTCCCCTATATATGCCCTTCACTTTTTAGTTGGAAATTTTGTAGTCCACCCTCCATGTTTGTATCTTAGCATCAGTATAATATGTTTAGTATACACCAAGAAAATCTAGATCACCAATTATACAATATGTCGATACTACATGTATTGAGTGCTAAATATTGGTTTCTTGAAAAACAAAATATAGTGCTATGAGAATGGAAGACATCGGGTGAAACCCTACAAGGAACTTATGTAAACCGTCTCACGTCTCCTAGAAATTAGGTAGCTCTAAGCGTCTTATGTGCACTTTCTTCTACCTCTTGTCTCGTGTCTCCTAACGTGTTCGGGGAAAGGGCCCCGAAGTAGCCTAAAGTTGACCGGGGACGGTGGCGGAGGCCTGCTGGGGGAGGCGAGCGTGGATTGATGAGGGAGAGCAACTCAAGTTGGTGGCCTGCCGGGGTAGGTGGACAGCCGGGTTAGGGGTGGGCGGGAGAGGGGGATCTACGGCTAGGGTATCCGGGCACGGGGTTGAAGGCCCGATTGATGGGGGTCAAGCGAGTGAGGAGAAATAGACTAGCTCGATACAGTTTTCACTTCACGGTGGCATATCCATGTAATTTGTCACTGCTCCGTAGTTTGCTGGCTGGAGAATTCCTAGAAGATCGAGATACTCCGCATTTTGTACATCAATATTGGCTAGCTTCTCGGATCTAGCTCCATAGAGTTTGGTTGTTCGGTGCTGCTCTACCACGGATTTTGGGCAGGTTGGAAGATGTGAGTTGCCGAACAGCCCTAACGATTTCACTGTGCAAGTTTTGGCTAACAACTCCGTAAATGTTGTCTCCCTCATGTGAGTGCCTTCGAAATAGTTTTATGTACATTTTCTCAGTTTTGCATTTGCTGAAAAGGAACAACCTTATGGCATATTGTTTTCAAACATTTTTCTCAATAGTAGATTTCATTCATTTTTCCCCGGTACACCTCACAAGCCATGACCCAAACTACGTGAGGGGAGAAATCCCAGCGATGCACCACGTCTCCCCAGCCATTTTCTCACTCACGCGTTTTGTTCCCGATCCTCTCATCTCCCAAACCAAACTACCAATCCCTCACCGCGCCACCTCCTCTTTTAATTGTTGCCAGAAGAACAACACGCTCGCACGTCCGAAACGCTGCAAACGAGCATCTCGACCTTCATGACGTGGGCGACCGATAGATGGCACAATCCGACGTCCAACAACACAGTGAAAGACACGGGTGTGTGAGAGAGACCCTCACGCGGCGGTGGTGGGGGGATCTCTCGTTCCACACATAACCACGACGTGGGCAAGCCACGTCGGACGGCGGCCCCCTAGCACGCGATGGAAATCGGATCCTCATGCGCTCCAAGATGCTCCGGCAGAGCGCACGCCTAACCATCGCCTAGGACATGAGGGCCCAGGAGGCATGGAGGCCCGTCGTCTAGCGACGAGGGGTATAGTAGACAAACATGTGAGAGATAACTGCGAAGGGGAATCTCGTGACCGGTCGCGTGGTGGGACCTAGCTTCGTGTGTCCTCCAAGGCTCGCCATCAGACAATTCTACTTTCCGGGAGAGGTGGTTAGCCAAAATCGTTGAGACTTTTGACAACTCTTATGTACTTCGAGTTGGGAACTGCAATTTCTAGAAAAGTAATGTGTGTTGATTGTTTCGATCATATGTATTATATAGAATTACCTTCCAAAGAAGTTTTCTAACTATTTCAAACAAAAAATATCCACTGACCTGTACCATCTTAGAAAAATCCAGTATTTTTCCTATGGTGCACTCAAATCATCATGTAGGATTTACAAAATTATGACAATGTTGTGCCTTTTTACCGGGTTGTTGGAAGTTGTGCATCAAATAAAGCTCTAATCACTTACGTGCTTAAGTAATTGAAGATGATGTTTGTGCTATTTCAAGCCTTTAAGTAAAGATTATCCTCACATATAGTTCCACAAAGCTATTATGGTTGTAATGATTTATTTTCCCGAGTAATCTTTGGTTAAATATTTACCCTATGGACAGGAGTATAAGTAACATGATCTTTGGTTGTCAAAATTTATTAATGGGACAAACCAATTTTCATTTCATCCAGCTACAATTAATAAGTAATGGACAATTTTTTTCGTGGAATCATGTTGTACATTTATTTTCACCCACTTGCCCGATACCATATATACCCACAACAACATCCACTGGCCTATATATCCCCTTCACTTTTCAGCTGCTGATTTTGTAGTCCACACTCCATGTTTGTATCTTAGCATCAGTATGATAGATTTAGCATAAACCATGAAAATCTAGACAATCAATTATACAATATGTTGATACTACATGTATTGAGTGCTAATATTGGTTTCTGATCAAAAACAAGATAGAGTGCTATATATGAGAATGGAAGGCATCGGGTGAAAGTCTACAAAAAATTTATGTGCACCGGCGTGTATCTCATCGGAACAAGTTAGATCTAAGCTGTGTTTGGTCCCTCTTGTAGCGTGTGTTTGATGTGGTAGAATACTTGGTCGAATAAAACGTGTTACTAGCTACTGCAACAGTGGAGGGTGCGGTGTTGTCAGCTCGCAAGGATTTTAGTGTGCAAGTTCTAGATAGCTTTGAAGTAGCTTCGCAGTAGCTTTGATGTGCCTTCGAAGTAGCTTTGATGTACTTTTTACTCGGTTTTGTATTGGCTGAAAAGAAAGAACCTACATACAGGTGATAAGAAGAAATCTGAAGAAATCACAATTTCGCATTCACATAAACTAGCGAGTACACACCTTATGGCATAATATGTTCAAACATGTTTCTCCAATACTAGATTTCATTAATTTTCTTGGTACACCTCAAAAGTCATGACCCAAACAACATGAGGGGAGAAAGGCTGGCGAGGCGCCACATCTCCCCAACCATCGTGTCAGTCACGCGCTTTGTTCCCGATCCCCAACCACACTACCAACCGCTCGAGGCGCTCCTTCGTTTTAACTGTGGGGAAGACCAGCATGCTCACGCGCCTGAAACGCTATGACCGAGCGGCTCGACCCAACGTTGATGACATGCGTGACCGGTAGAAGACATACTGCAGGACATGGGCACGTGGAACCGTGTGTAGGGTGAGGAATCTCGCGCGATCTCCCGTGAGGACCCACAGATGACTACGACCTAGCCATGCCACGTCGAACGGCGGCCGGCCCCCAGCACACACGACGGAACCGGATCCTCATGCGCTCCAGAATGACCCCATCGAGCGCGCCTAACCAGCGTCCTTGAAGCGAGGGCCCGGCATGTGTGGATGCCCATCATCCAGCGACGAGGGCAATAGACCGCACGTGAGAGATAACTGCGACGGGGAATCTCGCGACCGGTCACGCGGTGGGACCGTGAGACATGGCTCTATCAAGATGGCTCCGTGTGTGTTCCTAGGCTCACCATCGGACAACACGCTGCTTTCGGGGAGACGAGGTTAGCCAAAATCGTCGAGACTTTTGACAACTCTTATTTACTTCGAGATGGGCACTACAATTGTTAGAAAGGTGATGTGTTGGTTGTTTTGATCATAAAAATATATTACATCTTTATCGAAAAAACTGTAATATATAGCATTACCTTCCAAAGAAGTTTTTAATCTATTTCAAAAAAAAATCCGCTGACATGTACCCTCTTAGAAAAATCCAATATTTTCCTATGGTGCACTCAAATCATCATATAGGATTTACAAAACCATGACAATGTTGTGTCTTTTTACTGGGTTGTTCGAAGTTGTGCATCAAATAAAGCTCTAATCACTTACGTGCTTAGATATTTCTTTCGATAAAGAGAATATATTAATATCAAAAGATGCACGTGCTTAGATAATTGAAGATAACCTTTGTGCTAGTTCAAGCCTTTGGGTAAAAAATTTCCTCACGTGTAGTTCCTCAAAGGTATTATGGTTGTAATGATTTCTTTTCTCGAGTAACCTTTATCGGCCAGTCAGTTGTTTCATTGTGGCATGTGTATATGTATTAATACTAAAATTGAGTATTATTCTTCATGTTTATATTGATTATTGTTATAAATGAAATAGTTTATGCCCATGTCTCAATTGTGAATAAAACATACCTTCACATGGGAACTTTCATCTTTTACAAGATTTTTGTAAAGATAAAAGGAATCACATGCCCAACTTTAAATTAATAAAGTCACAAGGTTTTGACACGAATTATACTTACACGAGATGAGACAGTGACCATGGCCTTTCTTCTGCCTACCCTAGTACATCTACCTTGAGCTTTGTGTGATTTAATTGACTTGTGATAAAACCATAATTTTTTTAACCCGGACCCAACACCTAAGTGTCTTAGATGTGGTACATATGGTGTATGTTATTTGACTCATTTTCTCCATAGTTTAAAATAGCTGGCTGCGGCATTTAGTTATGATATTTTCAGAAGCTAAAATAGCGGGCTACTGTATTTAACAGTGATATTTTCAAAAGGTTAGAAAGGCTATAGCGCAACTATAGCAGGCTAATCCATTTAGCATTCCTTCAAAAACATGGGAAATTTGTGTCATATTTTGCCAAAAATAGAGAAAAACTATGTCTCAAACCTGATTTGAGCTACAACTCATTTTAGCGTACAACCCAGTTGAACAGATATTCATAAAACATGAAATAAAAAGGAGCAGAGATTGGAAATTCAGAAAACATGATATTCAGTGGCTAAATTATGGGCTAATGAGGATAAATATGGCTATAGCATGCTATTAGCAGGTTTTCTAATTTAGCCTAGAAATGTCGCAGCCGTAGCAAGAGATGTCCCAAGAGGCTATAGCTAGACTATAGCTGGGCTAGCCGACTATTCAAAACTTTGATTTCTTCATCCACTCTTACTCACATGCAGTTCATGAAATTTTTACTGCAATAAGAATTATTTAGTTGAGTGGGGCGTTCCCGTGTCTTTAACTCTTAATGGTTGCACCTTCGATTGAATGCATTATATATATATGTTCAGCTTCCACCATTAGAACTGGAAGAGCTCGTATCCATGCTTAGCAGTTCTAACTTTCATTTGTATATTAGGTGGAACCGATGTCACTTTCCTTTCTGGCCTGAGAATATGTACCATGGTCTTGATTGTTATAATTTATAGATGGATGTACCATTTTTCATCTCACCCACGCATACAACTTTTTTTTTTGAGAATGACACCCACACCTACAACTAATAAGTAACATTGTGTACATTATTTCCTCAAGCACATTCCCCGCTACCATATATACCCAGACCATCACTTACCAATATACATGTTCACTTGTGATCTAGAAATTTGTGTATTTTACAACCACCTTTGTATCTTATCATCAATATAATTACTTTAGAATGCACGAGGGAAAGCTAGATTACTAAATACAAGAGCATGTCAGCACTACATGTATTGAATGCTAATTATTTGTTCATGAGAAATAACATGAAGAAGTGCGATGAGAATGGAAGGCATCGGGAGAAATTATACAAGATCTGAATTGCCAGTGAGTATGAATGTCAATGAGATTGTACATGTTTGCAACCAACTTATGTCAACCGTCTGTTATCACCATTCATAGTGAAGTATCTCTAGGTGATCTTTGGTTGCTCCAAGTCCATGAAGGTGATGCGATACAATCCAACACACAATATTGCACACACTATCATCTACGAACAAGGGGACTCAAGGGGCACTCTTACGGGATCGTAAATAGTTAGTGTGAAAGTACCAGCTACCAACTCCGTCGATGTCGCGTGCGCCATCGATTTACCTTTGAGAATCTACATACTTGCTTTTTTTTTTTGCTCATTTTTGTATTTATTGACAAGAAGTGCTTACCAAGTGATAATAAGAGTAAGTAAGCTGAAGAAATCACACTTTGCATGGTGCTAGTGAGTCAATATGCGTCTTTGAAAGCCTCGTGTTGTTCCAAGGGATGGTCCAAATGCATGTGGTATTCTTGTATGTTTATATATCTGTATATTTCAATTCATGCACCACAAACTACTCGTGATACGCATATTTTTTTTTCAAACGACTCCTCTCGTCGATTTTCATTATCAAGAGATAACGAAAAACACAGCAATTGGTCTGGTAGGAAGAACAGAAAGAAATATACACATTTCCAAGATTTGTTTCGACATTAGACTGCGACCAATTTTGTTTTTCAGCAGATTTCGCAGGAACCAAACCAGGTGAGGGGAGAGCGGCCGGCGACGCGCCACGTGTCCCCACCCGCTGCCTCACTCACGGGCTCTGCTCCCACCCAAATCCAGGCTTCCACTCGCGCCGCGACACCTCCGTTTTCACCGGCGACGAGGCCGACCGCCTGCCGATAATGGCTTCCGCCGCACTGGCCTCTCCCGCGCTGCACCCTCCGCCGTGCCGCCACCGCACTCCTCGCGTGCGCCCAGCATCCGCCGCCGCCGTCGCTCCATTGCCGCGCCGCCGTCTCGGCACCGCCGCGCGCTGCCGGGCGGTCGCCGCCCCCGCCGGGCCCTCGGCACCCGGGTACGTATAACTCCCCCACTCAGCCCAACTCCTTGCCGTTAGAACCACGCGAGAGCGCGCCAACCAAGCAAGCACGTACTAATCGTCGTCGTTCAGGGTTGCGGAGAGGCCGGAGGCGGACGTGGTGGTGATCGGGAGCGGGCTCGGGGGCCTCTGCTGCGCGGGCCTCCTGGCGAGGTACGGCCTCGACGTGGTGGTGCTCGAGAGCCACGACCGCCCCGGAGGCGCCGCCCACTCCTTCGACGTCAAGGGCTTCCACTTCGACTCCGGCCCCTCGCTCTTCTCCGGATTCCAGTCCAGAGGGCCCCAGGCCAATCCCCTCGCGCAGGTCACCCTTCCTTCCTTCATCCCTCTGCAAATAAACAACAGATGCAAACACCAAATTTTGTTGGGGGATTTTTTTTTTTTGGCTGTAGTCTGTACTGAACTACTAACTATACTGAACTATATCTGTTGCAATGCGATGATGATTCGATCGGCCTGCAGGTCCTCGACGCGCTAGGCGAATCGGTTCCATGTGCCTCGTATGACTCGTGGATGGTGCATGTCCCTGAAGGCCAATTCGAGTCACGGATAGGGCCAACTGATTTCCTCAAGGTGGTTCACTTCACTTTTAGCATGTGCAGTGGATTGTTCTGGTATGCATTGTAATGATGGTTCCTAGTTGGTCTGTGGACTGAAATGTGCTAATAATCACGACTTATAACCGATTGGCATTTTCCGTAGTAACTGTAGTAGTGCTGTGTCACATCTATCAGATGCTTAGTGATACATTTTCTTTGTAGCCGGATGCTATGGTCTGTAGTGATTATATGTAATTCTTGCAGGACCTTGAGACGTATGTTGGCCTTGATGCAACCCGGGAGTGGCAAAAGCTTCTAGTGAGTTCCCTATACTCGATACTTAGTTTCATAGGAGAAGTATTTTTCAACTGTACCTAGACACACTGAACTGCTGAAAAAACACATGATGCCCGATGGGCAATGAACTGCTTCTTTGTGCTTTTTAAATAGCATATACAATTTTCGTGTAAATTTGTGCAAACATCACTTTTCAAATTTGAGTCCAAGATTAGTTTACGTTAATCTTATGTCCTCTGATAACCTGTGCTGATATAATATTAAAAACAATCTCAGGATGCAGTTCTTCCTATATCTGCAGCTGCGATGGCTTTGCCTCCACTTTCCATTCGAGGTGATTTGGGCATTCTTTCCACAGCAGCCAGTAGATACGCCCCTTCTCTGTTGCAGTCCTTCATAAAAATGGGGCCTAAAGGAGCTCTAGGCGCTACAAAACTTCTACGCCCGTTCTCAGAGATCGTTGATTCACTTGACCTGAAAAATCCCTTCGTTCGTAACTGGATCGACCTCCTGTGCTTTCTACTTGCAGGAGTGAAATCTGACAGCGCTCTTTCTGCAGAAATGGTAAGCTAATAAATTTCCACCAGGTTAAATTCCTGCTCATTTCTGTGTTTATCCCAATCCCAAATTTTTTTTGCATTGCATCAAAGCTGCACAATATTAAACCTGCAACAAATGATAATTGATACCAAAATGCAGAATGTGTATCATGTGACCAAACCCAGGATTCTTGCATTGTACTCAATCTATGTCCAGAAAGTGAACTGTATTACAACAATGTGTAGTGCGAATCAAATAAGTGAAATAAGTTATTGCATGCTGTATTTATTTGAGTCTGTTCATGGATCTTGCTTGATGGTAAGAACCATTGTTGGGTAAAACACATGCAACATTGCCATCCTTCCATAGGGTGATATAACTGTTCCGCTGATGTTGCATGTGATATATGGCTACTTGCCCTTAACAATCAGTGCACCTAACCTTGAGATAACCTTGCTGTTACTGTAGGGCCATGTTTTGGGACATATACAGATTACTGTCATGGTCCCCTAAACCACTCATTGCAGTTTCTGTGGTAGTGATTGTATTTTGTACTGTAAACCATTTCTATAGGTTGCCAGTACACTTTCCCAGTTGTGGATGGCAGTGACTGCTGCAGGAATTATTACAGTGCCTTTGTTGTCTTGTTGGTATCATGCTCAATGGCAAATGGACGTCTAGATACTTTGGATCTAAACCACTCAATGCTCAATGGCATTTGAACCATGGGCTTTTGTAACTTGTAAGAGTGAGACTTATCTTTTCCATATCAATCAACCTTTACCTCTAAGAATTGGTGGCTCTGCTGAACTCCCCCATGGCTCTGCTGAACTCTCCCTTCAAATATGCCTAGATACTTTAAAATATATATAATTCTGAAGTTTTATGTTCATCATTTGGTCTAACTACAATATCAGGTTTATATGTTTGCAGAATGGTACAAACCAGGATGCTCGCTTGAGTACCCTCTGGGCGGAAGTGGAGCAATCATAGATGCCCTTGTACGAGGTATCGAAAAGTTTGGTGGAAGACTTGCTCTTAATTCTCACGTGGAAAAGATTTTAATCGAGAATGGTCGGGCTGTTGGTGTCAAGCTACGAGGTGGACAAGTAAGCAGATCCAGAGGATATTTTATTGCCAAAATATAAAATAAAATATTACCTCATGGGAATGATCAGCTAGTCATACCTCCCTGTGATGAATGAAATTTGCATTTTCCTCGTAAAAGCTAGAAGAGAGCAAGAGTGCTATGACATGAGCACACCCAATACTAGTAATGATTAGTAAGGCTCTGATTCTGATGACATATTGGTTATCATATCAAGTATGGCATGTTTCAAAATATCTTTATCCTTATAGATGCCAAAAAATTCTTCAATCAGATGGTACAGTCCACAATAGGCAATACTATATATTATCTTTTCCAAGCAAACTAAGTGGTGCCTTCTGTACTAAATATCCTATTTAGATTAGGCCTTGCCACCTTTCCAGTAGTGGCAGACCATGGAAATCTTGTAGGCCTAGATGATCTTGTTGTCTTATGCATCTGTTTTCGTGTGTCATGATTGTGCAACATATCATTTTTGGTCACAAGATGGCAGCCTTTTCCCCTTGTATTGAGAGTTTCATCATGCTACCTATGGTTTGAAGATGCAGCTACTGAAATCTTATCAGGAATTTGTTCCTCTTGCAGATCATACGTGCAAAAAAAGCGGTTGTTAGCAATGCATCTATGTGGGATACTTTGGATCTGCTACCACCAGATGCTGTCCCAAAATCATACCAAGATAAAGTGAAAGCAACTCCACAGTGTGATTCATTTATGCATCTCCACTTGGGCTTCGATGCAGAGGTTGTTTACATATGCTTGCCCCGAACAAATTATCTTTATATTTGGCTTACTTATGTTTTTTTTACTGTAACCACCAATGTTACTGGAACAGAATGCTAGAGAAGACCTCGGGATCCATCATATTGTGGTCAATGATTGGAATAAAGGAGTTGATGGTGAGCAGAACGTTGTGTTAATATCAGTTCCTAGCGTTCTTGGAGAGGGTCTGGCTCCGCCTGGAAAGCACATCCTCCATGCTTATACACCAGGAACAGAACCTTTTGGTTTATGGGAAGGGCTTGACCGGAAAAGCGCGGAGTACCGAAGCCTGAAAGAAGAACGTTCTGAGGTACAACATATCAGAATTACTATTCTCTAGCTTTTCCCCCCTTATATCTTGGAATCAGCACCTAGAAATCGGTGCACTTCAACATCTTTGGAACTCCTTTTTCGAAAGTTCATCAAAAAACTCTTTTCTCAAAAGTTAAGCAAGGCATTGCCACACCTTTCTAGGAAAGGGCGCCTCCATTTACTGACTACGAGCTGCTGTAACCTGCTGTCTCGAGCAACTTTCTAACGCAAACTTTCCAGGTGATGTGGAAAGCCGTGGAGCTGGCCCTCGGCCCGAAGTTCAGCAGGGAGAAATGCGACGTGAAGCTGGTTGGCACGCCGTTAACGCACAAGAGGTTCCTCCGAAGGAACAAGGGAACCTATGGCCCAGCCATAAAGGCTGGAGAGGCGACGTTCCCGGGGCAGGCGACGCCGATCCCCCAGCTGTTCTGCTGCGGCGACTCCACCTTCCCAGGGATCGGGGTGCCTGCGGTGGCGGCAAGCGGCGCGATTGTCGCCAACACGCTGGTGTCCGTGTCACAGCATTCGGAGCTCCTCGACGCTGTCGGGATCTGACCATCTAAGTGCAGAACATGTGCCAGTAAGTAATATATTTAGCCAGCCAGCCCCATTATACAGAATAAACTTGGGGTACTGAAACGGGTCAAAATACATAGCCTTGGAGCTTTTCATGGGCATCACACAGATGCTCTGAAGGTTAAAAGAAAATCATCCCCATTCCTCACATGGAGCCCAGCTGTGAATCAGCTTCTCACAGTCACAGCAGTACAGCACACACACCAGCACTTTACAGTGACACACATATTCAAACCAAAGTTGTCGAAGTGTAGTAGGAGTATAGCATTTGACTCGGTCAGCGGGAGAGCACGCAGGGTCTCCATTGCATGATGTGGATGAACAGCGCGGCTATCTTTCCTTGGTGGACCTTTTGAGTGCTCCTTTCTGTTACGACCACTTGTTTCTTGTTGCCATTCTATCTTTTCGGGGTAAAGCAAAGGCATGTGGCTGCAGCTGCCTTTGTGTGTCTTTGCTTGCTAGCTTGAAGTATCCTCACCTCAAGTTTGTTTCTTTGGTTGCATTTCAGGCAGGCAGGCAGGCAGAGCTGTGGGTATGGGAGTACATACATACAGGAGAAAAGAAACCACACAACAAATAATTCAGTACATACACAAGGAAAAGAATCAACATTTTTATGCAGTACGTACATACAGAAGAAATAGCATAGAAACCTATCAGCACATACAGAAAAGGAAGAAATAGCCATAGTTTCACAATGTATGTAATCTAGCTGATGTTATACACAAAGAAACATGATGGAGAATGTAGACACAGGTGTTACATTATATCTGTACATTGCTGATTATTCAGGTATAAATATAATTACATGGAGTTCATATTGTCCGGCACTGATAGTGCTGCTCCTGACAAAGTTGTCTCCTGAAGCGAACCATACAATGCTGTATTGTTTCTACCGAAAGTTTTGTGCCACATGCAACCTTTTGGCCCTCTGCACTTACCACGTACTGTTGGAACTCTGATCAATGCTGTATTGTTTCTACCGAAACTGGAAACTTACTTTTAACAGCAACATCTGCATGGTGAAAGCTGTGCTTTTCTAGCTTTCAGAAATGTCCTTTGTACTACTCCCATGTATCCTTTTCATAACTAGTGTCTCATTTGAACTTCATCCTCAGCAAAACTAACACCGTTTCAATCAGTGAGGAAGTAATATTAAAAATTGACAGGAGTCACACCAAGAAATTGACAGAAGTTATACTAGAAAACCAAGATAATCCTCTCACATCAGAAGTCACTCCCAGGTCAAGAAACACGTCCCATCCATCAGTCAATCCAGACAATTTTCACACCGCCAAATTGACTGCACCAAGCAAACATTTGCCATACCCAAGGAACACACTAGAAAAATGCCTCAAATCAGAGGTGTCACCTCACCTCACATCCACAGCTATTCACAGTTGACACCCAGTTTGTTTGTTCCTATATTTATTTAATAGTTTCTTCCTCTTTTTTTACTAGTTCACATGCCATCACCTCCTCCTTAATTATTTTTCTACTCCATGCCATTCCGTGCCAATTATTTTTGCCAGAAAAGGAAAAGTTTGGAAGAGAGGAGCAGGCAGCAGCCCCTCCGCACTCACTCTCACTGAGACTCCCTCAGAGGCTCAGACCAGCCACCATTGCCTACTTGCTCCTGGGACAGCCACCCTGCTGACCATCTAGCTAGCGCGGCCCGGACTGAGCAGCCCTGCAAGAACAGTTCCTGGAGGGAGAAGAGTCGCTGGAACCGTGGAGCTGCGGCCGAGGGGCGGTGGCTTGATCTGCTCCGAGAATTTTCGATTCTTCGATCGATCTCTGCGAGGTTTGGTTCCAGGTACTGGTTCCTGGATTCTTTGATCCCACCAGATTTTTAGTGCTCGCGCCGGCCCGGTTTGCGGCTGTTTCGTCGAGGAATTGGATTCGGGATGGATCGTCTGGTTTATCTCGGAGGATCTTAGTCCAATTTTGAGATTGATCCCTTGGGATTTGGAGTATTTTAATTCAGCGGATCTTCTTGGTCTGTGGACTGTGGGTGTGTGGAAATTCGGCTTTTTTTTTTTTCTTTCTTGGAGATGCCAGATGTGTACTCTGACTGAAAACTTATGAGCCTGCTACAAATTGTTTCCTGACTATTTTCCTGGGCATTTTACCGACCCAAGTTATCAATCCGATGTTTGCTAGTGCATTAGTTTTCTCTATTATACTCGAGATATCTCATATTAGAATTTGGTGCAAATGTTTATGCAGGTGATATTGAAGCAAATGGTGTCAGAGGGATGGCAGGATGTTCTTCTGCTGGAAGTGAAATGAGCCCTCTGCTGTCTGGTCTTTGATCTCCACTAATCCTTACTCCAATCAGTTGGGACTGGGAGATGGCGTATTCAGGCCAAAGGCATGGCGGTGCTGGTGCCGGGAGCTCGTCGCGGCAGGGGAGTGGCTTGAAGGGGCAGGCTAGCTCAGTTGAGTTCCTTGGGAGGGGGATGGTGGGAATGCAGCTGAGAGATGCCAAACCAGATGCTGATGATGAACGGGTAGGTTTTGTTGGATGAGCAATCTATTGTTAATGAGCATATTTTAATCAACCATATTTTACAAGACATCTTCTTCCTTCAATCTCTCTGTTCTTGACTTTTTTGTGTGTACTACCTGATCATTGCGTTGTTGCAAGCCTAAGTATGTGATTTGCATGTGTTCTAGATCCTGCGAATGCATGGTTTGATGGTCTGGCTTTGCTATGTGACGGTTCATGTGTACTGCAAGCGTAGGAAAACTGTTGATCAGCTTTGCAGCTTGTTTTACTAAGTGAACAGACTCAATTCTTTGTTTGCAGGACACTGAGCCAGATGTGGTTGCAGATTCCGGCGCTGAAGCTGGTCACATAATTTCAACCACAGTCCGTGGCCGAAATGGTCTGCCTAAACAGGTAGAGGCGATTCTACATTCATCTTTACAATCTATAACATTTCGCTGTGAAGCATAATTTGCTGATATGGTGGTTAATGAAACAGTCGGTCAGTTACATCGCTGAACATGTGGTTGGAACTGGTTCTTTTGGGGTTGTATATCAGGTAGACTTCTGACCTTTGCACCGTGTAAACTGGTCTTTGCTCAACTGATAGTTGAAGGCATATAACTTGTTATCATCAACTCTTCAGGCCAAATGTCGAGAAACAGGTGAAATTGTTGCCATCAAGAAGGTTCTTCAAGACAAGCGATACAAGAACAGGGAGTTGCAAATTATGAATATGCTTGACCATCCCAACATTGTTGGTCTTAGGCATTACTTCTTCTCAACCACTGAAAGGGACGAGCTTTATCTCAATCTTGTCCTTGAGTTTGTTCCCGAGACAGTAAACCGGATGGCAAGACAGTACAACAGAATGAATCAACGAGTGCCCCTCATTTATGTCAAACTATACACGTATCAGGTCTGACCTGACTTGGCCGTTATTTTTCCAAATGATGTTATGCTTTTCAGAATCATCCCCAGTATTTTTTTTAACAAAGAGCATTTAACTTTAATTTTTGCAGTAGGCATACTTATTATCAAAATTATCTACATGCTTTCATGTGGAGCTCGTTATACAGATTTTTTTCTATTAAATTAGTATATTATATGTTTCCTACTTGGTTGCAGCCCTTTTTTGTCCTTGTGCCTGATAGTTGAGTACTGTATTGGGACCTATCTAGAACTTCAGATTAGTTAAAGTAAAATAAAGTCAGATACATTCAAACGTACAACTGAGCAAGCCTGCCAGTTGTCCTGTCTTTGCATTTATGTTCGACATCTTTCTTCCTATATTTTTAGTTAACCACAAGGTGCTATTTTATAAATATAGAGCACACATGTGATGAGATGCTATCACATATTTTGTGGTAGAAGATGAAGGCTGTCTCTACAGACTACAATAGATTATCTACTGTATAACTGATGATTCACACATTAGTTAATCTTAATTGCTTACATGCCATAATAGTGCTTTCATTTTTCTGGATATTGTTCTTGTGCAGATAGAATTTTAGTCAACGACTTCCATCATACACCTGTTTGCTCTTTGTAGTTATTGAAGTCAGAAATATAATGTCTTATGTCTCAACCATGCAATAAAATTATTCCTTCAGTAGTATTATGATATTGATTATTAGTACAGAATGTGACTGTTACAAGTCATCTAATCATTGTTCTGTAATCTTGTAACTTGCAGATATGCCGAGCACTTTCTTATATACATAACAGTGTTGGCATCTGCCACCGTGATATCAAACCACAAAATGTTCTTGTGAGATTTTTGACCTCCTTTTATATGCTCAATATGTCATACTGTACATATCTTTGACATATCATGTATGCATGATGTCATGTTGTTGGGCTTGTGGAATACAACGTAAGTTTGATTTAGTACATGGAGAGATCAAACATATCACGTATATAAAAACTGTGTCTGTGTGTTCAACTAAATGAAATAAGCAAATATTGACATCAAAAAATAATAGTCAGTTGAGAAGGTGCAAAATGGTGTTAGTGGAGTCCTGGTTTACTTTACTTCATATGTATCAGAATTTTTCATTCAAGAGTAGTGGGCAAGTGGCTTTCAGTATTTTTATCCAGTTCCGCTGAAAGTAATACTCCTGTCAAATCATCATGAAGTCATAATGACTTAGCCATCTGTGATGCATTTTTGCTCAAGAGAATGCTCATGTACTTCCTATAGCATATTTTTTACGATAAGTTTTTTTTGCGAATGTTTTTTTATGATAAGGTGACACCATAAAAAAATAATTGTCCCGTTGTTATTCAAGTAGGAGTGTCGGACTGAATCTGTAGTTCATATGCACCCGAATATCGTGATCATTGATTGGCTCCACACACCTGATATATGAAATCTAACAATTTGGAACTAAAATCATTTATCCGTATATGCTTTATTTAGTTTCCTGTGGCTGAGCCATCCCATGTGCATTGTTTGGTGCCTAGGCTACAGAAAATCATGCTATTTTATTTTCTGGATCACGAAAAGAAATTAAGGCCACATCAAACTGGGGTTATTTAAGCAGATAAATCGGTGCATTTGAGCTATACTGCTATCTGGATCATAATCAACTATGCAGGGTGAACTAAATGATGGTTCCTGCAATACAAATATGAGTTTGCTTCCCTCTGAATTGTTTGCCTAGTTGAGCTTATTACTAATCTCTGAATAATCACTAATACATCTTTACTAACCTAGTAATCTTTCCAACGTAGGTTAACCCACATACACACCAGCTCAAAATTTGTGATTTCGGCAGTGCAAAAGTCTTGGTAAGTTATCTTCTATACTAAGTAGAAATTTCAGAGTTTTGCTGATTTCTCATAGAACTTAGTAAGCTTTGTA
Organism: Lolium rigidum; assembly: GCF_022539505.1. Classification (NCBI taxonomy): domain Eukaryota; kingdom Viridiplantae; phylum Streptophyta; class Magnoliopsida; order Poales; family Poaceae; genus Lolium; species Lolium rigidum. Next base: position 152,215 of record NW_025899959.1, on the reverse strand, counting down.
AAAAAAGGTTTACACTTATATGCCGGTAACCTACCCAAGCATGGTGATTTCTGGACTGTTTTGATGTGCAGGTCAAGGGAGAGCCAAATATCTCCTACATATGCTCAAGATATTACCGAGCACCGGAACTCATATTTGGTGCAACTGAATATACTACTGCCATTGATTTATGGTCCACAGGCTGTGTGATGGCAGAGCTGCTTCTCGGACAGGTTTTTCTCCTGCATATGATATAAGTTTTTTATGTTCACTCTGTAGCCTGATCTCATAATATTCATCCATGCAGCCTCTTTTTCCTGGGGAAAGTGGAGTTGATCAGCTGGTTGAGATTATCAAGGTGAAATCTTGTATGGCATCTTAAACTATTTTCTCCTGCGATCTGTATTCTTTGCAATGACATGTTCAGTCATAGTGCCGTGCAGGTCTTGGGTACTCCAACAAGGGAAGAGATCAAGTGCATGAATCCAAACTACACGGAGTTCAAGTTCCCACAAATTAAGGCTCATCCATGGCACAAGGTAATTTGCATTATGTCTGTCATACAAAATTGATGCATGGTTGCTTGGTTTTCACAACTGCTCCTGTTTGGTGCATAACTGACATACAATTAAATCAAAAAAATCTCTCATGATTCCTCTGTTACCTCAATAGTTAATTTTTTATCCAGGTTTTCCAGAAGAAGCTTCCACCCGAAGCAATGGACCTTGTTAGCAGATTCCTGCAATACTCACCAGATCTTCGGTGCACTGCTGTAAGGCCGCACAGTCATTTCATTTTATCGCTACGCATTGTGCAAACTGATACCTTTTGAGTTTGTATGTTCTAACCATGGAATCATTCTTCAGATGGAAGCCTGCATGCACCCATTCTTCGACGAGTTGAGAGATCCAAACACTCGTCTACCCAACGGTCGTCCTCTTCCTGCTCTCTTCAACTTCAGATCTCAAGGTAGTGTAACCGTACTAAAATAGACTAGCAGCGGGAATATTTCGTGCCCAAATCTGTCTGCATCCAAATTACCCTCGATTGAATCAATCCATTTTTCCGCGGCCTTGGCAGAGCTGAATGGAATTCCTCCGGAAGTCATCGAGCGCCTGGTTCCAGAGCATGCGAGAAGGCAGAATCTGTTCATGGCGCTCCGCACCTAAGTTTTCTTGCGCGGGTTCTTCTTTCCTGCTGTTTGTTGTCCTGGGGGAAGCTTGTAAATTAAGGATGTAGCTTCTCCTTTTCCCTCTCCCTCGTTTTTGTTTGTTTTGGAGCTAGTTTTATTTGTGCAAGGTAGAGTTGTACAAGGATGTGAGATTTGGGGGAACTTGAAAGAAGAGGGCTTGTGCTTGATTTGAGGCTTGTGGAAGTCCCTCTAATTCTTTGGAGCTTGTGTGTAGTAACATTGCTTGGATGATGAGTTGACAGTGGTTTGATAGCGCAATCGTTTCTTCAGAAAATTTGGTTCCTTTTATTGTTTGGTGAATTAATACAAGTTGCAGTCCAGAAGGTGAAACAAATTCTTTTAGTGGTAGATGAGTTTTTTTAGAACTAGTGGTAGATGAAATCAAGTGATCAATCTAGAGATTTGGACAAGAATTTGGAGGCCCATCCCATTAGAGTAACTAAGCCCATACTCGCTGTGATTGGCCACAAAAGCCCGGGTGTACAGTCGCTGCTGGCGATGAAACCATGTCCAGCAGTAGTCTCTTGACGAATACGCCTATGTGTAGAAACCGAGAGGGAGAGAGGTTTTGGGGGGAAGCCTCGCGTGGTTTAGGCCACGGGGTTCTTGTTGTATATATAGGCTCATAGGCCGGTTAGGGTTAGGGTTACAAGGTACGTAATACGTACAAAATACATATACAATCTAACACCCCCCCCCCCCCAGCAGTCACAGCGGGAGGTTCTCGGACGCAGAGACTGAACCGAAAGTCGAAGAACAGTTGACTCGGCAATCCCTTCGTCATCACATCAGCAAACTGAAGGATGGAGGGCACATGCAATACACGAACCTCTCCAAGAGAAACCCTCTCGCGTACAAAGTGTATGTCGATCTTGATGTGCTTTGTACGGCGATGCTGAACTGGATTTGAAGACATGTAGATGGCGGACACATTGTCACAGTAGACAAGTGTGGCAGAATGAAGAGGGCGATGGAGCTCCTGGAGTAACTGGCGGATCCAACAGCATTCAGTGACAGCATGTGCAACAGCTCGGTACTCAGCTTCAGCACTAGAGCGAGAAACAGTAGTCTGACGCTTAGAGGACCAGGAGATGAGACTGTCGCCATAGTAAACACAGTAGCCAGACGTAGAGCGCCGAGAGTCAGGGCAGCCGGCCCAATCAGCTTCAGAGTAAGCTGTGAGAGCAGTCGAGGAAGACACATGCAGGTGGAGACCTGGGGGCATGCATATGAAGACAGACTTAGTGAACAGCATAGGAGATATCTGGACGCGTCAGAGTAAGATACTGAAGAGCACCAGCCAAGCTTCTATACTCAGTAGCATCAGGAACAAGATCACCCTCGGTGGCTGAGAGTTTAGACTGAGTATTAACTAGTGTAGAAGCAGGATGACAGTCTGACATCCCAGAGCGCTGAAGAAGATCCGCAGCATACTGACGCTGTGAGAGAAAAATTCCATCCGAGGAGCGACTGACCGCAATACCGAGAATGAAGTGAAGATCGCCAAGATCAGTCATGGCGAATTCGCTGTGCAGTATGTCCAGAAGATGCTGAAGGAAGGTGGTCGAGGAAGCCGTAATGATGATGTCATCGATGTATAACAAGAGGTATGCCATATTAGCTCCACTCTTCAGAACGAAGAGAGAAGTATCCATCACAGAAGCAGCAAACCCAAGGGAGGATAGGTAAGTCGCAAACCGCTGGTACCAGGCACGAGGAGTCTGCTTCAATCCGTAGAGAGACTTATGCAGGCGACAGACATGATCCGGATGACGCTCATCAACAAAGCCAGGGGGCTGCTGACAATAGACCTCCTCATCAAGAGTGCCATTAAGGAAGGCATTCTTGACGTCGAGCTGACGGATCGGCCAGGAGTGAGAGACAGCAATAGTGAGGACAATCTGTATAGTGGCGGGTGAAAGGACACAGATGTCGCCTAGAGGGGGGGGGGTGAATAGGCGATTTAAAAACTTTTACGAGATGGGCTTAACAAATGCGGAATAAAACTAGCGTTTACTTTGTCAAACCCAAAGCCTATATACTATTGTTCACCTATGTGCACCAACAACTTATTCTAAGCAATGGTTCACCTATGTGCACCAACAACTTATGCTAAGCAATACAAGCAAGTATGTGATAGCAAGATATATATAACTTCAAGCACGATGGCTATCACAAGGTAAAGTGCATAAGTAAAGAGTTCGGGTATAGAGATAACCGAGGCACGCGGGAGACGATGATTTATCCCGGAGTTCACACTCTTGCGAGTGCTAATCTCCGGTGGAGAGGTGCGGTTGCTTAGTGCTCCCGAACGCCACAAGAGGCTCACCTTGAGGTGTGGTTGCTCGATGCACACCAACGCCACAAAGGCCTCACCTCAAGATGCGGTACTCACACCACACACCGAACGCCACGAAGGCGCCTCACCTAAATCTCCGGTGACCCTCGCCACAAAGGCCTAGGTCACGGTTCCACTAAGGGATTTCCTTCGAGGCGGAAACCGGGCCTTACACAAAGCTTGGGGCACACATCCACAACTTAATTGGAGGCTCCCAAGAAATCGCCACAAAGGCCTCCAATCCGTCTAGGGTTCCAAGAACCCAAGAGTAACAACTTTCTTGCTTTCACCTCCACGAATCACCGTGGAGAACTCAAACCGATGCACCAAATGCAATGGCAAGAACACCACAAAGATGTCCAAATCCTCCACTCTCAAATTCCAACAAAGCTACTAAAGCTATTGGGGGAATAAGAGAGGAAGAACAATATAAGAAGAGGAACACAAAATTTCTCTCCAAGATCTAGATCTAGAGATTCCCTCACAAAGAGGGGAATTTGATTGGTGCAAATATAGATCTAGACCACCTCTCTCTTTTCCTCAAATTTGAGCAAGAATCATGGAGGGATTGGGGGAGAGGAGGAGCTCTCAAGATGCAACAATGGTGGAGAGCCAAAGGTTGAAGAAGAAGTGCCAAGAGAGAGAGAGAGAGAGAGAGGAAATAAGGCTTAAATAAGGAGACCCCAAAATCTGCCCGTTGGGGCTGGCCAGTCGACTTGGGGCCGGTAGTACCGGCCAGCAAGGGGCGGTACTACCGCCCGTGTGTGCTGAGCGCGCGGAGGGGGAGCGGTACCTCCGGCCGGGCCGGAGCGGTACCACCGGCCGCGGTACCGGCCGCATGTCCCAATACCCTGGAAACATACTGTGAGGCATGGCCTATTTCCGGTACCTCGGGCGGTACCTCGGGCGGTACTACCGCTCGTGCACGGGCGGTACTACCGCTCGTGCTCGGGCGGTACTACCGCTCAGCCCAAACTCCTCTTTTTGGGCAAACTTAGAGAAATCATAACTTGAGTATCCGGACTCCGATTTTGATGATCTTGGACTCGTTTCGAAGCTAGTAACAAGCTCTACAAGATCATGCAGGGAACCATCATAGTCCAGCAAAGGAGTATAGAAACAAATGATGAAAGGTTTGACCTATCTAAGAAAGACATACCGGTAAAACCTCCAACCTCGAAAATGCAACAAGTTGCCCAAACAAAAACCATTCTTGATGAACTAGAGCTTGTCATGAGAATAATCACAAGCTCTAAAACATCACATGGATAAGATCCAAATAACAACCAAGAAAGATGATGCAAGGATGCAAAGGTTTGAGCTCTCCGAAGGATACGATCAAGTTACTCACTCGAGAGCCCACTTGATAGTACGGCAACTAAACTATAAACCGGCCTCCAACTACACCATGAGACCGGTGAGAAAGAAACCCTATCAAGAGCAAACCTTAACCCTGTGCATTCCACTTGAGCTTGATGATGACGGTCTTGACCGCAACAAGATGGAACGCCTTTCTTGATTGTGCTTGCTTGATGAAGTCATGCGAAATGCTCCCCCATACTCCACTATGGGAGAGCTACTTCTTCGGTGCATCTTCACATATCCATGAACACCATATGGATGGCAAGCTTCAAGCATATGATCTCTTCGAGTTGGCTCATCTTGAACTTGCACTTCATTTCTTCATTCTTCATCATGTTGATGTCTTGAGATAACTTGAGGGCTCACTTCATCTTCATCTTCAAGACATACTTGACACTTGATATCCTTCATCAATTTCTTCTTATTGCAACCTTGAAGCCAACATATGGTTCAAGCATTGCCTATGGAAAACTCCTACAAATATAACTCAAAGCAAACATTAGTCCATAGGGATTGTCATTAATTACCAAAACCACACATTGGGGCTCCATGCACTTTCAATCTCCCCCATTTTGGTAATTGATGACAATCTCTTTGAGAGGGTTTATATAAGGAATTTAAGTAGCAAGCAAGTTGAATATATAGAACAAACTCTCCCATAATATATGCGTGTGTGAATGATATTGACTTTCATTGCATATATTGACATTCAAAGCCTAGTGGAGTTTCCTCTAAATATTCAACTATGCAAAGCAACAAGATGCAATGCAATAAAGGCACATGCTTAAGCACAAAGCAAAGACATAACCAAATTCCCTTAAACCCTCCAAACTTCTCCCCCATTGGCACCAATTGCCGAAATGGGTGAAAAATTTTGAAGGCCAATATAGTGAGAGTTCCTCCATAGCGTGTGCATTTCTCATAATTTGAGTGGAATCAAATGCACATATCCAATGACAAATATTCGGAAGGAATCACACTATAGATAGGATCAAAGATTGCAAAAAGATAACAAAGTCAAGAAGCTTCAACAAATGAAGCAAGCAACCAAATGAACCACAAGGAAGATACCAAAAGAAAGATAGATATTATGATAAGATCAAGAAGATTGCTCTAAATAATATGAGGAAGCTCCCCAAGGTTTGTGCACAAAACTAGACAATTTGCATTGGAGTATAAAGTGCACAAACATGGAATCATCACTCCCATAATATCATTCAAAAACAAAAGATACCAAGTGAATCAAACTCTAATGATCACCACAAGATAGTGTTCTAAATCAAATGAGGAAGCTCCCCAAGGTACATGCATAAAATAAAATGTTGCATTTGAATACAATATGCATAACATGGAATCCTCACTCCCTCATTTAAAACACAAACATTTGTAATAGATCATAGATAGAAAAGTAAGCTAAACACTTGCAACAAACAAATAGTTGAGCAAAAAGTAAGAGGCACCATAATAAAAAGGCTCAACCAAGAGGATATGTGAAAGGCATGATAAAACATATTATAAGACTATTACAAGGATGAGCAAAAAGCATAATCATAGTCTTCAATGAATTATATTGCTTAGCATGACCAATCAACACGCAATAAATAAATAAGATATCAAAAGGAGATGTATCATCTCTTATGTGTATAAGTTTCTCTAAGTGGGCAATATCACAAAGATATTTATCCACAAAGAAACATGCACACATAAAATAGATACGCAAGAAAAATAGTATGATATCCAAGACGAAGTCATGCAATATACCAATAAGAATTTTTGCTTAATAGCATGGCCAAAGGCTCAATTTTATCTTATTGTACATTCATGAACTTCAACCACAAACAACTAAAATACATCACAAATATCAACAAGGGATAGAAGATAGTTGGGATGCACTTGAGAAAGGCAACAAGTATCACAAACGAGGATACCAAAAGAAGTAACTAAATTTGCACTTTCATCTATATTGCACATGTGAGAGCCTTGAGGAATTGATATGCAATAAAATTGTTAGATAGGCATAGTTGGGATGGATGAATCATGAGCATGATTTAAAATAATTCCCAACAAATGCACTCATCTCAAATTACTCACATTCACAATAAAGAGGTTTCATTAAGACTTTTGCAAGAAGCACAACATTTGCAAATCAAGAGATTCATGCCAAGATGCAACCATAAGGTTGGATACAAGAAAAGTATGCATGAGAAGATACTTGTTACCAAGATAGCATTGGTGTGGATGTAGTAGATATGTGTTCGTTGACCATCCTAGCTTGCCTCAAGTTACCATTGAGTCATCACTTCTTTCCAAGAGTGAGACAAGCCTCCAATGCATATCCATTGTACCTAACACAAAGGTAAGTACAAAATGGTCCCCAAACTAATTGGGTCCGAAGTCGTTAGACACACTACAACATATAGGACAAACTCCACAATTCTATGTGCATATAGATATGAAATTGAATTTCATGCACATCTTAGCCAAATTAGGATTTGATGGAGTTTACCCTATATATTGGATCAAAGAAAGTAACACATGCCATAAGATATACATATATTAAATATGCATGCACAATACTTTCAAGGACCAAAGGAAGATACAATTTGGACAAAACACCAAATAAATCAAGAGACAATGGTTGCCCAAATTATATCAAAGAATCAAATCAACACAAGATTTACTCCGAAGACTTATCTCATAATAAGAAGCTAATTAAGCCTAAGCACAAAGGAATGAGATAACCAACTCCTAAGAGAGCAAGGTTCCAACAAATAAACCAAACCCTCGAAACTTTTTATGATGGCACAAAGTACCAAAATGAAAATTTTATGTCTCCCAAAACCAATTTTTTTGATAAAGATCAAGAGATGTTAAGAATTCTACTAATATAGAAGAGCTCCCACAAGTTTGGTGCATTATCTAGGATTTTTTTTTATGAATACAAAATGCACAAAACTAGGATCATCACGCTACCTATATCTTCTAACAATGCTAAGAAAGTTTGAATAGACAACTTAGATCCATAAGATGCAAGGAAGACACATGGGAGTCAAGGCACAACAAATAAGGCAATTTAAACACAAGAGCCAATGTAGATATGATCAATAAATCTCTACCTCATAATGATTACCAATTGTCCGAGGACAAGAGGTATTAGGAAATATTTCCCGGTGGTAGTTTGTAAGTATACATAAGATCATATTTACAACGAACAAAGCATATGGTAAAAGATAAGAGTTAACCATCATGCAAAGATAGTTTCTTGATAGCTTCATTTAGTCATACCAACATGCAAGGCAATTAATAGTATTCATACCAACATGCAAAGCAATTAATAGTATTCATACCAACATGCAAAGCAATTAATAGTATGACTTGAAGCACATGGTTTTCCAAAAATGTATTGAGGGACACATTGTGAAAAACCATGCCAAGAAAAACTTTCACAAATAAGATCCACAAAGATATTAGCAATGAAGCCATTTAAGCAAACTGGAGCTTGTTTGAGCAAACATGCCACATAGGAGAGAGATAATTTACGATATCAATTCTATGTGACACAACCTCAAATGTTCACATTTTCTAGGCTTGTAATATGCACAAAGCTTATTACTCCCCCATAATGTGATAAGTAATTTATTTTCACAAGAGGCAAATAAGATCCAAGTAGAGATATTAATGGATATTAGAATTTGAATTTCTCATGAAGATGACATACCACATAGCGACTAGATAATCTCGCAATATCAATTCTAAGTGATATTCCTCATGTACACACATTGTTTAGGATCATGAAATTCCCAAAGGAATATCACTCCCCCAAAATGGGATTGTCCATTAATCGCTCATAAGAGCCATATAAGATACAACAAGATGCAAAGAGGCTCCAACACAAACACAAATACATGGTGTGCAACCTAACATGCATAGACTTGATTTCTCAAGCAAAACTATTAGGAAGCACAACATATACAAACACATGTTAGGAACAAAACTAACACATGCAAAGGGGCGAGTAACTTTCAATAGAAATGAGTTGAGAACATGTTACCGCAAGGAGGAACATTGGATATATGATAGTAGCAAGATAATCAAAAGACTTGGCTTGATATAATATAAATGATGAAGATCCCTTAATTCTTCATGATGTAGCCAAGTCTCCAATGCCCTCAGACAAGCACCTATTGATCAAGTTTTGGATTGTTGGTCCCCAACTAAGTTGGGTCCTAAGAGGTTAGTCACAATAGGCTTGGCAACCCAAATGGTTCTTTTCTTGACACCACTTTGAGCACCAACATATTTGGCAAACACATTGCCACCCTCATCCTTACGAAGAGAATAAACATCATCAATGGAGATAGAGTTGGATGAGGTACCAATAGTGCAAAAAGAGGAGATGTGGCCCTTCTCACGGCATATGTAGCAAGTTCTTTTCTTCTCCTTCTTCTCACTAGATTTCTCCACAATGGGAGCATTGGCTTGATTATTCTTGGGAAGTGGAATTTCTTCAACTTGAGGTTGAATATGAGTTTGAGCTTGAGGCCGCTTTCCTTTTTGCTTCTTCTTCAAAGGGCAAGATCTAACATGGTGCCCTTCAATTTTGCACTTGAAGCAAATAATCTTGGTCGGGTCTTTGACTTGAACTTGGCCCTTCTTGTTGTTGTTGTTCTTGGACTTGTTCTTGTTGTTGGATTTGAATCCAAGTCCACTCTTGTCATTGGGGGATTGTTGCACACTTAACATCGTGTCAAGTTTGCATTTCCCTTCATGACTCTTTACAAAGTCGTTCTTCAAAGAAGTGACTTGGGCCTTGAGCTCTTTGATTTCCTCTACATGGTTAGTAACGACACAAGTACTAGAGGAAGTAGAACCTTCATTGTTAGAGAAACAAGGCAAGGAAGATAATTCATCACAAGATTTAGCAATACTATGAGTGGATGAATTACAAGGACTAGCACATGGCAATATAGCATTTTGAGTAGTAGTGCTAGTATCCACATGAGGCTCACAAGGTGTTGCCTTAGATATGATAGCCTCATGAGCTAACTTTAGCCTATCATGAGAGGCTAGAAGATCCTCATGGGAGCTAGAAAGCTTTCCATGATTTTCTTCCAATTTCCCATAATTGCAAGTTAGCAAATCAAGTTGAGCCCTTAGCTCAACATTCTCTTTCAAGATTGATGCTTCACAAGAAGTAGAGTTAGTAGCACAAGCATCATCACAAGACATATCAAGAAGAGAGGGTAACATAGCATGCTCTTTTAAATAGGAAGCTTGTAGTTGCTCATATGACTTGGTGAGGATAGAGTGTTCGCTCTCCAAGGCCTTGTGGGCCTTGTCTAGATCATCTAGATCCTTAACAAGTTTATCATGACCAACACCAACTTTGAACTTTTCATTTTTAAGCAATTTTAATTTAGCTTTAGCATGGTCTCTTTCTTTAGTGAGTTTAGCAAATATTTCATTTTGAGACACCTCAAGGGTTTGAAGTTGCTCCTCAAGAGAGGCTACAGTCTCTTGTTCTTCTTCAAGATCATTATTTAAAGATGCTACATCATCGGCATACTCTCGTTCAAGAGCACCCTTTTTATCAATGGTGTTCTCATGCATCCAAATAAGTTTTTGGCTCTCAATAGCGGTAGTCAAGATTTCAAAGAAGTGAGAGCTAGCAATTTTATCTTTGTAAAGAACCTTGAATACACTCTCACCTTTATCGCGTAGAGAGACAACCCAATCCTCTTCTTCATATTCATCCTCATCCTTATCACCACGAGGCATATTAGGTTCCATGGTAGGAGGTACCGTGGAACCCTTGGCCATAAGGCATATATGAGGACCGTGAGATAAATATGAGGAGTTACTTGAGGCTCCTTTTAAGATCTTGTCTTGACCAATAGAATCTTTGGTTTCCTCTACATTGTTAGACACACAACAACTAGAGGAAATAGAATCATTTTTATCATGGTCACAAGACAAATCAAGCACATCATTATGAGATTTATTCAAGCAACTTACACATGATATGCAAGGACTATCAACACAAGCATGTAAATCATTTCTAGTGCTAGATGTGTTTAAGTCCAAAGATGAAGCATTGCAATGAGATAGAGATGAAGAATCATCAATAGTAAGCTCAATATCAACATTGCAATTTTCATCACCACTCACCATATCATTACCTTGTGTCTTACCACACTTTGGTGAAGTGGATGAAGATGAGAACTCATCACGGCCGGAAGTGGAAGCAATACAATCATCCTCAATAATATTGGACACATCATATTTGTCTTTAAGCTTTGTCCATAATTCATGAGCGCTCCCAAAAGGCATGATTGAAGAAGTAACTACATTGCTCACAACAATGGAAAACACATGAGAAGCAAGAGCATCGAGGCAAGAGTTTTTCTCCTCCTCAAAAGATAAATTTTGAGGATCCTTAGGAGAAGAAAAACCCATGCCAAGAAATCGCTCCATGTCCGGGGACATACGCCGTAAAATATTAAGCACATAAATTTTCCATAGATCATAATTTGTGCCATCAAATATAAACAAGTTATTGTGCACTAATCCCCTAACCGACATCTTTACTCTCAAGGCGGTGAAGCCTAAGAATGAGAGACCTTGCTCTGATACCAATTGAAAGGACACAGATGTCGCCTAGAGGGGGGGTGAATAGGCGATTTAAAAACTTTTACGAGATGGGCTTAACAAATGCGGAATAAAACTAGCGTTTACTTTGTCAAACCCAAAGCCTATATACTATTGTTCACCTATGTGCACCAACAACTTATTCTAAGCAATGGTTCACCTATGTGCACCAACAACTTATGCTAAGCAATACAAGCAAGTATGTGATAGCAAGATATATATAACTTCAAGCACGATGGCTATCACAAGGTAAAGTGCATAAGTAAAGAGCTCGGGTATAGAGATAACCGAGGCACGCGGGAGACGATGATTTATCCCGGAGTTCACACTCTTGCGAGTGCTAATCTCCGGTGTAGAGGTGCGGTTGCTTAGTGCTCCCGAACGCCACAAGAGGCTCACCTTGAGGTGTGGTTGCTCGATGCACACCAACGCCACAAAGGCCTCACCTCAAGATGCGGTACTCACACCACACACCGAACGCCACGAAGGCGCCTCACCTAAATCTCCGGTGACCCTCGCCACAAAGGCCTAGGTCACGGTTCCACTAAGGGATTTCCTTCGAGGCGGAAACCGGGCCTTACACAAAGCTTGGGGCACACATCCACAACTTAATTGGAGGCTCCCAATAAATCGCCACAAAGGCCTCCAATCCGTCTAGGGTTCCAAGAACCCAAGAGTAACAACTTTCTTGCTTTCACCTCCACGAATCACCGTGGAGAACTCAAACCGATGCACCAAATGCAATGGCAAGAACACCACAAAGATGTCCAAATCCTCCACTCTCAAATTCCAACAAAGCTACTAAAGCTATTGGGGGAATAAGAGAGGAAGAACAGTATAAGAAGAGGAACACAAAATTTCTCTCCAAGATCTAGATCTAGAGATTCCCTCACAAAGAGGGGAATTTGATTGGTGCAAATATAGATCTAGACCACCTCTCTCTTTTCCTCAAATTTGAGCAAGAATCATGGAGGGATTGGGGGAGAGGAGGAGCTCTCAAGATGCAACAATGGTGGAGAGCCAAAGGTTGAAGAAGAAGTGCCAAGAGAGAGAGAGGAAATAAGGCTTAAATAAGGAGACCCCAAAATCTGCCCGTTGGGGCTGGCCAGTCGACTTGGGGCCGGTAGTACCGGCCAGCAAGGGGCGGTACTACCGCCCGTGTGTGCTGAGCGCGCGGAGGGGGAGCGGTACCTCCGGCCGTGGCTGAGCGTTACCTCCGGCCGGGCCGGAGCGGTACCACCGGCCGCGGTACCGGCCGCATGTCCCAATACCCTGGAAACATACTGTGAGGCATGGCCTATTTCCGGTACCACGGGCGGTACCTCGGGCAGTACTACCGCTCGTGCACGGGCGGTACTACCGCTCATGCTCGGGCGGTACTACCGCTCAGCCCAAACTCCTCTTTTTGGGCAAACTTAGAGAAAGCATAACTTGAGTATCCGGACTCCGATTTTGATGATCTTGGACTCGTTTCGAAGCTAGTAACAAGCTCTACAAGATCATGCAGGGAACCATCATAGTCCAGCAAAGGAGTATAGAAACAAATGATGAAAGGTTTGACCTATCTAAGAAAGACATACCGGTAAAACCTCCAACCTCGAAAATGCAACAAGTTGCCCAAACAAAAACCATTCTTGATGAACTAGAGCTTGTCATGAGAATAATCACAAGCTCTAAAACATCACATGGATAAGATCCAAATAACAACCAAGAAAGATGATGCAAGGATGCAAAGGTTTGAGCTCTCCGAAGGATACGATCAAGTTACTCACTCGAGAGCCCCCTTGATAGTACGGCAACTAAACTATAAACCGGTCTCCAACTACACCATGAGACCGGTGAGAAAGAAACCCTATCAAGAGAAAACCTTAACCTTGCGCATTCCACTTGAGCTTGATGATGACGGTCTTGACCGCAACAAGATGGAACGCCTTTCTTGATTGTGCTTGCTTGATGAAGTCATGCGAAATGCTCCCCCATACTCCACTATGGGAGAGCTACTTCTTCGGTGCATCTTCACATATCCATGAACACCATATGGATGGCAAGCTTCAAGCATATGATCTCTTCGAGTTGGCTCATCTTGAACTTGCACTTCATTTCTTCATTCTTCATCATGTTGATGTCTTGAGATAACTTGAGGGCTCACTTCATCTTCATCTTCAAGACATACTTGACACTTGATATCCTTCATCAATTTCTTCTTATTGCAACCTTGAAGCCAACATATGGTTCAAGCATTGCCTATGGACAACTCCTACAAATATAACTCAAAGCAAACATTAGTCCATAGGGATTGTCATTAATTACCAAAACCACACATGGGGGCTCGATGCACTTTCAGCGGGCTTGACGACTGGACTGAACGTCTCATCATAATCAACACGTAGACGCTGAGAGTAGCCACGAACAACCCAGCGCGCCTTGTGACGAGCAAGACGACCATCTGAGTGGAACTTATGACGGTAAATCCACTTCCTAGTGACGACGTTGGCATGAGGTGGACGGGGAACAAGGGACCAAGTCTTGTTGTTAACGAGACCTTGGTGCTCAGCAGCCATGGCCTCACGCCATAAGGGATCCTGCATCGCTTGCCGAAACGTAGTAGGAGCGGGAGGCACGGTAGAGACCACGGCCGAGAGGTTCAGCCGAGGTCGATGGAGAGGCACGGTCGACCGGCGTGTGCGGCGGAGGCGCCGTGGCCGTGGTCGCTGCAGCTGGTGGAGGCAGGGGACTGCCCAGGTTTCCGGGGCCGCGGTAGGCGGGCTGGCAGGGGCAGCACGGGGCGGCCTGGACTCCAGAGCGTCGGTGAAGAGGAAGTCTAGGCGGCGCGAGGAGTGCAATGGAGTTGCAGCCGGTGGTGTAGCCATCTGAAAGGGAAAAACAGTCTCGTCGAAAATAACATGTCGCGAGATGAGAACTTTTCCAGAAGATGGATCATAACAGCGGTACCCTCGATGATTGGAAGGATAGCCAAGGAACACAGACGGAATAGACCGGGGACTGAGTTTGTGTTGTGTGGTGGAGGTGACATTAGGGTAGCACAAGCAACCGAAGACACGAAGAGCATCATACGATGGTGGATGACCATGGAGAAGAGTATAGGGAACGGAAGATCCTATAGCTTTACAGGGGCGGCGGTTGAGGAGGAAGGTTGCGACCGCAAGAGCTTCTGCCCAGAAGGATGCTGGGAGATGCGCATGAAATAACAACGTGCGCATGGTGTCATTGATAGTGCGGATGGCGCGCTCGGCTTTTCCGTTTTGCTGAGAAGTGTAAGGGCAAGAAAGGCGTAGTGAGGTGCCGTGGGTGGATAGAAGATTCTGGACAGTGGAGTTTATGAATTCGGTGCCATTATCAGTTTGAAGAGAGCGTATGGAGATGCCAAATTGTGTGCGTGCATAGGAGAAGAAATTCTCTAGAGTACGAGGAGCACAAGACTTCTGCTTAAGTGGAAACGACCAATAGTAGTGTGAAAAATCATCAACTATGATGAGATAATAACGAAAGCCAGAATTGCTTATAATTGGTGAAGTCCACAAATGGCAGTGTATCAAATCAAATATGGCACTAGAAGCTGAAGTAGATGAAATAAATGGCAACTGAACATGTTTGCCAAGTTGGCACGCATGACAAATCGAGGTACTACGAGGTCTATTACACTTTATTAAAGATAGACGCTGGAGAGCCGACATGGCATCTTGATCGGGATGACCTAGACGCTGGTGCCACAGGTCGGCGGCTATGGTGGCGAGCATGGCGGTGGGTGGCACCCGGCGAGTGGAGGAGCCGGGAAAGGTGTAAAGGTCCCCATCACTATTGCAGCGAAGGATCACGCGACGGGTCTTCAGATCCTTCACAGAGAAACCAAAGGCGTCAAACTCAACCGAACAATAATTATCACGGGTGAACTGGCGGATAGAAAGCAAATTTCTGATTAAGTGAGGAACTAGGAGAACATGGTTGAGTGTAAAGATTTGACCAGAGGAAGAGCGAAAGAGTGTATGACCAGAAGAGGAGATGGGGACGGCGGAGCCGTTACCCACGGTGATAAAGTGTGGAGTGGAAAGAGGGGTAGTAGTCATGAGGTTACCATCGCTGTTTGTCATGTGAGAGGAGGCGCCGGTATCCATCACCCACGACCCTTGCTGGAGACCGAGGTTGTTGAGAGCGGCGATGAGGCCGGCGTTGTCCCAAGATGGCGCGGTGGAGGTGGGTGGAGCCGACTGGTACAGGGGCGCGGAGACGGTGTTGTAGGCCTGGGGGCGTGGGCCGAGGATGCCAGGCGCGTTCGGCATGGCATGGGGAGCACGCCACTGGCCCTGAGGCGGCGAAAAGCAGACCCACGGGCCCGTCGGTACTGGAGCGCGAGGTGGTGCAGCAGGGGCGCCGCGGCCACCAGTCTTGGGCTGCTTCGGCTTCCAGGTTTGCTTGGGCTTGGCGGAGCCTTAGCAGCCGGCCCCGGTGCAGGTCGTTGGTGGTGGCGCGGGCGGGCGAGCCTGGACGACGAAGGCGGTGGACGCCGCGTTGGAGACGGCGTTGGCCTGCTGCATCTCCTCCATCAGGAGCATGCTGCGGACGCGGAGGAACGAGGGCAGGGGCTCCGTCATGGAGATGATGGTGGCGGCGCCGGCGAACCGCGGGCTGAGGCCGCGCAGGGTGTTGAGGACGAGGGCGCGCGCAGAGACAGGTGAGTCGTTGTCCGCGAGAGCGTCGGCGACGAACTTTTGGCAACGGCAGTACTCGGTGATGGAGAGGGCGCCCTGCACAAGCTGACGAAACTCGTTATCGAGATAGATGGCCTTGTTCGCCTTGTTGGTGGAGAAGAGCTCGAGGATCGCGAGCCAGAGCTGGCGGGTGGTCTGATCGCGAGCGAGGACCATGTCGGCGATGTCCTCGTCAATGCCAGAGTGAAGGATGTTGAGCACGGAGTAGTCGTCCGCGGCCCAAGCGTTGTCGGTGGGGTTGGCGGCGACGGTGCCGTCGACATGGCCGATCAGACCTGCACGACCCAGGGCGGCGCGCATGTAGATGGACCACTTGGAGTGGTTGCCGGAGGAGAAGCTGAGGACGAGCGGGGCGACGGAACGGGGCGCAGGACCCGACGGAGCAGCGCCAAAGGCGGAGACGAGCGCAGCGCTCGTGGCGTTGAGGGAGGCGGCCGGGGTCATCATAGATGCAGCGGAAGAGAGCCGGCGGCGGCTAGGGTTTAGGTGGGGGGCGGCTAGGGTTTAGGATCGAAGAATATCTGATACCATGTAGAAACCGAGAGGGAGAGAGGTTTTGGGGGAAGCCTCGCGTGGTTTAGGCCACGGGGTTCCTGTTGTATATATAGGCTCATAGGCCGGTTAGGGTTAGGGTTACAAGGTACGTAATACGTACAAAATACATACGCAACACCTATACAGATATATACAATCTAACACTATGTAATGTGGCCTGTGTCTGCGTGGGTGGAGACGGCTTGGTTTTCTGGCTGCGAATTTGTTCTGCAGCATTTCTGGAAGATTCCCGTGGAGCAAGACCCTCCAGTGTATGTGACTCGGCATGCTCTCCAGAGAAGTTCATGACGGGGAATCGCCGGCGGTGGCCGTTGCCGTCCGCCACAACCAGCGGGCAGCATGCCAGCATCGTAGTCACACAGCTCGTCTCCGGCAGCACAAGTTCTATTTTGCTTTCCTGCGTGCTTTTAATTCTGCATTATTTCCATATTTGCGAGAGGTCTTCAAATTTTCGTTAGGGGGGGTGCATACCGGCCCTTTTTCATTCAGAAATTTCGTCAGGATTAACTTAGGATTGATTTTGCTTTAGTTTCTTCGGTGATAGGAGTATGGCGGTTGATGCTCCTAGGAGCATGGAAATCATTTTCGCTGAGATTTCATCGAAATTTATTAAATTTCAGTAGATCCTGAAATAATTAGCTTGTGGTCAAAATATTTCACACATTTTAGTGCTACATTAATTTAAAAACAATTAAAATATTTCACAACTTTTTGGATATTTAAATGAATTTTGAGAGAAATTTTCCGCACTTCGGTTAAAAGGAAAACTGAAATCACTAAATCAGTGGCCGAAATATTTTCGAATCTAAAATTCCAAACCATGGCTAGGAGAACTGCCTCTCCTCTCGCCCCCACTTCCTTCCTTGAGGTGACACAGGGAAACCCTAGATCTCGTTGGTGGACGCCCTCCCCTAGCATCTCCACCCTCTCCCGCTGTCACCAGGAAGCTCGACCAGGAAAAGCCCGGGTGGCGATGGCGGTGGTAGGGTCTCTCTCCCTGGGCGGCGGTCCCCCTCAAGTGGAGTAAAGATCTCGGCGCTGAGAGCGGCTTGATGAAGGTGCATGTGGGGCTCGTTCCTCTTGGGGCATTGCCCCTACGGGCACAACTCCGGGCTCGGCCGGTAACCATGGTATTTCACTCGCTAACCAAATATGTGGGAGGGACTAAATAGTTGCATACATCGAGTGAAATACACCGTGGTATTTCACCTGGTAATTGCAGATATTTCACTCAAAGTGTGACCGGATACATCAAGATGCATGTGGTGGCAAACAGACGAGACAATGGATTTGAATTTGTTCTTATTTTATTAGTTAAACTTAAAATACCAACACAATGTAGATTTTAGACACCAATCGAACTGGATGCATCAAAGGAGGTTCAAATTGTAACTGTGCTCTTGACTAAGCACACCACGGCGAGACGGTAGCCGATTGTGCGGCTACACGATAAGCAACTCCAAACAATGATCAAGGGTTCAAATTGTAACTCATAGGCAAATTCTCGACTCCCGTAGAGATGATGATTAGATTAGGCTGGCGGAAGCCGTGGGCTGGACCTCCTGGCGATCGGGCCGAAGATCTTCTCGTCGTAGATGAACGAGTTGTCCTCCTCGAGCTCGGTGTAGGCGTGGCCGAGGCGGTGGTACTGCTCCAGGATGTCGTCGTCGCCGGCCCGCAGCTGCTCTATAACGGCCTCGCCGCGTTCCACGAGCGCCCGGAGCTCCTCCTTGCGGGGACTCATGCACGTCTCGACGTACTTCTTGTATGACTCCGTGGCCGTCCTCTTCCTGTAGGCGCCGGTGCCGGTGGCCTTCTCATTGAGAACAATGTCGATGTACTTCTGGCTCACCTTGCCGATCCGCTTCCCCTTGCCCGCCTCCGCCTGCTTGTCGCCATCCGCCAGCTTCAGCGCTGCCACCGGTTCGGCCTCGTTGCCGTCGCCTCTTGGCCTGCCGGACGCCGTCTCCCTCATCGCCTCTGCCGCCGCTGCATGTTTCCCTGTCGTGATCTCCATCGCCGCTGTGCGCGCAGCGAGATCGGTTGATGCTAGTAAAACCTAATTTATCGATGCGATCGATAAGATAAACCGGCGTGGGCAACAAGCCAAACTGAAATCTCCTTTTAATGTACGTTCTCTTTTATTGGACACGTGCTCATAATATACAACGTTATTTATTTATTTTAAATTTAAATAATATTTATGAGTTTTCTCTGCTTTATACTGAAGAGAGCTTTGGAGCTTTCGGATGTTGTTGTTGCATTAGTAAAAGTTGTAACGGAATAGGTCGATTGGCCAGATAAAAAAACACGATGCTACGTAACAGACTTAGATCTAACGCAGGGAGTACTATATACCAAGTGCAGTTGTTGCATCACTGGTATCAACTTAAGGGCTTGTTTGATTCAAAAAGTCATGTAGGATTTTTGTAGGAATTGAAACTATAGGATTTTTTCCAATAAAGATCGTTTGATTCATATGATTGCAAAACTTTAGAATTCCTACAAAGAATTCATTTGTACTATGTTTCGTACTAACTTTTTCCTTCACTTCAACCTCTTTCTGCATTTGTTTTTGGCTTTTAGGTGCAATTAAATGCTTTGTAGATCCAAAATTTTGTACTTTCTTAGCTCTATAGGATTGGAGAAGACATGCCATTCCAATCCCGCGGTTTTCCTATTCCTGCATTGTGAAAATTCTGCGAATCAAAGCGATCCCTAAATCTTACTATGTCTCTCATGCAGAGAAAAATATTTTGATACAGCCACATAGCTATAGTTTGGCAGAGACCTTTTTCGTTTTTAACAACTGGAGAGGCCCTTGGATGGCTCTTAAGGACACTTGAAGGCAGCCACTTCACACACAAATTGTGTCCAATTTAGTTTGTTTAGGTGGTCGCGCGAACATGCTTTCAGGCTTTCAGCCTATGTTCTCTCTGGCTGGTAGGTCCACCCATTGCAACAACCTAGTTGGTCCACTATTGGCCGTTTATTTTACAAAATATGGTCCTTTTGCCTAGTTCATCACAAATGCGAGTAAATAGATAGGAAATAATACCAAATAAATTTCGAAAAATTCATGTGTATATGACATATAACCAAAGCAGCAAAAGGATCACAATATGGGACATAGTTCATGAACAAACCCACAAACAACAAGTAAAAATTGAATGATCAGCTCAAGAATGATCGATCTTGGATGATCTTTTGCTTCTTTTCGAGCCAATCACTTCTCTCCTAGTCCATGTCGGTCAAGTTGGCTGACATGATCATGTCCTCCTTGCAGAGTATCTTGAGCTCAACTTCTCGTTGCATCAGCTCAACTTCCTTGGCCCTTGTAGATGTGTTGAGCTCTACTTCCTTCACCTTGAGCTATACCTCCTTTGCTCTGACAGGGCATTGGTCTCATCAGTGTCAAGCTTCCTTTTTTTATACATCATAGTAGTTTTTCATTTATTCCTCCTTCCAGTGTTTCCTTTCTTTCATGTTCTCGTTTAACACCTCCTTGTCAGCATACAATCCATTTAATGTATGTTGCAATTGAATTGTTGTAACACCACACTTCATGTCTTGCTTGGTTACCTTGCAGCCTCTTGGACAACCACACAGATCTGTCACCCTTGACTCCTTGGCTTTCTTGCTTCCAATCAATTCCTTATTGTAGTCCTCATAGCCCTCTTGAAACTTGAGACATTATTTGAGGTCCTTCCAACAATTCGTCAAGTTAAAATGTTTACCCCCATGTGGAACCTTGAAATAATCCAAACTTTGCCATGCCTTCAAATAAACTTAAGAACCAGTAAGGTGGAATTATATAAAAAGCTAAATTAATCTATGGAGAAGGGGCGGAGATTACCATGTCCTTGACGCCAACTCTACTGGCTAGTCGTTCATATGATCGGACGTTCCACAAAGTTTGTTGCATTCCGCTTGGATAAATGGCCACCTCTTTTGAATGGACATCTTGCTGCGATCATTCTCAAAGCGCTCGGTCCCAAAGTGTCTATGATCGTGGAAGAAGTCATGGACTCTCTTCCAATATGATCATCCTTTTGCTCGGCACCACAAATTGGATCTTGTCCAATTATCATCTATGATGTGCATATCATATTGTCCTCAAGCTCCGTGTATGCTCCACTCCTTTTGCTTTGCCATTTCATTTGAGCATCCGCTTGTTTGGTTACCTCATCCATAAAAAATGACTTATCGCCGATATTGAGCCCATCTTGTTGAGCCCCTTGGCTGCCATTGCTCAAGTTAGTATTGGTGATATGCCGACCACCGGTGTGGCATTGAGGCCAAGGGACGTCAGGAGGACCACGTTGCCATGGACTTGCCTATCTCCGGTGACCTGTCCCAAGGGAGTTGGAGAAGCGGGGTGGTACCGAGGTTTGTTGTAGGACGACAGGTGCATACCCACACATAGGCGTCGACGAGGTGGTGGAGGGCGACCTTGGAAGAAGTGGTCAGGTTGCGGGCGACCCGAGCTCTCTATCATGGTAGTGCCTGAGGTGGTGGATGGGGACCATGAAAACAGGTTGCTTTCGGGCTTCCAGATGACCTTGATGTCCAGCTGATTCGGGGATTCTCAATGTTTTGTTGCCTTAGAGTTTGTGTGCAGTACCAGTTTTTTACGAGTAATAACGGTGGTTTGATGGTGCAACAATTCGTTCAGAAAACATTATTCCTTCCCTGATGCATTAAAAATTCCGAATCTGTGATGCTATTTAATTAAGAACTGAAAACATCATAGTTTCGCTAGCGGCATACATTTGCTAAATATTCGGCGAGAAGTAATTGTGCTAGTACAATGCTGCGATGCCCCGACGAAAAAGTTGCACCCCAAGTACAAACATTCCGCGGGTTCCAACCAAACTCCAACTTACATTATTACTGAAACAATGTTTTCTTTTGGCTACAATGAATAGCTATAGATCTAATTACTGAAATCATGCCACAGAGCACGAGATGTGTGAGTCCACGGGTGCGAAGCTGAACTCGGTGCTCCACACGTAGTAGAACTTGAGCGCGTGGTCCATCGTAACCGGGCTGCCGCCGTTGAGGGTGCAGAGCGCGTTGTCTCCGTCGGCCGTGATTGCACCGGCCGGGTCGACGGGGATGGTGGAGTTGAACCCCGAGCACGCCAGTTTCACTTGGGTCTGCGTGCAGATGCACTTGTTCTGCACTGTCACTAAGTACCGTCCTGTCTGCCCCGGCACGGAGGTTTGGGTGACGCTGAGATCTTTCAAGCCACACTCTGCATTGCCTGTGTACGTAAAACAGAGAAAAATTAAGACAGTTCATGGCATCATTGTTTGTGTACATAGAGCGATATGCACTTTCCGCACTCATAAAGTGAATGTTAATGTAATTACTCTGGTGATAGATTTGATGTGTTAAAATACTACAAAAAAATAGATATACTGCAAAATGATTTGATACCTTTGTTGCTAATGCAGAATAGCATCCACGCCACAAGGGTCACTACCAGCTTGACCTCCATTCTAACTTGTTTTATGGCTAGACGATGATAATATATTTGTGTCCGTGGGTTTGCAAAACATCTGCTGCCGCTTGGGGCCGATATCGATATATAGGAGTTGCTAGAGGAAATCTTTCACTTGTGACTAAGCCTTGTGTGGCCAGTGCATTAATTTGCACTATTTTTTTTTTTTGCTATCTTTGGTCAGACGTAAATAATTTGATTCCCAGTTTACCATAAAATTAAAGTTTTGTAATATTAAATCAATTTGGTTCCTACATTGACCTTGCCAAATAATAAAATTGATTTTCTCAGTTAATGGTTTCCTCAAATGGTCAGGTCTTGCATTTAATAATCTCCAAATATCCAAATACTCCCTCCGTAGGGTCTTTGCTTATGGTGTAGGGTCTTCGTCTACTCCGGCTGGAGGATGGGGGAACCTCGGATTGGGTGACGCATCCCCGTATGTTCTTCGAGTTCTTCATCTATGGTGTAGCGGTTGTTAGTGATATAGGGCTGTTTCTCCTTTTCTCTGTCTTGTACTTTTTTGGATATGGAGTAGTACTCCAATCCTCTACGTATACCCCTCAATGTATGTTGCCGGTGGGGCTTTTCCACTTCTATATAAACACGTACCCAAGCCCCTATCACGGTGTCGCTTCGGCCGACCCTAAACACCACATGGTATCAGAGCCAAGAGAAGAGCCATCAGTTAAAGACAACTTGTCATTTGATGAAAGAGGTGTGGGTGATGATAGTACACAATATAGGAAAATCGTTGGTGTTCTCCAATATTTGACTCTCACGGGGCCTCATATATCCTTTTCAGTCAACAAAGTTTGTCAATATTTGCATGCGCCTAACACCGCTCATTGGACAACTGTAAAAAGAATTTTGCGCTATATTCAAGGTACTCTAAAGGTTGGACTTGTTAAAAATTCTTATATACCCTTCTCAGTGCGCTTTCTCAGATGCAGAGTAGGCTAGATATCTTGATGATAGGAGATCAACTGGAGGTTTTGCTATATTTTTTTTTGGATCAAATCTTATTTCGTGGAGTGCAAGTAAACAAGCTACAATGTGTAGATCTAGTATTGAAGTCGAATATAAAGCTTTGGCCAATGCTACAACTGAGCTCATATGGGTTGAAGCTCTACATGACGAACTTTGGTATTTCAACTACAACAAAAACTTTGTCTTTGGTGTGACAATTTGGGCGCTACTTATTTATCAGCTAATCATGTATTCCATGCTAGGACTAAGCACATAGAGATTGAATAATATTTTGTTCATGAAAGAGTTTCTAGCGAACTTCTTGATATCAAGTTTAATTCAGCAAAGATCAAATTGTAGACGGTTTTACAAAGGCTTTGCCAGTCAAGGATCTCATTACTTCAGGTGTAATCTCAACCTTTCTCACGGTTGCGATTAGAGGGGGGGTGGGGTGTTAGCAATGTAGTGTTGTACCTATTTTTCTCTATCGGATATGGAGTGGTACTCCAATCCTCTACGTGTACTTCTCAATGTACGCAACCGGTGGGGCTTTTACACTGCTATATTAACACGTACTTGAGACTGTTAAACGGAGTAGGATGACACCTGAGCGGGTACGATCCTGTCACGTCAGGCTAACTAGACTTGCGGTAGAAGTTGTAATCCTAACCATATTGTAAACCCTAGATTGTATGTCTGTTATATATAAAGAGTATACGCCTGCCCTAGAGAGGTACGGCAATTCAATCCAATCTATACTTTTTACATGGTATGAGAGCAACCCGCTCTTTGATCATCCATGGCTCCTCCCTCTCCCGCAGCCCCTGCCGCCCCAGCCAACATCGCTCAAACCATCGGCGTTGCGATCACCGTCAAGCTCGACCAGGACAACTTCCTGTTATGGAGGGCTCAGGCTCTTCCTGCTCTCTACAGCCTCGATCTGTTCGGCTTTGTAGATGGGAGCAACACCGCGCCGCCCAAGAAGGTTCCAGGGTCCGAGGGAAGCTCGGAATCGGTGGCGAACCCTGAGTATGCAGCGTGGTTCAAAACAGATCAGCAGGTTCTGAGTGCTCTTCTTGCATCTCTGAACCCATCTGTGCTCGGCCATGTGATGCTGCTGGACTCATCTGCGAGCGTATGGAGCGTACTCACCCGGATGTTCTCGTCACGATCCAAGGCGAAGATCGTGCAGCTCCGCACGGCGCTTGTGAAGCCGAAGAAAAGGGAGATGTCCCTGTCTGACTACTACAACCACGTGAAGAAGATTGCTGACATATATTCTTGCTGGGATCAGCGAGGATCACGAGAATTTCACTACGTCGTTATCGGTGATAGCTTCAAAGGGTGATGATGATTTCACTCTCAGCGACCTCTACGGGCACATGGTCGCATATGAGGCACGCAACGTCGATCGCGTGTCCAATGGATCTCCTCAGTTCCAACACTCCGCCAACACTGCATCGCGTGGAGGAGGATACGGTGGCTTTCAGCGCGGTGGCGGAGGCCGCGGACGCGGCGATGGTGGCCGTGGCTATGGAGGAGGTCGCAACTACAACAATGGTGGCGGCTACAACGGTGGTGGCTATGGCGGCGGAGGTGGCCGCAACGGAGGCAATAATTCTGGGCGAGGCAACGGTCAAGGAGGAGGTCGTGGTCGCAACGGTGGCGGAGGTGGCAAATCCACCTGCCAGATCTGCGGCACCTATGGACATGACGCTCTTCGCTGCTACAATCGGTTCAATCACGCCATCCAACCTGAGACATCAAATCGCGTTGCCAACTACTCCAACTCGAACGAGATTGCTGAACCGACCTGGATCATGGACTCCGGGGCGACAGATCACATGACCAACGACATGGATCGCCTCCACGTGCAGAAGAACTACGACGGCCATGATCAGATACAGGTGGCCAATGGTATGCATATTCCTATTTTACATGTTGGTGAATCTTCTTTGTCTGGTCCAAACCAATCTGTTCTACACCTGAAAAATGTCTTACACACTCCACACATTAGCAAAAATCTCATATCTGCCAATAAACTTGCTTTTGATAACAATTGTTTCATTGAGCTTCACCCCTTCCATTTTCTTATCAAGGATCGCATCACGAAGCAAGTTCGTCTACACGGTAGGGCTCAAGGTGGTCTATATCCGGTGCTGCATCCACGCTCTCGTCAAGCACATCTTGCCACTCCATCCAAAGATCGGTGGCACCGGCGTCTTGGTCATCCCACGTCATCGATTGTTCAAGCCATCATCTCCACCAATAAATTAGTTTCGTCGTCAAATAAAAAGCTAGTTGAGCATATTTGTGATGCATGCCAACAAGCAAAAGCACATCAACTTCCTTATGAGATGTCGTATAGAGTCTCTACTGTTCCTCTAGAGTTGGTTCACACGGATGTGTGGGGACCAGCGGTTAAATCTTCTGGTGGCTTTAGTTATTATGTAAGTTTTTTGGATGATTTTAGCAAGTTTTCGTGGGTCTATTTGTTGAAACACAAGTCAGATGTTGAGCATGTCTTCTATCAATTTCAGAAACGAGTTGAGCGATCTTTGGGTGTTAAAATTATTTCTGTTCAGTCCGATTGGGGAGGGGAATATCAGAAATTGCATCGCTATTTTCAGAATACTGGCATCACTCATCGCCTCTCCTGTCCCCACACCCACCAACAAAACGGTGCCATCGAAAGAAAACACCGTCATCTTGTCGAAACTGCCCTTCCTCTTCTTGCTCAAGCTTGTGTTCCTCTTCGTTTTTGGGATGATGCCATCCTCACGGCTTGCTATCTCATTAACCGGATGCCTAGTCGAGTTATTCACAATGAAACTCCCGTCACAAAATTGTTTAACATCCCTGTTCGGTATGAAGCTTTACGTGTTTTTGGGTGCGCGTGCTGGCCGAACCTTCGACCCTATAACAACCGGAAATTGTCTTTTCGGTCTATTCGCTGTGTATTTCTTGGGTACAGTCCGGATCATCTTGGTTTCAAGTGTCTTGATCGGTCTACTGGCCGTATATATATCTCCCGTGATGTAGTTTTTGACGAAACAATTTACCCATTCTCTATTGACCACTCCACAAATTCCCAACCCACTGAAGATCTTCTCCTTCTTCCGGATCCAGCAAGAAATTCCTCAATGTGTAATGATATGGACTGTGCTACTAACCCGGTTCCTAGTATTGCTGTATCAGGTGCAGGCGCTCCCGTCGACTCTTCATTTCATGGCGTGCATGTCCCTCCTGACGACGATCATGGGGCACCGGATCCTGCTGCTCCGGACGACCATGCGGCTCATAACGATGTGGCCTCAGACACAGACTCGGAGCCCGCTTCTCCGCCCACACCGGCTCGTGGGCCGGCCTATGATGCGGATCATGACTCCCCTGCACCATCTCCGTCTGCTGCTTCCTCGCCATCGCCAAGTCCTGCACCTGCCCCTGCACCTACACATCCTATGCGCACTCGGCTGCAGAACAATAAAGTGCGTCCGGTTCGCCTCTATGATGGGATCATCCGATATGACTCGTCCAAGCGTGCCTTTGCTGCTGAACCCACGTCTCATCATGACGCTTTGGCTATTCATGTGTGGAAAACGGCTATGGATACGGAGTTTGATGCGCTTCGTCTCAACAATATCTGGCGTCTTGTGGAACTGCCCCGTGGACACCATATCATCGGCTGCAAGTGGGTTTTCAAGGTCAAGCACAAATCTGACGGCACCATTGATCGCTACAAAGCTCGTCTCGTCGCCAAGGGCTTCACTCAGCGTGCTGGTATCGACTACACTGACACGTTCTCCCTGATGGCGTGTATTTCACACGTTCGTTGGGCAACCCCAAGAGGAAGGTATGATGCGCACAGCAGCAAGTTTTCCCTCAGAAAGAAACCAAGGTTTATCGAACCAGGAGGAGCCAAGAAGCACGTTGAAGGTTGATGGCGGCGGGATGTAGTGCGGCGCAACACCGGAGATTCCGGCGCCAACGTGGAACCCGCACAACACAACCAAAGTACTTTGCCCCAACGAAACAGAGTGAGGTTGTCAATCTCACCGGCTTGCTGTAACAAAGAATTAACCGTATTGTGTGGAAGATGATTGTTTGCGAGAGAAAATAGTAAAAACAAGTATTGCAGCAGATTTGTATTTCGAGTATTAAAGAATGGACCGGGGTCCACAGTTCACTAGAGGTGTCTCTCCCATAAGATAAAAGCATGTTGGGTGAACAAATTACAGTCGGGCAATTGACAAATAGAGAGGGCATAACAATGCACATACATGACATGATAAGTATAGTGAGATTTAATTGGGCATTACGACAAAGTACATAGACCGCCATCCAACCGCATCTATGCCTAAAAAGTCCACCTTCGAGGTTATCATCCGAACCCCCTCCGGTATTAAGTTGCTAACAACAGACAATTGCATTAAGTATGGTGCGTAATGTAATCAACAACTACATCCTCGGACATAGCGCCAATGTTTTATGCCTAGTGGCAACAGCACAACACAACCTTAGGGGTTTCTGTCACTCCCCCAGGTGTCAATGCAGGCATGAACCCACTATCGAGCATAAATACTCCCTCTTGGAGTTAAGAGTAAAAACTTGGCCAGAGCCTCTACTAATAACGGAGAGCATGCAAGATCATAAACAACACATATGTAATAACTTGATAATTAACATGACATGGTATTCTCTATCCATCGGATCCCGACAAACACAACATATAGAATTACGGATAGATGATCTTGATCATGTTAGGCAGCTCACAAGATCCAACAATGAAGCACAATGAGGAGAAGACAACCATCTAGCTACTGCTATGGACCCATAGTCCAGGGGTGAACTACTCACTCATCACTCCGGAGGCGACCATGGCGGTGTAGAGTCCTCCGGGAGATGAATCCCCTCTCCGGCGGGGTGCCGGAGGAGATCTCCGGAATCCCCCGAGATGGGATCGGCGGCGGCGGCGTCTCGCAAGGTTTTCCGTATCGTGGTTTTTCGCATCGGGGGTTTCGCGACGGAGGCTTTAAGTAGGCGGAAGGGCAGAGTCGGGGGCTAACGAGGGGCCCACACCACGGGCGGTGCGGGCCCCCCTTGGCCGCGCCGCCATGTGGTCCGGCCACCTCGTGGCCCCACTTCGTATGTTCTTCGGTCTTCCGGAAGCTCCGTGGAAAAATAGGCCCCCGGGTCTTTGTTTCGTCCAATTCCGAGAATATTTCGTTACTAGGATTTCCGAAACCAAAAACAGCAGAAAACGAGAACCGGCACTTCGGCATCTTGTTAATAGGTTAGTTCCAGAAAATGCACGAATATGACATAAAGTGTGCATAAAACATGTAGGTATCATCAATAATATGGCATAGAACATAAGAAATTATCGATACGTCGGAGACGTATCACTCCCCGGTGGTTAAACCCACGACAGTTCGCCTGATCTTGTCCATCGCCGTTTCTCGCGGCTGGGCTCTTCGCCAAGTGGACGTCCAAAATGCCTTCCTCCACGGC
Organism: Lolium rigidum; assembly: GCF_022539505.1. Classification (NCBI taxonomy): domain Eukaryota; kingdom Viridiplantae; phylum Streptophyta; class Magnoliopsida; order Poales; family Poaceae; genus Lolium; species Lolium rigidum. Next base: position 123,428 of record NW_025899959.1, on the reverse strand, counting down.
GATATCGAGGAGGAGGTATACATGTCTCAACCACCAGGATATGTTGATCCAGATCGCCCTCACCATGTCTGTCGACTGCAGAAATCGCTTTACGGCCTCAAACAGGCGCCACGGCATAACTAATACGGGCCAAACATCATTGAGGTGGACGAAGGTGACTGCCACGGCATCATCTACTCGTCGTTGCACCTCGGGGTCATCTCCGCGGACAAGGCAAGCCGTATATGGTAACTCACTACGAGGAGTCCCCAAGAACTAGAGTAATTATTTTTAAAAAAAAATCTCAGTTGAAAAATAAAGTAGTCTAGGTGTGGCGTTGAGGCCAAGGGACGTCTGGAGGACCACGTTGCCATGGACTTGCCTATCTCTGGTGACCTGTCCCAAGGGAGTTGGAGAAGCGGGGTGGTACCGAGGTTTGTTGTAGGACGACAGGTGCATACCCACACATAGGCGTCGACGAGGTGGTGGAGGGTGACCTTGGAAGAAGTGGTCAGGTTGCGGGCGACCCCGAGCTCTCTACCATGGTAGTGCCTGAGGTGGTGGATGGGGACCTTGAAAACAGGTTGCTTTCGGGCTTCCAGATGACCTTGATGTCCAGCTGATTCGGGGATTCTCAATGTTTTGTTGCCTTAGAGTCTGTGTGCACTACCAATTTTGTACGAGTAATAATGGTGGTTTGATGATGCAACAATTCGTTCAGAAAATATTATTCCTTCCCTGATGCATTAAAATTGAGAATCTTTGATGCTATATAACTAAGAACTAAAAACAGCATAGTTTCGCTAGCGGCGTACATTTGCTAAATATTCAGCAAGTCGTATATGGTAACTCACTACGAGGAGTCCCCAAGAACTAGAGTTATTATTTTTAAAAAAAAATCTCAGTTGAAAAATAAAGTAGTCTAGTTATTATTTTTTTAAAAAAATCTCAGTTGAAAAATAAAGTAGTCTAGGTGCGCCATCGCCTAAGTCCTAAGTCGTCCTAAGTCGCGAATAATCACGCGAGCGCACGCGCTATTGGTGTGCATCTCATCTACTTCTACTATCTAGAAGGCAACAAAATGCCTTCCTTATAAGTTGGTCTTCACTCTCTTGGCTTAGCAAGGTGGGACTAAAGATAGTGCAATGGTTCAACTGCTGGACACATGTGCATGCGCATGGGCCAGAATAGATTTGGGCCGGTAACGTATTGGCAGAGTGACAGAGTTCAATCTTGTTTGGAGTTTCTCCCTGCAACAAGATGAGGAGGCATGGGCCATATGGTGACATGCATATATTACTTTTACTTCTTTGCTGGTGCCAAACCAAGCTAGCTAGGTCCCAGGCCCCATGTGATCTCAATTTGGCACCTAGCTAAACCTTCATAATAGAACGCTGTAAATTTATGGATACATTTCGGGATAAGCTCTATTTTACTTTCTCCGTGACCAAAGTGGAATAATGTTGTGTATGTATTAACGAAAACTTCGTAAACATAAAGATCATGTGTATGTGTTTCGCAATTTTTTAGGAATTTTGTAAATTTTGAAAAGTGTCATTTTTAGCTCTGGTAACACAAACCCGCATCCATTTGACAAGGAAAGATGAGAAAATAGTGCCATGCTCATTCTTAGAGACGAGGGACTTTCCATCGCCGCCGGTCACGTACGTCGTTGACAGTGCACACTATAGAAATTATAGAACCCTAGAATATTGTGTGTTGTATTGCAATGAACCTATGGGGTATATATAGAGGTACAATGAGGGGAGAAGACTTGGACTACAAGAAGATCTAATCCTAGTCTAATCTCAGCCGTACATGTATTCTAACATCCCCCCTCAGTCGTAGCGGGAGTGAAGCGAACGCTTGCGACTGGAGCAGTCACGCGCTCCCATCACTTCTCCTCCTTGTCATCATCGGTGTCCCCTTCTGGTTCCTTCTCTTCCCTCCCGCAGTCACATCGGGAGTGTCGTGGGCGCAAGTGACGACGCGGACGCTGTTGCCTGGAGTTCTTGAGTTGTCGTAGACGTTATGTTGATGTCGATGTCGAGGTAGCCAAGCGTGATGTAGCCGTGGTCGAGGTATGGTCGATGTCGTAGTCGTCATATGTGGTGTAGCCGTATTCGCCGAAGGCGCAAAAAATTGCGCGTTTTTGGTCGTAGGGTTTTAGGTTTTGCGCGGCGGCGGCAGCGGTTCTGCAGCGGCGGCGGGTTTTGTCGTAGTGCGGCGGCGGCAGCGGTTCTGCGGCGGCGGCGAGTTTTTGTCATAGTGCGGCAGCGGCAGCGGGTCTGCGGCGGCGGCGGGTTTTTGTCGTAGCGCGGCGGCGGCAGCGGTTCTGCGGCGGCGGGGTTTTTGTCGCAGCGCGGCGGCGGCAGCGTTGACGAGGATGTCGATGGAGACCATGTTGACGTAGACCTTGGCGATGTAGTTGGCGAAGTAGAACTCGGTGTATATCTTGATGAAGTCGTACAGCTTGACGTAGTTGTTCGAGTCGTTGTAGTTTAGCTCGGCGCAGTGCAGATCTTGTGCTGGTGAAGTCGTGGAGTCGGCGATGTAGGCGACCTGAGACGCGCGTGTACGCCGGCGTGGCTGCGTGCGCGACGGTCTGCTGCATGTGGCCTTGGTGAGTCCCTGCGTGTCCGCGTGACGCACCTTTCGGATCGGCGATGAGTAGCCCGGCGTGCTGATCGTGTTGAAGCTGGGTGCGGGGGCTTTCCCTCCCGCAATTGATGCCGGGTGCTTGAAGTCGTGGCGGCGCATACATCTGCACGGGAGATCTGATCGGCAGAGCACTTCTTAGCGTGATGGAGCTAGCTCAATCCAACTAGGAGCCGGAGGAGCTGCGCTTGTCCGGGACGTGGACGTGGCTTGCATGCCTTGCACACCTTGTGATTGTGGCCGATCGGATGTTGTGTGAGGCTGTGAGCCCAGACCTGCCTGTTCACGCGTGGAGGAGAGGCGTAGACGCGCGTCGCGCCGTCACGCACGCCGCCGTGCTGCGTGCCCACGCGAGGAAGATTGGAGGCGCAGATTCTGGACCAATTTACACCAGATTTTTTGATCGTGTAACCTAAGATTTATTTGTGGCTAATTGGGATCTAATCTAATCTAGGAATTCGAATTGATCTAATCTAAACTAAGAACCGATCTGATCTTTTGATCGAAACGGGTGCCGCGCCCCCGAGGAGAGATCTCCCCGGGGGCGGCGCGATGCGGAAGTGGTGGAAGAAACTAGGATCGGCGCCGTGAGGCTAACCGCTCTGATACCATATAGAAATTATAGAACCCTAAAATATGTTGTGTTGTATTGCAATGACCCTATGGGGTATATATAGAGGTACAATGAGGGGAGAAGACTTGGACTACAAGAAGATCTAATCCTAGTCTAATCTCAGCCGTACATGTATTCTAACACACACAACCAATACAATGTTAAGGCATGTAGGTGTTAGATGAATATGTATGGCGTATGTCACGTATGTGCATGTGTAGTGCCGTATGATATGACAGTATTGCACGTATGGATGCAGCAAGTAGTTAATCTCATGCATAGCTAAGGGAGCCGGAGTTAGCTAGTTAATTTGCATGTGCATGCTGGGCTGGTCGTGTGGGTTCTTAGAGAGATTTTAGGGAGAATATGTCATGGTTAGTTGGTGGTTTAGTGCTGGTGTTAGTGGCCGGTGTGGTGTCTAGGTTGTTACCATGTCCGTGTGAGTATATTGTATGGCTATTTAAGCTGATAAAGTGAAAGAGAAAAGAGGTCGTGACGGCTGAGAAAAATCTAGCTAAAGTAGTTTCACTGGGAGGAACATGCAAACGCATTTATCGATGGTGAGATGTGTGTGTTTCTTGTCTTTCTGATGTCGAGAGAGAGAGAGAGAGAGAGAGAGAGAGAGAGAGAGAGAGAAAAGAGGTCGTGACGGCTGAGAAAAATCTAGCTAAAGTAGTTTCACTGGGAGGAACATGCAAACGCATTTATCGATGGTGAGATGTGTGTGTTTCTTGTCTTTCTGATGTCGAGAGAGAGAGAGAGAGAGAGAGAGAGTGTGTGTGTGTGTGTGTGAGAGAGAGAGAGAGAGTGTGTGTGTGCTCGTGTGTGCGCGTGTGTGTGTGTGTGTGAGAGAGAGAGAGAGAGAAAAGAGAGTGAGAGGTAGAAGAAGAGGAGCTCCGAGGATTCAGATCCAACATATCTATTTGATTGTTCTCCGGCAAACTTTGCAGTCTCAGGCGATGCCGCCAAGAATGGAGAGGGCATGAAAATCGATATCACGGGTGGCTGGTCGGGTAGCAACAGCGGAAGCTTCGTGTTAGGGCGGGCGCTCAGTGGGCACAATGGTGGTACTGCACATTGGTGCCGGCATTAGCGGCATCGGAGCCGCGGAGGACCATGACATGGGAGCGACTGGTATGATCGGTTGGAAGGAGAAGGTGGGACTACTAAGTTGTTGGCTAATTGTTAATTCTTACAACAATCAACACTAGAGCTTCTACCTCGATCTCTAACTTTAGGTCAAAGGCTAACATACCACTACCATGTAACAAAAGGGCATGCACGTGTACCTGAATAACGTAAGGAAGTTGGGAACTTGGGATACATACACTTGTTTTGAGTTGAAGTACGCGCAATTGTGATTTACTTCACGCCAAAATCATCGTCTCTACGATTCTATGAAAAAGTGTGATCGATAGCGAGTAGAATGGTGCTAGTATCATCCACACGTACGTGTCCATGCTCCACACTGATCGATCGTCTGGTGGGTGGCATTGTGCTTCCCCAGGAAAAATAGATGTGAGAAAAGAGATGTACCAAGAGAGAGGTAGACTGGCTACTAGGTGGGCAGTAACTGGATACCACTACGAGATATGGACGGGATGCATTCTCACTGTACATCATTGAGTCCCGCACCATACATAGATATCTAGCTAGTTTCTCCACGGGTTCCTATGAATCTGGCCTATTTCTCAAACTAATTCAACAGCTAGCCCATTATGTGAACTATTTCTACATCTGACCCTTTTTCGGCGCCAGGAAGTGCAACGTCGACATACCACAGTTTGCACCGTTGTACATGACGTCGATCTACAATTGTTCGCCGCCTCTGTGTATGGTGCCTTCTGCTCTACTGTTCCACATAGATGTGACGCCCCGTTACGTTCGATTAAATCAAGCGTAACGGAAACCGTCACTTCAGAGTTGCGCCAGGACCAGCCAAGGAGAATAGTAGCATGTACATAGTGGAAACTTTCACCGTTTGAAAGCGGTGTCCTTTATTACATCGTCACACAAACTAAGGCAATACAATCCCACCCGCTTAAACTACAAGCCATAAATCTACTCCTCATAGCCTTGGACATCGACTTCCCCATACTCATACTCCACTTCAGCAAAGTCAGAGTCAAAGTCACCACAAGTGCCAGATTCATCATGAGCACCGGTCTCTATCTCCTCAGAGTTGTCATACATCACGGTCTCTGGAAAACAACGGAGAAAGCAAGGCTGAGCACGTATAAAATACGTACTCCGCAAGTCGCCGGGGGTGGAGGGGTGGCGGGTGATTTAAAAGGAAAGTAAAAACTCAACGGCTCATTAGCCGTCCGACCGAAAACACTTCTAGGAGAAAAACTTCCCCGATTTCCCTTTTGTTGCAAAACCATATTTTTATTTATGAAATCTGCTGGCGGCAGACAACGTGGGATCTTACATCCTGTGTTAGAGGAAAACCCACACGACGCACTTCCAAACCCGGAAGCTGGGAGTGATATCACATTTTACTCTGATCAGAGGTGTACTGCTTTGCCCATAGCGTCACTTGGTCAATTTCGTTCATGCGCTACCACGGCGCAGAACTAGACCAAGGGACCAAAACCTTTAGCCAGCCCGTACACCACCTCTGCTTTTCCATCTTGCCTTAATCGCCAAAGGCCCGCGGGTCGAGACCCCTAACCGGCGGTCTCGCCCTAGGGTGACTGCACCTACCCGGCTACAGTCACCTTCTCACCCGTGCAGAGGTAGCTACTTGGCATGGTTAATCGGTTAAGCCCGTCCCATTCCAGGTCTATGGTCAGTACGGGCTGCGCCGCTTTTGAAGTAAGCGCCAGTTGGTTGTGTTTTTATTAAATAACCCCGTGTAGAGGAGCCTGACTTCCAAGGCAACCCTGACCGGGATGCTTCCACCAATTTCCGGCTCCTCTACCCACCAAATATTTAAAACACAACCCTGCCCGGGTTTTGGTGACATACCTCATACAAACCACCGGATCTGGTCCATTCGCCAAATCGGCGGATCTTTCCGATCCACTTCTCACTTTTCATTTAGAAAACCAAAAGCTTTGTATTTGGTTCTCATGCGAAATTTTGGGATAAACCATAACCCATAAAACATTTTAGCAAAAAAACATAGGAGCCCGACAACTTGCCTGGCAGCGCTCCGACCCACTCGGAAACACCGTCAGCGTCTCCTAAATTTCCATGATCGACTCCTAATATTTATTCACAAGTATTCTCAATATTTTAGTTAACTTACAAAATCAGTGAGCATCGCATTTAAATTGGGCAAATCCATTTACATAGCTAACAAGCATATGCTACTGTGCTACTGACCCATCGTGCCGTGAGATTACATGCATACATACATCAGGCCAAAACGAATATGCATGTCTATCTCCACCAAAGAAAAATTGTTTATCATTTGGTCCGGTGCTGTGCAGATGGAGCCGAGGCTAGCTATCCCAGGCTCCCGGCGCTCTGTCTCTCCCCCGTACTACTCTCTCTCCCGAAACAGAGTAGCAAATCCGGACGCAGCCGGCTCGATCTACCACTTCCGGCCACCTCCGGCGCCATCGCTGGCATCCACAGAACCCCCTCGTCCTCCTCTACTCGTTCCCCACACTCGCCGCCACGGCGGCCGCCTGGAACGACCTCGCCACCAGACCCTAGCGCCATCGTCCCTGGGTCCGGCGGGCTCGCCGCCGTCCCCAACAACAACGATCCCTACCTTCTTCTTTGCGCTCTCTATCTACACCGTCTCGTCCAGCAGCGCACACGGCCATGCCCGTCAGGGGGCGGCCATCACCGGCCGTGCGGCTCGACGGCCATGGTCGTCGCCACCGGGGCCGAACTGGACTCTCGCGGCCGAGGCAGCGCCACGGCAAGCGCGGTATCAACGACACTCCTACTGCTAATCCTCTTCTACCAGGTCAGTGCTAATCCCTTTTCCCTCCTAATGCAACAGAGTCGATGTGTCACACGTACAGATGCGTCTCGCCGTACTCGTTTCTCAGTTCACACCATGTACTGTGTATTGATTCATGTAAGGACCGGGTGGTTCTAGCTTGATGTCTAATTAATCTTCCTAAGTCCAGACCAAGTCTACATTGCATTAGCATACATAGGGGATGAACTAGTACAAACTCAGAAGCAAAACGTGTAAGGCAGCAAGTTGATTAACAATCTCTAGCTCTTATTATCTGTAAGGGCCTGAACTATATATAGCGCATCTCATATTTGTGAAGGAAAGGGGTAGAGATATGCTAATCAGGCTAGTAACCCTCGGTGAAATCAATTTATATTAACTTCACATCGTACTGCAGGTATGGCAGAAGCAAGCAAAACTATGCCACAAGTACTTTATACATTCAATACTACAGATCACAAGCAAACCGAGTATCCAATATGGTGCCAATACCTGATGAAGCAGCTACAAGGTAGCACAAGCAGGTAGCACGAGCACAGCAGTGAAAAGGAGTGGAAGGGAGCTATCTGGGAGAGGCGGAGTGTGCGGTCGAAAATGCCAAACAGTGAAAAGGACTGACTATTTATAGTAGGGAGAGGCTAGGTCGGTTTAGCACAATTTGTGCCAGGTGGGCTGCATGCACAGCTTTGTTGTACATGCGTGTGTACACTTGTATCTCTTCTAGCTGTAATTTTTACAAGTGGGTGAAAGTGAGCTGGTTGTGAGTTGGCTATTACCTTGCCACTAAGGAAGTGTGGGCAGGGACTTAATTGTAAATTTCGAAATTCCTATTAGGGGCTGAAAAGTGAAACTGATGTATACGAACTTTGTAAATAAATATTGTGGTAATTCTCGTGATTGAATTTTATTTAATATGATATTAGCGTGAAATCATGTTTAGCGATATGTGATCAATACTAATGTCGTAAAAATGGTGTTTTTAAATTTTGGGGTTTTCACATCCCTCTCCCTTAAAAAAAATTTCGTCCTCGAAATTTAGGGTCGCACCTCGAATAGATGGGGATACTTTTCCTTTAGATCACCCTCTTTTTCCCATGTCGCTTCTCGCACCGGATGGTTTCCCCATTGCACCTTGCAATATCTAATTGTCCTATTCCTTAGTTTCTTTTCTTCGGTGTCGAGGATTCGGCTAGGATGCTCTTCGTAGGTTAGATCATTTTGGAGGGTTAGCTCATGTTCCGAGACCCGCTCCAACGGTGGGTTTAAGCTCTTGCGTAGTTGAGAAACATGAAAAACATCATGCACCCCTTGCAAGTGTGGTGGTAATTCTATTTTATATGCAACCGTCCCTCTCCTTTTTAAGACCCGATATGGTCCAATATACCGGGGACTTAGTTTTCCTTGTACACCGAAGCGCTTGACCCCTTTCATTGGCGAGACTTTAAGATATACGAAGTCACCAGGCTGATATTGAATATCTCGGCGCCCCTTGTCCGCATAACTCTTTTGCCTACTTTGGGCCGTCTTTAATCTCTCTCTAATTATGCGGACTTTTTCCTCGGTTTCTCGGACCAACTCGGGCGGTAGGAGTTTCTTCTCTCCGGTTTCTACCCAACATATTGGGGTTCGACATCTTCGACCGTATAAGGCCTCAAATGGGGACATACCAATACTAGCTTGGTAACTATTATTGTACGCGAACTCGGCCAAGGGTAGATGCGTGCTCCATGAGTCACCAAAATCAAGCACGCATGCCCTGAGCATGTCCTCTATAATTTGATTAACTCTCTCAACCTGACCACTAGTCTGTGGATGGTACGCGGTACTAAATTCTAGCTTCGTGCCCAATGCCTCTTGCAATTTTTCCCAAAACTTGGATGTGAACATTGACCCTCGATCTGACACAATTTTGGATGGTGTTCCATGTAGAGCCACAATCCTCTGAATATATAGCTCAGCTAGTTTTTCTCTGGAACATCCGGGGGCTAAAGGGATAAAGTGTGCAGATTTCGTGAGTCGGTCTATTATAACCCATATTAATTCTTCTTTTTTCTTGGTCTTGGGCAAACCGGTGATGAAGTCCATATGGATCTCATCCCATTTCCATTGAGGAATTGGGAGAGGTTGTAATAACCCAGATGGTCGTTGGTGTTCAGCCTTGACCCTCTTGCATGTGTCACACTCATCCACATATTGAGCAATTTCTCTCTTCATATTTCTCCACCAAAATGTGCTCTTAACATCGCGGTACATTTTTGTGCTACCGGGATGTATGGTGTATGGGGTGGTATGTGCCTCCCTAAGTATTGTTTGTTTAATCTCGGGTATATTTGGAACACATAGTCGATTTTTATACCAGAGTGATCCGTCCTGTTCTACTTGGAATTGTGAAGGCTGACCACCTTGTATTCTGCGTTTTTCCTCGCGGATGAATTCATCCTTGACTTGACTTTCCTTTATTTGGTCTAATAGATTGGGTACGACCGTTAATGTTGCTAGGATATGCTCAACCGGTTTATGCACGAACTCAACTCCCATCCTTTCCAACTCATTTGTCGGTGTCTATCAAAGGATGGGATCTCCATATGGTTGCATGAGGTTTTTCGACTAAGAGCGTCCGCAACCACATTAGCCTTCCCCGGATGGTAGTTAATACCAAGGTCGTAATCCTTGATAAGCTCCAACCATCGTCTTTGCCTCAAGTTCAACTCCTTTTGTGTGAAAATATACTTGAGGCTTTTATGGTCGGTGTATAATTCACAACGATTCCCATACAGGTAGTGCCTCCACATCTTCAAGGCAAAAACCACGGCTGCTAATTCCAAGTCGTGGGTGGGATAATTCAGTTCATGGGGCTTTAGTTGTCGAGAGGCATATGCTATGACCTTCCCATCTTGCATCAACACACAACCTAAACCGACTCGAGAAGCGTCACAGTAGACTGTGAAAGGTTTGCCCGGCTCAGGAAGAGCCAATACAGGTGCGGTTGTGAGTCGTCTCTTTAGCTCTTGAAAACTATTCTCACATGCTTCGTTCCAAATAAAAGGGGTGCCCTTTTTGAGAAGTTTGGTCATTGGGGCTGCTTTTTGGGAGAACCCTTCTATAAATCGTCGATAATATCCCGCTAGGCCAAGGAAGCTGCGAATTTCAGTTACATTGGTGGGTGGTTCCCATGCCAACACCGCTTCCACCTTAGAAGGGTCTACGGCTATCCCTTTTCCTGATATAACGTGCCCTAAGAAGGCCACTTCCTCTAGCCAGAATTCACACTTTTTGAATTTGGCATAGAGTTGTCTCTCTCTCAAGGTTTGAAGCAATCTGCGAAGGTGTTCGGCATGCTCCTCAGTGCTTCGAGAGTATATGAGGATATCATCGATGAATACTACCACAAACTTATCCAGGTAGGGCATCAGTACTAAGTTCATGAGGTTCATGAAAGCTGCTCAGGGCGTTTGTGAGCCCGAATGGAACAACCCTGAATTCGTGGTGCCCATATCGGGTAACGAAAGCAGTCTTTGGTATATCCTCTTCCTTTACCTTTAGCTGGTGGTATCCTGACCGGAGATCTATTTTTGAGAACACACATGCTCCCTTTAACTGGTCAAATAGATCATCTATCCGGGGTAGTGGGTACTTATTTTTAATGGTTGCCTCGTTCAAGGCTCGATAGTCAAAACACAGTCGACTACTTCCATCCTTTTTCTCAGTGAATAAGGCTGGGGCAGCCCAAGGGGATACACTTGGTCGAATTAGGCCCTTCTCTTCCAACTCATTTAGTTGCTTTCTTAATTCCTTTAGTTCTCCGGCGGACATGCGATATGGTCGCTTGGATATGGGTGTCGTTCCAGGGACGAGATCAATTGCGAACTCTATTTCCCTATCTGGCGGCATACCCGGCAGCTCTTCTGGAAATACATCCAGAAATTCTCGGACTATAGGGACGTCTTCCGCCCTCTTTGTGTCTAAGGCCGTCAATAGTTCCTTGTATGGTTGCGCTTTGGTTTTTCTACTACTGAAGGTGATCCATGTACCCTCTGGGCTTCTCAAGGTTATGGATTTTCCTTCACAATCCAGTTTGGCTCCGTGTCTCGCTAACCAATCCATTCCTAGTATGACGTCTAATCCTCTCAGGGTGATGACGTACATGCTAGCCTTAAAGGTTATATTCTCAATGCATATAGGACGGTTGTGGCAGACATGCTCCACTACTATTAGGCCTCCGGGTGAGTGTACCTCTATATTCTTAGCCAAGGACGTGTGTTCCAAGCTATGCGTCTCAACAAACTGCCGCGAGATGAAAGAGTGTGTTGCTCCTGGGTCAAATAACACGAGACCTACTGCAGGGAGGGATTAGTAGGTTACCCGTCACCACATCTGCTGATGCGTCCACTTGTGCGGCATCCATGTGAGTTAAACGGACTGTTCCGCGAGCTAGACCGCCACGACCACGTCCGCGATTAGCTACCGATGTGATTCCACGTACTTGTGCCGAGTTGGCCTGCCTTTGCGGCTGGTTTGACACAGCTCCACTTGTGCCAGGTTGTTTCTCACCCTTGTTCGGACACTCATTTTTGTAATGGCCCTTTAGTCCACACCCATAACATGTGATAGTTTTTGTCGGGCATTCACGAGCCATGTGGGGTCCACTGCATATGTGGCATTTGATAGGAGCCTTGGGAGGTATAAACAGCGGTCTTGACGGTTGGTCGAATGTAGGATGAGGTGGTCTGGCCATCGGTGGATGGGGTAGTCCGGTCATATAAGGACGGGGTGGCCCATTCATTGGTGCACGAGCGGGGCCCGCAGGACGGTTCCCACCCCTCATGAGGAACCTCGGGTCCAACCTAGCTCTCTTCCGTCGTTCTTCGTCTACGGCCACTTGTCTGTTCTCAATAAGGATGACCCGGTCCACTAGCTCTTGAAACTCCGTAATCTTTACGGGAGCTATGTGGAGTTGTATGGAGGGGCTCAATCCTTCTATGAATCGATACACCTTCTTGGTCTCGGTGTTTGTGTCATCCGGTGCATAACGGGATAAGTCATTAAACCGGTCTAGGTAGGCTGTAATGGTCCTTGACTCCTGCTTAAGGTTTAGGAATTCCTTCCTTTTTATTTCCATTATGCTTTCTGGGACGTAATTATCGCGAAATCTCTTCTTAAATTCGTTCCAAGTAATTATGTGATCTTGGGGGATGATATTTTGCACATTTCTCCACCATGTAGCAGTTGGACCGAATAACTGATGGGATGCATATCGGACCTTCTCTTGGTCTGTGCAACCGACAGTCTCAAGCTTTTGCTCTATGTCCCTCAACCAATCGTCCGCCTCTAACGGGTTAGCCGCAGTCGAAAAGGTTGGCGGTTTAGTCTTTTGGAACTCTCCAATACTAACACCTTGTTCTGAATTTTTAGATTGTTGGCCCCTCACGACACCAAATAGTTGTTCCATGAACTTGTTCTGCTGTTCTAGTGAGTCTCGACGAGACTGCTCCATCCACTGAAGCATTAGAGCAAACTGATCGGACCCTAGGACATGTGGAGGCAATGGTGGTGGTGGTGGTAATCCTCCAGATGGTAAATCCCCCATGTTCCTTAATGACTCAGGCGCTATTTCTGTCGGGTTTCCGGTGCCTCCGTGCGAGTCACTACCGGACGCCATGGCTACTAATCTGATAGCAAGGTTTAAGTCATTGTACCAACTAGCGTATGAGAGAAAGAAAAAAAAATAGCAGTGACATTTTGCACAAGCAACACACAGGTCAGTCGACCTTACTCTATCCATGTGAGCAGTAGTTGATTTTATATATCAATTAAATACACCAACTTCTAATTTTTGTTCAGGGCATTTTGGACATGCTAGTATCAACAAACATCAGCTCACAAGTGCAAGCACCGATACCAGTTCACAGCGCAGAGATTTCAAGTGCATCAAAACGGAAGAAAAATATTAGTTCATCAAGAGCCACACCTGCAGCAAGCTGAAACTGTAGTAAAGTACACATAACTTTTGCATGTCCTAATATACAGAAACATGGGCATCACGCTGAGAACCAAGAGCATGGAGATCTAAGAAAAAGAGATCGCCTTGCATTCACTAAATTGAGTCACGAAGTAGTAGCTTGGCAGTAATTCGTACATAAGCTTCTTTGCTTAGTATAATAGAAGCAGGGTAATAGCAAGGAAAATATTCAGAGATAGTATGTAGTGTATCACTCAAGATCATCTAGCAGCAGGATAGCATCACATCATACTTTCACGAGTCCATACAGAAGTACATCACAAGTCCAGAAGTCCATACATCAGCACATCACAAATTACAGGAACATCACCACCTCACACACCATCAGGTTATCACGGCTACCTACACGTGTACCTGGAACAAAAGTATACCCCGACTAACTGTCCGTCGGGATCAGTCTATCTAGCTACGGCTGTGCAACTCGGGAAGGGTAGCTACGGCTACAAGACCTTTCCAGAGATGTAGAAGAACCAAAATGACAGCCTGCACACATCTGCGCCTATCATCTACTAAGTGCTGGGACTACTCTGGGAGGAGCAACTATATAGTAGGCTGCTATAACCTTGCCAGAGCACAAAAGTCAGTGAACTACAACCAGCACGTCAGTCCTCCCTAACAAGGGGACTAGGTGGAGTGGTGAGGAGCAAGTCGGGGTCGAGGGCGGCAGTCGGTGGAGGCAGGGACACACTCGCCGCAGGAGGAAGGGAGGTCGCTGCAGCGTCAGACTCAGGTGCGGTGGAGTCGTGGGTGGAGCTAAGGGGGTGCTCGGAAGGAGTGACGTCAGAAGGGACACTAAGGTAGCCGGAAAGATCAGGAGATCCGTGGCCGGTGTCAAGTGCCAGAAGCTCCGAGTAAGTGAGGCCGGCAACCGAGTAACTAGGGGTGTAGTCTGGTGAAGGTGGAGAAGGGTCTGAAGGTGGAGACCCAGCTGGAGAGTGAGGAGTGTACTCGGGAGGTGGTGGAACAGGAGTGGAACTCGGGGTAGCACCAACCTGAGAAGGAGGCTCGATGGTGGCAAGAGACTCCTGGTCAATCGGGTAACCTACCCGGTCTGGAGTGGCAGAAGGAGAACTGTCGATCGGGACGGGGTTGAGGGCCATACCCGGACGGGTGTAGTCCCTCAAGGCGCGCAGACAACACGCCGTTCTCCCGCTCAAGCTGGGAGCAACGCCTCCGTAAACTCGTCGACCCGGTCCATCAGGTCCTGAACAAACCGTGGTGTAGGTGGGCGTGTGTAAGGTGTAGAGGAGCTAGCGGCAGCTCGAGAGGAGGAACCTCTGAAAACTCTAGGACGAGCTGACCGGGTCGACCCGAGTGGGTGGAACCGTAGGGTACAAGGGTGGAAGAGGAGCTGTCGGGACTGGTGGTGGTACAAACGTGGGAACGACAGGAACACAAGGTGGAAGTGGTGGGACAACCGAAGTGGACGCTAGTGGTGGAGCTGAGGTAGAACTCGCTAACCCCTCCAAGTGGTGAGGCCACTCTGTGATGCCCGCGAGTACAAGTGCGGCGCGATAAGTAGTGAAGATGTGAAATGCCGCCGCTCGTGCCGCTCCCCGAATCGCTAACCCGATGTCATAGTGTGCTGCACTATGCCTAGTAGAAACACATGCCTCCCCTGGGAGGTATACCGTAACTAGATACCCCATGTCACTAGGGCTCTGGTAAAAGTGTAGGTCGGCATGGTCATCACACAAATAGCGGCAAGCAGCTGAAGCAAGAACAAAGCATAGCCACCATACTCATGACCCGTACCAGGCAATCTACTCTCCACCATCCTACATTTATCAAACATAAATTAGTTAGCTCATATAACATAGTGATACCATTAACTCAGAGCACAACAGATACAAGGCACAGTACCACTACATGAGTTTATTTGCAACAATCTAGTCAGCCGCTAGTTAATTAACTAGCAAATTTCCTACAGGTCGTTGTCACTTCAGGTTTTCAGTTTTAAATTTTGTTCTTTCAGAACACACTCGGTGCAGACCAAGCATAAAAAGGAAGAGACAAACAACAAGTTAATAAAAGATAACTATTCTAGGAAAATAATTTTTTTGATTTAGGTAAGAAGAGGATTTAACTATCTAAGACACAGGACAGTCTCCAACTAAGTACATGACTATTTCCTTAGCGGCGCTCTGATACCATCTTTTCTGTGACGCCCCGTTACGTTCGATTAAATCAAGCGTAACGGAAACCGTCACTTCAGAGTTGCGCCAGGACCAGCCAAGGAGAATAGTAGCATGTACATAGTGGAAACTTTCACCGTTTGAAAGCGGTGTCCTTTATTACATCGTCACACAAACTAAGGCAATACAATCCCACCCGCTTAAACTACAAGCCATAAATCTACTCCTCATAGCCTTGGACATCGACTTCCCCATACTCATACTCCACTTCAGCAAAGTCAGAGTCAAAGTCACCACAAGTGCCAGATTCATCATGAGCACCGGTCTCTATCTCCTCAGAGTTGTCATACATCACGGTCTCTGGAAAACAACGGAGAAAGCAAGGCTGAGCACGTATAAAATACGTACTCCGCAAGTCGCCGGGGGTGGAGGGGTGGCGGGTGATTTAAAAGGAAAGTAAAAACTCAACGGCTCATTAGCCGTCCGACCGAAAACACTTCTAGGAGAAAAACTTCCCCGATTTCCCTTTTGTTGCAAAACCATATTTTTATTTATGAAATCTGCGGCGGCAGACAACGTGGGATCTTACATCCTGTGTTAGAGGAAAACCCACACGACGCACTTCCAAACCCGGAAGCTGGGAGTGATATCACATTTTACTCTGATCAGAGGTGTACTGCTTTGCCCATAGCGTCACTTGGTCAATTTCGTTCATGCGCTACCACGGCGCAGAACTAGACCAAGGGACCAAAACCTTTAGCCAGCCCGTACACCACCTCTCGCTTTTCCACCTTGCCTTAATCGCCAAAGGCCCGCGGGTCGAGACCCCTAACCGGCGGTCTCGCCCTAGGGTGACCGCACCTACCCGGCTACGGTCACCTTCTCACCCGTGCGGAGGTAGCTACTTGGCATGGTTAATCGGTTAAGCCCGTCCCATTCCGGGTCTATGGTCGTACGGGCTGCGCCGCTTTGAAGTAAGCGCCGGTTGGTTGTGTTTTTATTAAATAACCCCGTGTAGAGGAGCCTGACTTCCAAGGCAACCCTGACCGGGATGCTTCCACCAATTTCCGGCTCCTCTACCCACCAAATATTTAAAACACAACCCTGCCCGGGTTTTGGTGACATACCTCATACAAACTACCGGATCTGGTCCATTCGCCAAATCGGCGGATCTTTCCGATCCACTTCTCACTTTTCATTTAGAAAACCAAAAGCTTTGTATTTGGTTCTCATGCGAAATTTTGGGATAAACCATAACCCATAAAACATTTTAGCAAAAAACATAGGAGCCCGACAACTTGCCTGGCAGCGCTCCGACCCACTCGGAAACACCGTCAGCGTCTCCTAAATTTCCATGATCGACTCCTAATATTTATTCACAAGTATTCTCAATATTTTAGTTAACTTACAAAATCAGTGAGCATCGCATTTAAATTGGGCAAATCCATTTACATAGCTAACAAGCATATGCTACTGTGCTACTGACCCATCGTGCCGTGAGATTACATGCATACATACATCAGGCCAAAACGAATATGCATGTCTATCTCCACCAAAGAAAAATTGTTTATCATTTGGTCCGGTGCTGTGCAGATGGAGCCGAGGCTAGCTATCCCAGGCTCCCGGCGCTCTGTCTCTCCCCCGTACTACTCTCTCTCCCGAAACAGAGTAGCAAATCCGGACGCAGCCGGCTCGATCTACCACTTCCGGCCACCTCCGGCGCCATCGCTGGCATCCACAGAACCCCCTCGTCCTCCTCTACTCGTTCCCCACACTCGCCGCCACGGCGGCCGCCTGGAACGACCTCGCCACCAGACCCTAGCGCCATCGTCCCTGGGTCCGGCGGGCTCGCCGCCGTCCCCAACAACAACGATCCCTACCTTCTTCTTTGCGCTCTCTATCTACACCGTCTCGTCCAGCAGCGCACACGGCCATGCCCGTCAGGGGGCGGCCATCACCGGCCGTGCGGCTCGACGGCCATGGTCGTCGCCACCGGGGCCGAACTGGACTCTCGCGGCCGAGGCAGCGCCACGGCAAGCGCGGTATCAACGACACTCCTACTGCTAATCCTCTTCTACCAGGTCAGTGCTAATCCCTTTTCCCTCCTAATGCAACAGAGTCGATGTGTCACACGTACAGATGCGTCTCGCCGTACTCGTTTCTCAGTTCACACCATGTACTGTGTATTGATTCATGTAAGGACCGGGTGGTTCTAGCTTGATGTCTAATTAATCTTCCTAAGTCCAGACCAAGTCTACATTGCATTAGCATACATAGGGGATGAACTAGTACAAACTCAGAAGCAAAACGTGTAAGGCAGCAAGTTGATTAACAATCTCTAGCTCTTATTATCTGTAAGGGCCTGAACTATATATAGCGCATCTCATATTTGTGAAGGAAAGGGGTAGAGATATGCTAATCAGGCTAGTAACCCTCGGTGAAATCAATTTATATTAACTTCACATCGTACTGCAGGTATGGCAGAAGCAAGCAAAACTATGCCACAAGTACTTTATACATTCAATACTACAGATCACAAGCAAACCGAGTATCCAATATGGTGCCAATACCTGATGAAGCAGCTACAAGGTAGCACAAGCAGGTAGCACGAGCACAGCAGTGAAAAGGAGTGGAAGGGAGCTATCTGGGAGAGGCGGAGTGTGCGGTCGAAAATGCCAAACAGTGAAAAGGACTGACTATTTATAGTAGGGAGAGGCTAGGTCGGTTTAGCACAATTTGTGCCAGGTGGGCTGCATGCACAGCTTTGTTGTACATGCGTGTGTACACTTGTATCTCTTCTAGCTGTAATTTTTACAAGTGGGTGAAAGTGAGCTGGTTGTGAGTTGGCTATTACCTTGCCACTAAGGAAGTGTGGGCAGGGACTTATTTGTAAATTTCGAAATTCCTATTAGGGGCTGAAAAGTGAAACTGATGTATACGAACTTTGTAAATAAATATTGTGGTAATTCTCGTGATTGAATTTTATTTAATATGAGATTAGCGTGAAATCATGTTTAGCGATATGTGATCAATACTAATGTCGTAAAAATGGTGTTTTTAAATTTTGGGGTTTTCACAATAGACGAACACTACAACAAACTCTACGCAACTTAGAATGCAATATTAGTATCTCTTGCCATGTTGCGTACTATGCAACTAGTTTATATCTGAAGTACATCACTGACATGGGGAAATGCACTTTGGCTCATAGGAGCGTATGCTCCCATTATGTGAATCTACATTTCAAAGTATTCTAAAATTCTAAAATAAATTTTTACATGTACATCTAGACATTTTATGTTGGTACACAAGTTTTCAAAAGAAAAAACATTTTTCTGTGGCTCCTGTAAAAAAGACAAATTTTAATGCTGTAATACGACTACGTACAGGACATTTTTTGTCTTTTTTGTACACACCACACAAAATTTTATTTTTCCACGAAAACTTGTGAACGAACATAGGATGTCACAATGTATAAGAAAAAATTTATGTCAGATTTTTTTTGACATTTCTAAAATTGTTTTTTATTATTTTTTATAATGGGTGCATATGCACGCGTGTGCCAAAATGCCACCTCCACTGACATGGTACTTAATAACATGACATAAGAGGCTATATGCTATATTGGTAGGTCGAGAGGCTGCCATTCATGTCTCGTAGCCAGCCATCACCACTCGGGCATGGTCGCTGTCCGCGACAACGACGATGGGGAGGGGCGTAGAAGGTAGAATGGGAGCCCCCCCCCCCCTCCTCCCCGAGCCCATGCTTGGGAGCCGCATGAGTCGACGATGGGAGGGAAAGGTGATACTGTGTTTAGTGTGGACTTAAATATACGGCACTCAATGATAAAACTAATTAAACCTAATTTGGAGTGTGCTAATAGCTAGTGAAAATTTCAACACGTACTTAGCATTGCATAATGAAAAGCAACTTGAGGTACAAAAGAAGCGGTGACCTCCCAAAAATACCCCTTAGAAGCATTGCTTTCATCCTCTTTATATTCGATGCAACTAAATCGGGCTTGCTGGTTTGCTTGCCTTCAGCACGCTGGGCGCCACCCTTCCAATTTCACGGGAGCAAATTTGACTCTGGGCGCCACCCTTTCAATTTCGCGGGAGAAAATTTGACTAGAAGCACGAGCCACAATTCTGCTTCATCAACAAGCTAAGAAATATATCCATTTCCATGAAAATGGAGAGAGTACTAGCTGATAACCCTTTTCTTCATTGTACCGATCTGCTCCCTATCTAGCAAATAAGCTAGTAAATAAGCTAGTTAATCAATCAAATTTCATTTAAAATTTGGCATGACCAGTGGCAGAGCCACACATGATCTGTGTAGTCAAGTGACTACACAGTATTTTTTTGCTATACAAAGAGAAATTATAGGAAAGTTAATGAAAAGTTCATATAAGTACATGTATTTGACTACACAGGTTTAAATTGACTACACAAGGTTGAATTGCTGGCTCCGCCACTGGGCATGACGATACCTATTTTGGACGTCCAAACCTGCACGGCAAACAATATAGTTTGCCTAAAACCATACAACACAAACCCACATGACATAAAACATACAAATCAACTCGACCACATGTCTAATCTACAAGAAAAACTACCAAGGAATCAGAGTCATACAGCAGCATGCAAGTTTATGCATTCCCATCCTAAGACGGTTACATACAACAAAACATGCTGCATTGCGGCATCCTTCCAAATCAGAAACCTTCAATATTTATGCACTGCAACAATAAAGCTGCCACGTGCCACCACAGATGGCTCGGCCAAGGCGTATATATATGATGATCCCCCAAACTGTCCTCCAGCTTCCCACATGATGCACCGGGCTGCTGCAGCAGCTACAGGTTCCAGCTGCTACAATGCCTGGCATCCAATCCTTCTGCTCTGCTATCATCTCTTCTGGTGCACCACTGCTGCTGCTACTCCCAGTCCCCTTCTGATTTCTGTCCTGACCACTTCAGCCTGACAAGCAAATGGCAACTGCAAACAAGCAAAGAAATGGTAGGTCAATTTCTTTTCTGGTTCCGATACAGAGATCACAAAAATGGCATTTACATTTATTCCAAGATAGATGGATGGGTCGATTAATCCATCCATGAAATTCAGTGGCAGTACTGAGAAAAACAAGCATAGTCAGTTCAATCCAGCTACTAGTTAGCTGATCGTTCCAAGCTACCAAAGCAAAAAATCTTCATATTGTTCATGAATGATGAAGTGTTGAAAAAACCAGCAAATTTAAGCATTTTCTTTAAGACAAAAGAAAATAGTAACTAAGCTACCTAATCACCTGAATACCAATTAGCATTAGCATCAACAAACTTTCCATGTTTTTTTTCCAGACATTTAGATCAAAGGATAAACAATGGATCAAGAACATGTAATCTGACATTCAAACAAACAATCCAGCTCAACCAAAGGCCAGGTGAAGAGAAATACCACATTACCTAAGGCTGGTATACCAAGTGCTGCCTCAATGCATTGTAACCACATAGGCATATACCGCAGAGTTCCAACTTCTAGGCTTCAAGTCTTCCAGCTTCTAAATGCGGGTACACGTCCCAGCTACCTTGTCGGTCATCTAGTCCTAACTCCTAATCATTATCCTTGAACAAGAACAATACTAGGATGGTCAGCTCTAGAAAGAATTTGGCAAAAATAAATTCAGAAGAGGGTTTCTACTTAAATCCACGTGAGACAGCGGCACATCTATCCGCATCAATTTCTTAGTCCACCAGGCAAGTCTCGAGCTCGGAATTGTAGATCTGACTTCTTATCTGGTTGAAGCTTGGAAGGTAACAGAGGACTGAATTCAACTCAAAGTCCCTGTCCGCTTCCAAAGCATCAAACACTGCATTTTTTAACACACAAAAATTAGAACATAAAAGAGAGAATTGTCTCTGTCTGTAGATCAACACATGCATACCACAAGACCAGTAATGGTTATATATATATATAATTCAGTTCATCTAAGACAAATAAAATTCTTCGCAGTTAGGTTACTTCCATGATTATTCTTCAATCGATAGAAGTGCAAGTACAAAATTTAGTGAGACACTAGCGTATCAATAAAATTTACTTACAGTCAAATTCGTCCCTCCATCTTTTACCCAATAAACCCTGGATTGCTCTGCTTGTCTGATTTTCATATAAGCATCTACACAGAGGCGTGAGGAATAGAGTACAGGGCAACCTGACTTCATGTCGATGCGCTTGATCCTGCCGTCGCGATAGATGAGGTGGTCGAGCTAAGAGTGGCGGGTGTCACGGTCTAGGTTCCCGAAGAACAGTCTTCGCTGAGATCAGAGGCCCAAGAACGAATATTTTTAATACTCATGGCAGCACACTGCAAGATTCGGGAGAGATGGTACATCTCACCTTCTGTGCGGCGGCGGCGGCCTTGTTCCCAGGGAGCTCGTCGGAGGAGACGGCCAGGACGGAGCCCAGGCGCTATGCGGGCCTGCCGTTGCGGAGCGGCCTCACGGACGGCAGGGGGAAGAAGGGCTCGATCCCCTCGCCGGCATCGAGCACCAGCACCGCGAAGATGAGTATCGTCCGCGTCATGTGGTGGCGAAGTGAAGATGGGCGACGGCGAGATGGCGCGGAGGCGTCGTGCAGCAGCACCCGCACCCAACGACCTTGTCCATGTGCGCGGCGCAGTCATGCGACGGGCCTTGGAGGGGGTCGCTCACCGTGTACGTACAGGAGTGCCGCTCGATGGCCCGCACCAGTGGCGAAGCCCATGGCTGGCGCATCGAGCCAGGAAGGCGGTGCAGGGCGGCGGGGTTGAACGGAGGAGGGAATCCACCGGGCGGAGGTCGTCGACGCCTCTAGGGTTTGGGGGATGGAGCGAGGGGGCTGGGGTGGAGGGGATTGGGTGGTGCGACTGGCCGTTGTCGAGGGAATCTGGTGGGCGGGGCGGCCGGCGACAACCACCATGGAGCGTGATGTGGGTTTGGAGAAGGAAGAAAAGGGGATAAGGTTGGGTTGGGCTATTTGCCTATTTCGTTTCACCGGGTTTCGGCCAAAAGTTCCCGCTCAGCCTAGCTGCAGTTTCGGCTCAAATATTCGTGGCGGGCTCACTCCTCCGGTGTCTTGCACGGAAAAATTATGGC
The DNA here is from genome assembly GCF_022539505.1 of Lolium rigidum. Lineage (NCBI taxonomy): Eukaryota > Viridiplantae > Streptophyta > Magnoliopsida > Poales > Poaceae > Lolium > Lolium rigidum. The sequence continues at coordinate 100,970 of NW_025899959.1, read as the reverse complement.
GGGATTCTCAAATTATCTACGTAATATTTATTGGTGTTTCTTTCGGAAATTTTGGTTTCACGTGGGAATGGTGCGGGACCCAAGTTTCCAACTGTAACGCAGGATAAATATTTGCCTTCCTTTCCCACGGAGCGGTATCCCGAAATGTTCACTCAACAATATTTCATTGCTCCTCATGACCCCCCCCCCCCCCCCCCATCCTGAAATCTTAATAAAAAGCAATATTGAAATAAGTGACGTGTCACTATGGAAGTAAACGATACCGTGTAAAATTGACACTTCGATTATTCTTAAGCCTAAAGGTGATTCAGGAACAATGGCATTTAAAAACAAATGATATTTCACGGACCACGCAAAATCAGATTTTAGGATGATGTTATGGGACTCCGAAACTACCATTTTACAGTAGCATAGACATGCATATGTTTGAAAAATTTCAGGTCAATTTTGTTCTCTTGCTGGTAGCATTGATTCGGTTACAAGTGAGCCATCCAAGTGTTATTTTTATACCATTTTGTGAGCATGAAATGCCAAGTTGCCCTACATGCATGAAATATCGGTTCACGTGCATACCGGTGATCGCATTGCACATGCAATGATGGGAATGCACATCATATACAAGCCAACCGACACGAGAATAAGAACATCTCCAATCGGCAATCACGTACCCCACAGTTTTTTGGGGCACTGGACATATAACCGGCCCCAGTTGCACACCCCGAAGGGCCTTTCTGCCCGGTGCGGCCTAATACGTGTCCGGCGCCACGGGATCATCCCCGCTCCACAGGGGACGGTCCGGGCACGCCGGACAGAGCGAGGAAACGCAACGTGAGTGGTGGGGCCGACGCGTCATTGACTCACGTCGAAGCATTGCAGCTTTGCCTTAGTGGCGATGGAGGGGCAGGCGAGATGTCCCGTCGGCGCTACGCCTCCTCCACGCGTCGCTGACGTTCGCATGCCACCGAGAATGCTTTTTTGTTTCCTAAACAAATTAGAAGTGGTGTACCTAACCATAGTCCGACACTAGCAGGTCCATATACTGGTGGCGTACCAGCCTGGTGTGACACCGGTAGCCATATACCAGTAGTGTGAAACTAGTGGTGTACCATGGTACACCACTAGTAGGCTTGTTCATACTAGTGAAAACTACAACCTTGAGGCCACCTAACCAACTTGTCTAAGAACTTGTCTTTTTTGGATTTTTCATGATGATATATGACCTATTATGAGAAAACAAAGAGCAAAGTCACATGGAACAACCATTTCATACGAAAATCTGGTGGTACATGTCGCGGGTCCACTAAAGAAGGGGACGCGTGAAATCTTGAAAGGAAGGGTCGAAAACACTTCCCCTTTCACATGGGGTAGCAATATGGGTGTATAAGGGTGAGTTAGAAGGTAAAACCGAATACAAAAACTTTATAGTGGCACTTGCATCACAAACAGGACTACGTCTTTGAAGTGGCAGTTGATTAACGAATGGAACTATCTCGCACGACCATTTATGGAACTATAGTGGAAAACTATGGAAACAAAATAGGCGACGCAACTTTTGTAAGAATTTGGCCAAGTTTTGGGATTTCCATGTTCCTATGACATGTTCTAACAGTAAAAACAATAGGGAAATTAAATTAGATTTGCCACTCTCGATGAAAGCTAGGTGGTAGATGTCACGGGGCCCACCGGATAGGGGCGCATGCAATTGAGCGAGGAAGGGTTTCCAACCCTTCACATTTAGCACATGGGACTAATATGGGTATACAAGAGTAGTATAAAGATTTAAATCAAATACAGAACTTTGTGTCACTGGCGGGATCATCTACTCGGCCCCGCTTGCCTCTTTCGTCATGTCTCGCATATAGACAGTGGCGGAGCTTCAACGCTTTTTCTGGACGGGCCAAGATGTAGCAGCACAAGATTTTTTTAAAATAGGGAGCCTTGGTGCGCCAGCCCAGCAAGAGAATAGAAGAAATGTCAAAATCATGGGCAGGCCATGGCCCAGTTCAGCCCCAACGTAGCTCCGCCCCTGCATATAGATCTTCACTGTGTAGCAAGCGAGAAAGGCCAGCCGCGACAACAAACAACGCTCAACCATTCGACCACTTGACAAAGTTAGGGCGCAACGAGATCTGTCGAACATATGTAGTCTGTGCCTACAACTCATATCAGGAAAAGTGTCAATAATGAGAATAGTTTTGACGGTGAAGAACTATATTTTTTTTCAAGAGTATCAAGTATCAAGAAGGTGGAGCTTCACACCATTACGAGGCCTTCTAGTCTAAGCACTAATAAATGCTTATTGAATGCTACACAATACTGATTGAATGCCATTTCATGTGCCTTGTCGCACTATTTTGGGGCCCTTATTTCATGCTATGAGATAGTCATTACCAATAATTCATGTGACTTTTTGTGCTCGCGCATTATTGTTGTCCTTATTTTATGCCAAGAGATACTTATTGTTATTTTATGTGACATTTCACTGTTGCGCTTATGATTTTATGGTAGAGATAGTTATTACTATCACTTTATGTGAGCAAAGTATACTAGTGAAGAGCGGATGAGCGGCCACAATGCGGCTCTTGCTTGACTAGCAAGACCACAACGTCGGTGTCTCCTTTGTCTTCAACCATATGGCAATAGATCTCCATGACCATCTGACGGAGGCGAAGGTGCATGGATGCTCGACAGAGAGGATCTGCCCACAATGGAATAATGCATGCACGTGGTGGCTCGACCACGGGGGATGTTTGTTTCCTAGACAAATTACTAGTGGCATGCCTAACCATAGTCCACCACTAGCAGGTCCATGTACTGGTAGCGTGCCAACCATTACTAGGAAACTGGCCATAAGCACGCAAGCGTTAGTGGCGACCCCCGATCTCAGCATGTAACATATATTATATGTAGCATGCGCCAAAAGGGAACGCTGCAGCTTCGAATTACATGTACTGCGCCCGTGAGAAATCAACACTATAGATAAGTGGGTCCCGTTACCCTGCCATGGTGAAACAAAGTTTTAGCGTGTTCTTTCGAGGGAACGCTACAGGTAATGATTTACATGTAGCGTGGCGAGAAAGGAGCACGCTACAACTAAGTGGGTCCCTCCGATCTGATCCAATGCCTCATACCGCTGTAGTCACGCCCCTTGTCCACTTCTCACCTACTCCCGGTCAACATCCTTCTCCGTGGCTCCGCCGCCGTCTTGCCCTCGTTCCCCAGTCCCCAATCTATCGTGATTCCTCTTCGATCCATCGCGCAAGACCACCTCGTCGGTCCCGAGATCCCACCCACACCACATGACCCCCTCCCCTCTTACGCAGCCGAATGCTCCGCCCCCACCACTGGCCCGTTCTCCCCTCCCCCGACTCCTCCCTACGCCTCCGACGTGTTCCCATGAGTGAAGCAGCAACATATCGACGTGTCAGGTCATCTTAGTCCCCGTGTCGACCACCCAATTCAGATATATCCACCGCCCCAGTGCCCCTCCTCGCCGACGTAATGGCTCCCACCATCGGCAACTCCTGGACCAGCAGCACCTTTATGAGCATAATCTACCCCCTCCTCATGTTGACCGCAAGGACGAGGGGATCCGACATCCAGTGCCCATCCTGGATTGGCGTGGAGGATGTCTGCCTTCTAGTGGCCCTCGCCGACAAAGATGATGCGAGCCACATAGGCCTCTGGTGGGCACGCTGCAGATATGAACTATCTGTAGCGTGGGGGCATGATGTAGGTATACACATGTACCTATAGCGGCACTTAGGTACATATTACACTACTAGGAAAAGGCTTACCGCCGGCGACCTAAAAAGGCTTACCGCCGGCGTTTTCGGATTCGCCGGCGATAACCTCGCCGGTGGTATAGTCCTACCGCTGGCACTTTTGTAACCACCGGGGGTAATCCTCTACACCACCATCGCATCAAGTTATGTAGTTACGTTCGCCGGCGCTACGTTATTTTGGAAATTAAAAAAAAACTGGTCCACCGCCCGCATCTCTGCACATGGTTGCAAACTATGTGACTACATGCAGTCCACAACATTTACAATTAGTAAGTAAATTTACAGAGAACACCCTAAGAAGAAAATAAAAAAGCAATCAGGTGTCACGGCCTTGCCACGCCGTCGGCCGGAGCTTCGTGCCGCTGCCCTTGCCGCGCCGGCGCTCGCGCTTGGATTCATCGACGATGAAGACAAAGCGGCCTCCGGAGCCCTCGACGAGGAGCGAGCCACCGCGACCCTTCACGAGGTTGAGGTCTGGGTCGACCTCGTCAGCGCTGTCGATGGAGAGGTGGCCTCCGCGGCGTCCGCCAACGCCGTGTGCTCGTCGGGGGAGTCCCCGTGCCGGAGACGGAGGCCTTCGCCTCGCGCTTGTCGGCGGCAAGCTCCTTCTCGTGCTCGTCGGCGGCGGGGCGACGGGCCAACGCTGCGTGCTGGTCGGTGGAGTCCCGGCGCGCAGAAGCCTCTCGCATCTGCCCACGCGCCTTGCCGGAACCGCCTGCGGCAAAAACACATAAATACCCAGGGGAAAAAACGCCGCAAGCAACAAACTCTGGACAAAACTAGCATCGAGATCCAGCGAATTTGAGACAGTATTGAGCTAACCTTTGGCAGAATCGAAGAGGGACTCGTAGAACTCCTCATCCCTCCGTAGCAGATCCGCGCTCGCCATGGCTGAATCCTTCGCGCTCCCTCGCCGGTGTTCTGCCGCGGCGATCGAGGGTTCGGGGCGGGGCGGGGCAGAGCGGGGCGGAACGATCTGGGCCTGGACGGGGAGGGAGGAGGCGGCGGCGGATTTTCTCCCGTGGGAGTTTGACCGAGAGAGACAGAGAGGAGAGAGGAACGATGGACATGAGAAGATGAGGAAGAGATAAGTCACGTGGATGCGGTAATTTTTGCTCGGATGGCCCATACGAGCACGTTACCCCCGGCGCTCTGGACGCGGTTTCGCTGGTGGCAGGGCCCTACCGCCGACACTTACGGCCTGCAAATGCCAGCGGCAAGTGCAGCCTGGGTGGCCCACCCTGCTACCCGTTACCCCCGGCATCTTCGTTTCAAGTTCGCCGGCGATAATGCAGGTACCCCGGCATCTTCGTTTCAAACTCGCCGGCGGTAGGGTGAGGCGACCCTGGAAGGCCTTATCGCCGGCATCTTTAAATCAAACTCGCCGGCGGTAATAAATCCGGCTATAAGCTTATTCCTAGTAGTGTTACCACCGGCGTGATAGCTGTAGCGTGGGGGGAGCACGCCACCACCCCCCAAAAAGGCACAGTAAAAATGAGATTTTTCCTAGTAATGATCCTGGTGTGCCACTAGTAACCCAATTTGGTACGCCACTAGTTGGCTTTTTCTTACTAGTGAAAACTCCCACTTTGAGGCCACTGACCCAAGTTGAACTTGGCTTTTTTGGGTTGTTCATGATGATATGTGACCTATTATGGAAAGCAAATAGGAAATTCACATTGAATAACCACTTTTATATGAAAATCTAATGGTAGATGTCCCTGGTCCACTAGAGAAGGGGCGCATAAATCTTGCGAGGAAGAGTCGTTCCCCTTTCACATGGGGTAGTAATATGGGCTAATAAGGGTGGTTTAAAAGGTAACATCGAATGCAAAAACATGGAGTGGCATTTGCTTTAGAAAGGGCTATATCTTGCACAAAGATTTTGCACTTGTAGAAAATAACTACCACTTCCACTTATGTAAGAACTTGTGTGCCACTTCAAAGATTTAAATCGAATACGTAACTTTTCCTCACTAGGCGGGGTCATCTAGTCGGTCTCGCTTGCCTCTCTCGTCATGCCCGTCTCTAGATCTTCACCGTGTAGCAAAGAAGTGAGAAACGCGAGCTGCAACAACTAACACTACTCAACCATTTGACCACTCGACAAGGTCATGGGCTCATGGCACAACAAGATCTACCGAACATATACAATCCGTGCCTCCAACTCATATCACTTAAAGCGTCAATAACGAGCATAGTTTTGACGGTGAAGAACTATAGTTTCTTGGTTTTGCCTAGACGGATCACACCCTTATGAGGGGCCTTCTAGTCTAAGCATTGATAAATTCTTATTGAATGCTACACATAAGTGATTTAATGGCATTTTGTGTGCCTTGTTGCGCCATTTAGGGCCCCTTATTTTATGCTTTAAGATAGTCATTACCAATAATTCATGTGTCTTTTCGTGTTCGCTCATTATTGATGTCCTTATTTTATGCTAGAAACTACTTATTGTTACTTTATGTGGCATTTCACCATTGCGCTTTTGATTTTATGGTAGAGACAGTTATTATTATCATTTTATGTGAGCAGAGTATACTAGGGAAGATCGGGTGCACGATACCGGCGTTGACAATATGGTAGGTCATCTCATCGGGCTCCGGAGTCTAGGCAGTTGATCGAAGATCGATATCAACAACACCGACGATTCTTATGTTATATCAAAGCTATTTGGCTCGACCTAACACGTGTGTACCGTCCACATTACGCATATCCAATGGAGGAGCGCAAGAAGACACAAAACACACCCACCCAACGCATGACCCTAAACTGCCATTGGATGCGAAGAGAATGGACAGACGAGATGGCCATCGAGGGGAAAATGCCACGGATCGATGACCTGACTAGCGAATCGCACAAATCGCGGGTCAAGCCCCAGACCCACTTCCAAGTCCATTTCTGTATCAGGTAAAAAAAAAAGGTCCATCTCTGTCCCATCGATGGATGGAATTCTAGTTTCCCCTGTTTTGCTCGCTCCCGAATCCCACCCCCACCCAACCGCGATGCCTCCACTAACCTTGCGCGCCGCCTCCGTCGATGTGCCGTCCTCCCCGCCGCCGACCACCCCAACTTAGCCGCGGAGCTCCGCCTAACAACCGTCGGGGGCCTGCGCTGGCCGGCAAAGGACGAGCTCGCCCAAGCTGGGAGCTTTCCCCCGCGTGGCCCGTGGTTGCCGACGGGGATCCTCACTCCTAGGTGGGCCGCGAGGCCGCCCCCGGCGCTTCTACGACTGTCCCCCTTACCCCCTGGATCCGGCCAATGCGCCCTCCATCGGAACCCTGCTGGCTCGCGTCGGAGTTGGGTACAAAGGCGACGGCGGCGTCGGTTGTTGGCCGTCCCGGATCTGCAGGGCCGGCTGCTCGGAGCTCCTGCTGGTGGCGTCCTCCCGGTGCAGCTCTTTGCTGCGTCCACCCCTAACCATGGCGGCGGGGCGGGCTTGCTCGCCGGCGCGCGCGTGTACCGGTATGACGGTTCGCGGCGCCCCGTCGAGTTGGCCGCGCCCGTGGCCGAGGCGGTTCGGTTGCGGTGTCTCCACGCCGGCTAGGGGCTTCCGGCCAGCAGGACGCGCCGACGGCGACGTGAGCAACGGATGCCTGATGGTGGCGACGTGAGCAAGTCGTGCAGGAAGGTGGAGCTGCTCGCCCTCGAGCAACCTCAACGCCGTCGTCCAGTAGGTCGTCGGCTTCAGCGTCCAAAGTAGCTTCTTGATGCCCTTTATTAGTTCGATTCTGAACCTGGTGTTGATTTTTTGTTTGTGCAGCTAGAAATAGCAATCCTCAATTTTGATTCGATTCACTTTAGTTGAGAGCAAATATAGTTGCAATATATTAATAAAGGGGGCACCTGGAGCTCAGTCGACTGAGACTTATTAAATCTCAGTCGACTGACGTCATTACATATTCTGGGTCAAAAAATTGACTTGCACATCCAGCCCGAGATGGGCCTGTACAAAATAATTTCATCTACATTTGGGCCTGTATTGACCTGTCTCTTTTTCTTGAAGCTGTTTCTTTGGGCCTGTACTACTATTGGGCTTTCTACCTGTGATTCTTTCTTGACGCTGAAGAAAAGTACCTGTCGAGAACGATCTAGTATGCCAAGTTTACCCCTCAACCACTCCGATCCATCCTCCTCCCTGTGACGACAAAGCAGTGCATTTACTCCGTGAAAAACCCGATGAGAAGAAAGAACACCTCGGATCCGACGGAAACATGAATAGCAAAGATGATCCCCGAATTGCTTCCGGCCGAAACTAACGGATCCGAGTAGCACACAAGAAGAAGGATCAAGTTCTTACCCGAGTCGGGCAATCCTTGTACTCTTCAAAAACGATTCTCGTTGTCTTCTCTTCTTTGATCCCGCACGAAAATGGTGAATGAAAACATGAATATATTCTTCTTCCGTTTGCCTCGGCTCCATTTGATGCATCAAACAATACTTCATGCCGGATTAGTGAAAGAACTTATTATTCCACCGATTTCCCAACGGTACAAACAGATGCGTAACATAACAAGCACCTACCGTAGTATGACATCTTCGTAACTTTAAACAAGCACATTCGGATTCTGTTGTTTTCGGCCTAATTAGTTGAAAACATATTTAGTTGCAATATATATGTGTAGCCTGACAAAATAGAATTGTCTGAACTATTTCAGCTATAATGCAGAACTATGGTAACTACTTGATAGGAGCAGGAACACATAGAGGACAGGTAATGTTCTAATACAGTGCATTCTGTGATTTGGCATGCACAAATGTTCTAATACAGTGCATTCTGGGATTTGGCATGCATATCACAGTTGGCAATTGAAAAAAAATACTGAAGGTTTAGTTCCCTTAGTTTCGATGCATACATAATTCAAGTCATTGATTCTTACTGTAGGAACATGAAAGAATTGCAAACACTGGAAAAAGAAATTTGGGTTATGCATGGAAAATGCTCAAGTTACTCCTCTTGCATGACCAATGTTAAAATTTGGTCGAGAAACGACAAACAAGTGCATTTGTTAACAAAACGCATGGAAAAATAAAATCCCTGTCCCAACAATGGATATCTCTTACCACCTAACAATATTCTTCTTTTTCTTGTGTCGACATAAATGCAGCAAGTTCTACCTGATAATTTCATTATGCATGGGAGAAATTTAACTCAAACAGCAATGAAACAGTTTTATATCAGTGAAGCTTGTTCAAATAATCAGCAGAATCTCTGTTTGCCAATGAAGGTAAAAATTACCTTTAAAAAGCATTAATTCATACTTTGAATTAGCGTTGACAAAATTGTTATTTTGTGCAGCAAATATCAGATGCTAGTGTGCGCGAACAATCCGCGAAAGGTTCCTGCAACAGTCATGAAGAACCATACACTGTGAGTAACTTCTCAAAAAGAACTTTGCGAAGAACAACATCTAAAAAATTATTACAACTCGACTTTGAGTAACTTCTTGTGTAGATGAATTTCTCGCAAGATGAAAGCATGTCATACACTCAAATGTTGCTAGGACATGAAAGGATACCAGATTATTACAATGATTTTATACAAGGTCCAATGGGTGCTGAGGTATATAAAATGTTGGTCTGAGGTTGTGTATGAACAATTTCATTGTATTCCGTTCATCTCATTGCAATGTTATGTTTTAAAAAAAATGCAGAACAAATTATTCATGATCACTGGTAGATATTCAGATAGCAACAATGGCATGTCTGAAGAAAACCGATCAATCATACATGACAAAAGTGTGGAAAAATCTAGTGGTTGGAACTTTCAGAATATCACATTCGATAGTGGGAATCAAGACAGCTTTTATCCCGAAGATCCAATTGTTCAAGAAGATAATGTTCATGTTTCCTCTCAAACAAGCTGTGACAAGTATTCAAAAGAAAAACCAAACAACATGGCTCCAGAACTTCATGATTCGGATGACGACATTGAAGAAGCAAGCACCACATTATGACATATTTGGTGAGGATCTACCTAATGCAAGAAGTGAAAGTCGCGAAAATCTTGGCAGCAGAGAACGATGAAGGAAAAACAACAGAGGGTGAACTAACGAAGAAGATATTGTTACTTTCCTAGAGAATGAAGAAGCTAAATCAGATGCAAAATCAAGCAGTCAAGAAGTTCGGGATCATCATGCTCCTCACCTTGATATGCAATTTCCTTCTGATGATGCAGCTTATAAGTTCTTCAATGAGTATGCTTCAATATGTGGCTTTTCTATTGCCAAGGCAGGAAATTACCATGGAAGGAAAGGTGGAAATACAGGGCACACCCGTGTGACATTTGTGTGCAACCGTGCGGGAAGCCTCGTGGATGAAGAAACTCTGGAAAAAAGAAGGAAACAAAAACAATTAAGGAAACAAGAGAGGACAGGGGTTGTTCCCGCAGAAAGAAGAACAAGGAGGAATAAGATAGAACACACAGGTTGCCTAGTTAAAATGGTTGTTTCATTAAAGAATGGAAATTGGTTGGTGATTTCACTGCACCTAGAACATAACCATGAACTGAGTCCACCGCAGGAGACAAAATTCCTGAGATCCCATAAGAGCATGACCGAAGATGAGCAACTGTTCATCCGCACATTTGCCTCTGTGAAGCTGCCACCAAGGAAAATGATGTCAATCCTCTCTTACCTGAGAGGTGGTGATGTACCTTACACAAAGAAGCATGTTAGCAATGTGCAAACAGCAATAAGAAATGAGTGCAAGCTAAATGACATGACGCAGGTCCTTGATTTTTTCCGTAAAAGAAAAGAAGATGATCCTAGGTTCTACTACAATTTTAAACTTGGTGAGGGCAACAAAGTTCTAAGTCTCTTCTGGTCTGATGGAAACTCACGGAGGATGTATGAGTTGTATGGAGATTGCGTCGGCTTTGACACAACATACAAGACCAACGGATACAACCTACCGTTTGCTCCATTCGTAGGTGTAACCGGACATGGTCACACTTGCCTATTTGCTTGTGCAATTATACGTAATGAGACAAGTGGAATGTTTCACTTGGTTATTTCAAGAGTTCCTTCATTGCATGGGTAACAAATCTCCAAAAACAATCATAACAGACCAGTGCGTATCTATGGCTACATCAATTCCTCAAGTGTTCCCTAAGACAGTTCACGTAAATTGCTTCTTCCACATAAGGAAAAAGTGTGATGAAAAGTGTGGAAGATCATTTGCTACAAAAGCTAACTTACATGCGTAAGTGTCGGATATTTTATGCAATTCTCTCGACCATTGAAGAATTTGAGTATCTTTGGCAAGATATGGTTCAGAAATATGATGTTGGACACATAAAATACTTCAATGCAATGTGGAAAAACAGGCGAAATTTGTCCTCGTATACTTCAAGAAGGATTTCTTTCCTTTTCTTCACTCTACAGCTAGAAGTGAGGGTACTAATTCAGTTTTCAAGGACAACGTTGGTTCAACATACAGTGTTATAAGTTTCTTGGGTGAGTACGAGAGGATCACTAAAGAAATTGAGGAGAAGGAAAGAGAGCAGGACTCAATCACAAGAACTACTACACCTGATTACTGGGTGAAGAGTGAAATTGAATATCAGGCTGGCAGAATGTACAACCGGCAAATATTTTACAAGTTTCAGAGACAGCTAGGTTTTACAAGCTAAACTACATGTTGATGAAATTATTAAAAATGAAAGATATGAAGTCTACAAGACAAGAATGCTTGCGTAAAAGGACTTCAGGTCTCGGAGGTTTGTTGTACTGGTTAATCTACCAACTGAAGACTTTTCTTGCATTTGCTGCAAATTTCAGAAGGATGGTATACTTTGTAGCCACATACTTCGTGTACTTGTAAATCTCAACATTTCGTAACTACCAAGCAAAGTACTTCATTGAAAGGTGGAAGCCACAAGACAGGAAGGTACTGCGAGACAAGCAGTACAATGTACCTTTGGAGCTCACAGAGAAGAACCGGCACCTCAGGTTTACTCTGTTGACAAAAAGGCTGGTTGATATTGCATCTGAAGGTTCGCGTGATAACGAACGTTATCTCTTGGTACTAAAAGAAGCTATTCAGATAGAGGCAAAGTTAGATGCAATAAGTGCAGCTCAGGAAGAAGCAGACAAACAAAAGAATAATGGGAATCAGACAGAGAACGTACGGCCTGATGTTCTGGATGATGGTTTCGGAGCAACCCTTGAGAATCCTGATGTAGCTAAACCAAGAGGAAGACCTACAGTAACAGGGCGGCAGAAAACTTTAGTTGAGGAATTCCGTTCAAAGCAGAGAATAACTTGTAGCCATTGTGGATCACATGCGCATAATATTGCAGGTTGCGACATGAAACACATAGACAAGTCATGTTTTCCGAAGAAGACAACAAGCAAGAAAACTTCAGGTTTAGCACTTATTTCCTATGTCATAAAAAAAATGAGAGAGAAGTACAATGATTCAATTTTAATATACTGGAAAATTTATATTACTGTGTCTAAATTTCAGTATTAATCTTTTGCAGCTCCTAATTCATCTAAGAAGCGACAGAATACTGGCAGCACAGAGAATAGCAAAATGAAGAAGAAATCAAAGATGCAAGAGAGTCCCCTTGTGCTGTGACGGCTTGTTGAAGTGAAGCATGTAGTTAGAATTTCAAAATTTAGGCGCAGAAACCATTTGTCTAGAAAGGAACCTATCCGTATTTGTAATTTAAGAAAGTTGTAATTTATAGCATGAAGCAGAAATGTTGTAATTTATGATATTTTATTGCATCTAGTGACTATAACAAAATAGGCTTATGTTTTACTAAAAAAAAGGAGAAGCATTAGCAGTTCCATACGAACACAAACACATTTGGAAATAAGAAGGCGTAATGTGTTCTGCTTATGTTTACCTGGGAGCTTACAGAGTCATCATTAGCTTCTCATAGCTTTCATTCACAGCATCTACATACATTCCTGAAAAAATTTAAACTGATTTACAAAAGTTGATATACAGATAGGACCAAGACTAGCAATAGATAGAGGTCCCACTAAGCTGGAGCATAAACATGAGACAAAAAGAATTATTTTATTTGTTTGGAAATGAGTAATTCATTCCATAACTGGCTCTCTTAAGGTTCTGGCAAGTAGTATTTAAGTTTCAATTAGTTACTGACAACTCAAAACATTAAAAATAAACTAGAAGAATATTGTAGCATGGTGCTACACACAATTATTAGCAAAAAAGAATAATAGTCACAGTACAACTCTATAGCAAATTCTGAATTTTTATAACAGAGATTTTTCAGAAAGGGATGGATATAGAGTGAGACTGGGTTATCATGTAGCAAAAAGCAAGTACATAGACGAGCAAAACTAAGCTGAGCACAAGAAAAGAATCTATTCCTACTAAAGACGCATAGTACAGAGGAAACAACAAATACATGTCTTTGGCTTATCCCCCTAGATAGTCACACTCTCTCCCTGTAGAAGACATTGCAAATGCTGCACCTCGCCAGCGAAAAATCAGTGCTGAACCTAGAAAGAAATTTCAATACGCATTTAAAAGTTCAAGTGGAAACACAACACGCATGGTGAAAATGCCATGGACATGATACATGCATCATAGAGTGTCATATTCAATTCCCAGGTTCCATTAGGATATTCAAAAAAAGAAGCACAAAAACAAAATTATCCTAAAAACATGAATTAACACATAATTTTCCCCTATAACATGTATGAAAAAATCATATAGTGGTTCCTCCTCCTTTTCCCGGGCTTGGAACCGGCTATGCATTTTAGTAATGACATAGGCGGAGCTCCCCACCCCAAACAATGAAAAAATTTAAAAGAATCCCCAAGCAAATAAGTCTTCGAAAAAGAATAACAACAATTAAGAAAGAAAACATATTTTGTTCCATGAAAAAAAGATAAACAAAATTTCCCACTTATGTACAAAAAAATTGTTAATATTTGGAAAATTGAAGTGACAACAAGAACAGATGCAAAAACGCATGAGAATAAAACAACAACAACAGCAACTCAAAAGTATTTTCAAACAGAAATATAGTTCAAAAACATTTTTCTAACGTAATGTGTAGCAGAGTTCAAAACATTTTAGTGATAGAATATACAAGCAATGCACATCTTACAAACATGGCGACACTTCATACAAGTTTCAACAGTGGTAGAAATAGTTCAAGCACTAAAAAAGTACAGATAGACCAAACAGAAAAAGTTCATGATGAAGAAACATCTCGCTTCTCCATCCTTGATTTTGATCACTTCAGCTTTTGTTCAGTGAAAAGCCATGACCATCATAGATTGAACTGGAAAATACCGATCCGCTATTAATCCCGGAAGTTGGTTAATGTTTAAGACAAAAACAAAATCGATCTTCTATAAAAATGTGATTCCTACAAATACACGCTAATTTCTTACCCTGGTTAACTGAGGTGTTGCAACATCATTGCTTGTGAAGAGTGCGCTTCTTGTATGACTATATGAATACAAACATTAACACAATAGTAAGAGAAAAGAAACAAGTAAAATTGATTCATATGTAGAGGTGAAAATGTTACCTCCAAGTCAAATGTACTTATGAAATCCATTTCTTCAACTTCAGAATTATAATCATTGAAAAGAGTGTCGATTGCAATTTGTACACGGAAGTCGTGAATATCACTGGTCGGAAAAGAGCATGATTTTGGGTTCCTTGTGCAATATCGTTCCATATACTTGATGAGGAAAACTCCACAATCATTGCTAATTTAATAGTTTAAAAAATATTAGCAAGAACATGTCATACAAACGAGAAAAATCACAGAGCAACAAAAAAGGTTCAAAAAAATAGGTGAATAGAATTTTACTGTGTTTTCTCGTTTTGGCAAATTTGGGTATGCTTTGCCAAATGTTTCGAAATGCATATCCTTTAGCTTGCACTCAGCCCATGTTTTCTTGAAATTTCCAATCTGAGAAGCATGAAAAAGGAAAATGCATGCAAGATTAATCAAACAAATAACTAATAATATTAGTGATTAACATCATTTATTACAATGTAAGATATTAGCTCATGGTTTCTATATAGCATACCATCATATCATCTACTTCTTTGTGCAAGTCACTTGTTTCTCCGCAAAGTGAATCCATGAACAAGAATTTTCGTACTCTCATGTCAACAGCAAATAGAAACCAATGACCATGATACAATGAAGGGAAGTGAATCTGATTGGAATAACAAGAAGCAAAGTAAAAATTTAGAATAGGACATATTTATTATGAAAATAACATCATAGCACTAAAAAAATATCAAATGTAATACTTGATTTACAAAACAAGTATGAGTAATCAATATACATATAACTTGCATACCCGTTCGACAGGTGCAATTTCCTAGCTGAGTCCGCACCCGGAATCCATTGATAACATTTTTGTGCCAAATTTTCTTCATATATTCATTAGGCCATTTTTCAAGGAAATATTCCTGGTAATGAACAATTAAAAAATTGCATTACAATTATGAACAGGAGTCATGCATTACATAATAAGAGACAAGTGAATAAGTTTATGTAACATTGCATACCGCCGTTGTATGGAAAAAGAAATGTTTCTGCGATTTCCTTGGATGGTTATCCTTGAAAAGCTTTCTACAGATAGCGCTTAATGACCCATGCTTCGACCCATCCTTCTTGTTTCATAGGACAACCAAGCTGTTTTAGTGACACTCTACAGCTTGTTCATGTTTACAATCCATCTACTACATAAAAACAAAACAGATAACAATTAGTAAAAACATGTAAAAAAGAATAATAGTTGTTACACGTAATGAAAATACAAAAAAGAACAACATGTAAGCTTGTAAAAAAGGTTGTACGTACTCTTGGTATTCCGGATCATCACATAATGTTGTTATGGTTTCATAGAGCTTCATCTCATGAGGTCCATACTTGCTTGATATTGTGCTATTAATTTCAAAAGGTGAACAAAGAAACGAACCGCGGTTAACAACTCGCTTTGGAGGCATATTTTCCTTTCCTCTTGACAAACTTGAATTCCCGAGGCTCAAACCAGCATTGTATAGGTTATCACTCAACACGTACATGTCATTGCCATTTTTGTTGATGTTTCTTTCACCTAGTAATTGTACTTGTGAAATTTGTCCGTAAGGATTACTTGATCTTTCACCCAAAAACTCGTACTTCCGGCGATGTTAAGACAGAGTTTACATATCCTGACACCCATGAACTGCACTTCTGGAGAGTTTGGTGGAGTTGTTTCATCATAGCAACGTTCTTGGTACATGAATTCTACTTCAGGTTTCATCTATGAAAAAAAATAAAATTAAGAATTAATAAAAAGGGACCCAAAAAAACAGTAAAGTATATGAAAACTAAAAAAGTTTCCATATGATAAAATAAACATGGCAACCGCAATTCAAAAAAACAAAGAAATCATACCCCGTTTCACAAAACCTAATTGAGACTATGCATAAAGAACCAAGTTTCAACCTGGTTTCAACCGACCATTGAGTGAAATAAAAGTTTGAACCTGGTTTCAACCGACCATTGACCGAAATAAAAGTACAGAGCTACTTTGCAAATGAGGATTCATGTGCACTAAGGTTGAAAAATCACAAGTACATGAGTACACATATGTTGTTATAAAAGAACTACTTGTGTGCTACAAGTATGGAACACATGGCATTAAAAAAGTATGAGAAAAGAAAGACAAGAAACTTACAGAGTTGTTTCATCTTTGAAGCAATATTTACAGCACTTTCATCAAAGTTGTCTTGGAACAATCTTCTTCCTGCAATATTAAATCTTGCACTCTTTTCATTTTTTGCCATAGGTTGGGAAGGCTGAGAAGGTTGAGATGGCTACAGGAAATGACGATAAAAAAATTGGTATTAAAATTTAGTTATCTTATTTATTCCTATGATAAAAAATGTGCTTAAAAAACGATAAAAATTCTCACATCTAAATCAATGAACTCATGTTCTTGAACTTGTATATTGCTGCAATGCTCATTTAAATGTGAGTAGCTTTTCTGTCGTTGACCACATTGTATAGAACTAAATTCAAACTCGAGTGTCCGCATTGTGCTGCCACAAATTAAGATAACAAGCATTATCACATTATCGGAAAAAAGAAATGAATTTAGGAGCATAAAAATTGAGAGAACAAGCTTTATCACATTAGAGTAAACTGAAAAAACCTTGTAAGTTGTCGTTTCATTTTTGTGAGGGGAACAAACATAGCTGCAGTTTGCCTACATAAGAGAAAAATGACAAAATTAACAAAAGAAAAATATGTGGGTACTACCTAAGAATAGACAGGTATGTTCAGTTGAAAACCTCGTTTGGTTGACCTTCATTCTGCTTAACCAGAAAAGGTAAAGATAGAAACACAGAGGCAAAAAATTAGAGATCCATTATTTACAATCAGTTTCACACTAAGATAACACAGAAACAAGGAAGAAAAAATCAGAGAAAAACCTTATGCTGACTTCTTATCAAATTGCAATCTACTGGCCTCCGTAGTTCTACTTCATCAATGAATTTGCCATTGTCGTCATGCCAGTCAACCAATCTGAATGAAGGAATTGAAGGATCCAAGAAGAAATACTTCTTACTTGCTTCTTTGAGATATTCTTCCCCGCTAACCGGAGTATCTCGGTTTTGATCCTATTGCTTCATTCTCTATTACAAGATTATGCGTAACCACATGAGCTGATGCACATTTAGATAACTCTGTAAAAAAGAAAGGAAAAAATCAGCAACATGCACAACTATAGTGTCAAATAATTTAATTCCGGGGTTTAATTATGTTATTAAAAAAAGAGGTGCAAAACATTCTTCATGATTTACCTTCATTGTGAGGAAGTTGACTTTCATTCCCTTGTTCCATTGGTTTGAGTGAAGATGAATTGATACCATCATCATCAGATAGTGCATGGTTCAAGCTTAAACTTTTGTCTGGTGTGTGATTTAAGCTCAAAATCGATGAGTCCCTCACATTTTTGTTTGCAAGATTATTTCGAGTCTATGGTAACATTGCAATTAAAAATCATATGTTATTACAAAAAATAATAACAGTAAAATAGAACAATTAATGTTCGTATTTAAGAGAAACAGTACAGGATTAATAATTGTTACCTCAGATCCAAGTAGGGGAAATATTCATATGAGACTCATTGCGATTATGACATTGTTGGTCATTATGTTCTTTTGAAATGTTTCTTCTCTTCCGATGAATAAGATCTGATATCACATAAAAATGTGAGGAAAAAAGTTAACTGGTAACAACCAAAGTTTGTCGCCTATGAGGGAAACAATAAGTTTTAAAAAAACAAAGAATTATACCTGCATTCTCATCTTCTTCAAGGTTACTAGCTTCAGTTTCCAGAACTACAGTAGTTTGTGATGGTACTGTTTTGCTTGTTTCTCCAATTATAATTTTCAAACAATCTAGCACAAGAGTTTGGGCCCTGACAAATGTTTGTCTGTCTGCATCTATCATGTGACTCCGGAAGGAATGGTAAATTTCATTTCTCATCTACGGAGAAAGTAGATACATGAATTAGTTATTAAAAAAATAGAAGACACAAAAAACAATGAGACAAAAAAGAACATCTGAAAAATCAGATAAAGCATGAAGAATGAGTCAAATTTACTAAACAGAAAATTAGAAAAAGGTTCATACGTCATAGGTCATAGAATCTGCAGCTAATTTTTCAATCTCATTTTTGAAGCATTGAAGATCACTTGCATAATCTATGCTGGATTTAGTAGACTCGCATAACATGTCTGCGTCCAATCTTTTATCTCGCAACCATTTGGTAAAAAATTGAACTATCATAATACAATTCATGAACACACACTTAAAAAAACGAATGGGTATCCAAAAAATATGATATAAACAAATATAATAATGCTGTTAATAAGAGATATGAGAAAAAGTGTTAGGAAAACTTACAGAAGTAACACCATAGATTCCGTCTGTTCCCTTATCTAGCTCACTGAAATGTTTTATTAGCTTCCCTTTCCAAATAGAAATCCTTGGTAATGTTGAAGGTAACTCGGATTCCTCCAAAATCTAGGAAGTCAAGATACCGCACCTTTTTACGAACAAAGAAAATTAATTATTAGATTGGAACAAAAAATGATGAAAAGTAATATCATTGTGGATAATATAACAACAAATCAAGAATCGTAGTCCAAGGAAATAGAAATTACCGTTAGTTGATAAATGCAGCCTCCTAGTGTTAGTGACAACTTGGTATGTTTAGCTCTTTCTTTCGATACTTCTTGATATACAAGCATCAACCAATCATGTGCAAACTTACACCAGCTATGCGTTCCTTAATCTTGTCAACATCAATTAAAGAACCCATATACTTTGTGCTTGGTCTAGCCGATGAGTTTGGACATATGAATACTCCAAGCAATACGGACATGAAGCATCTACGTAAATCATCATCTCGATAGATCATCATTCTTGATGATTCTATCACCAAAGAATCTAATTGTAGGAACCTCGGACAATCCATACAATGCAAGAAATGCTAACTTTCCCGACTCTTCATCTCGTCTCAACTGGTAATAGACCTGCGGGAATGCCAAGAACATCTTGAAACGATTTGGGATCTATGGGAATTGCTTTCAGACCAATCTGGATTTCTTGAGTAGCAGTATTTGTATTGTCTGCTATCCATTGTGCAAAAAGCCTGGGTACATTGCAATCATCCAGTCCAAGAAAATGTGAGAAACCCAAACCCTTGACAAGATTTTTCCTATGCTCAGAAGACAAGATGCTCTTCAAAACTCGTTATAAGGTATGGCACACTGCATCTGCTATATGCTTTAGCATCATCACCACTATCAGGATGTCCTTGACCACAAATCTTATTTGTCTATGAAAAAATAAATTACAAATGGCATAAGAATATGAAGTTCAAGTAGGTTGAAATACAAAAAGGAAGCTCGAAAAGCATATAACTATATTAAAACATGTGAGAAAAAAATATGTACCTTCCTTTTCCTTTTCTGTATTGTTCTTCTCTTCACAATTTTATCTACACTTCTCTCAACCTGAAAAAAACAAAATAGAAATGATTACATAAACTACGAATGTTAAAAATTCAGGAAAAGAAATTAGTTGTTTGTGTGAATAATTACTTACAAGTAACTTTATATCTTCGACTAACTCTTTCTGAGACAAATCTGTTTCCGTTAGCTCATGCTCAACATCGGATTCATAGTTTCCGTCATCTGACACATTGTTATGTATCCTCATTTTCAAAAATGCTAGAGAACAGTCTGGAAAACAAAATAAGGACAATCTTCATGAAATGTGTTCAAAAAGGTTAGCAACAGTAAAAGAAATCCAGTTTTGAATACCAACAGAGCTACATATGATCTTATCTCTTTTCCCTATATATCATGAATGCATTATTACCTTGAAAAGAAATCGTTATAAAAAGTGTTTCTTACTGTCTTAAACTTAAACATAAGGCATAATCACCCATATGGGGAAAATTGCAAGATACTTAGCGACTTTCAGCTATATAGTGATCAAGTGGAATAGAAGTATACATACAACTAAAAGAACTTAGTACTAACCGCTTAGTAGTAAGACAAGTGAAATACTAAGCAGAGTTACATGTCCTATCTCAAAAATGAGTCCAAACAAAAACAAATCTATTGTAAGATTGTACTGTCCAAGTACAATAAGAAAATCTAGTGAACAAATCTAGTGTAAGTTCAAATCTAGTGTAAGTTCATATTTAATAATCCACACTTAACTCAAGAAAAAACATCATATATGTTCATTATTGGATAAGGAATTATAAAAATTCCAAGTACACTAAGAGCCTTGCAGGTGTAATAGCAAAACAAGGTGATGTAAAAATGCATGGAAAAATGTGTAGACAAGTACCTAACAGAGATCTATAAGAAACAAAAAATCAAGCACTTCGTATTCATCTAACTTGAACTAGAAATCAAGCATGGAACAATGAATCACAAAAAATTAGGAAATCAATTGAGATTATAGTGAGCACCAGCTAAATTTAACAGATGGGGTCTATTGCCCACAAAAAAGGTAGAATTGACTTGATTATAGGACTGTCAGCAAGCAACTGTTGGACACTAAATGAGTATGATGCAGGAAACATGTCAATTTCGACAAGTTTTCACAATCTAACTTGAACTACAAATCAACTTCAGAGAAGTGAAAGAACAAATAACACAACATTACATACGGAAAAATGGAATAAAATGTATATCGGACAAAACCAATGAATCAGAATGACTATTGCCGTCCGTAATGAAAGTAGTCAGTACAGGCAAAAGGATAGTAGATGCATATCTAAACTTGAACCCTAGAAAATCTAGACGAATCTGGCTACATGTCGACTCAAACGCATCCACGAAGAACAACTCAAACGGAAACCCTAGATCGACATGCTTGATTCTCTAGGTGCTTCATAACAAAGAGGAAATCTCTGGTAAAAAATGGGGGAACAAATAGAGGATCTCACATGGGGATGAAGGCGCGCGCGAGTCAACGGCAGAGGGCCGCGCGTGTGGGCGGCGGAGGCGTGTGCGAATCGGCGAGGCAGGCACGCGTGCCGGCGTCAGATCCGCACGCGAGTTGTCGACGAAGCGGCCGGCGAGTCTGCGGGAGAGGCGCGCGCGAGCGTGTAGCGAAGGCGCGCGAGAGTGCGCGGGGGAGGCTTGCGGTTGTTGGCGGCGGAGCTTGCCGGCGGGTGGAGGAGACGGCAGCAGCTGTCGTCGCCCTGGTCGCCGCCTCCGCGGCGACGAATCGCCTCCAGTGACAGGTGTCTTCGTCGGTGAAACGCTCCCCTGAAGACTACTGGTCTTTGTGATAAATTGCTACGGCTACCGCTCCCCCCTGGTTCGGGTTTTCAAAATAAACCATAATGACATGCTGGGCCCACAAATGCTGAAAATAGAAAAAATGAGTACACCTATATTTGATTAATGAGATCTTTATTGTTTATAACAAAAATGTAAAGTCATTAAATAAAATCATACATTTTTGTTTCAATTCATGTGGAACCTAAGTTTTTTTTGAAAAAATATGCAATATGCAAAATAAATAAAATTTGAAAAACATGCAATTTGAATTCACTAAAAGATTCAAATTTGAGGTTTGTAAGGTTGATGTGATTTTACCCATTTTTCTATTTTTCTCATCTTCACACTTGGCCATAACTTGTCGATCCTTCCCGCTCATCCTCCCATCATAACTAAAATGGAGGAAGGCCAAGTGTTTGACCGGAAAAAAGATGTACTTTCTTGTCAAAATAAACGATGTTACCAATTCTTAAAATGCAAAGAACGAGCCGAACACATCTCGGGCATGACAGCATGGGCACAAGCCGACCATTCTCGAGATTCATGCAAACTGCACATTCTTTCACACTTAAAAAAATAATCTACCCCACTTGTGACTTACATGCAACTGAAGATTAAAAATGCAATCGCAAAAATCAAAAAACACAAACCACCGATAAAAATAAAAAATGGAGAGCTACCCAACTTATGACCGATATTCAATGCAACCAAAACAAACACATTTGGAGCCAAACTTGCAACTAAGTTTTAACCCAACTTGCGACCTAGATGAAACCGAGGGTTTTAAACCCTAGTTGCGACACACATGAAACTCGGTATTTTAAACCCTATTACAACACAATTGCAACTTAGGTTAAACACATTTGCAACTCACATGAAAACCCTATGCTTAAAACGATATGCAATCTCAAAAACCTATAAAAAAATGCAGACCTACCCCACTAAAATGCAATTTAAAAAAACACAATTTGCAAAAACCCACTTGCAAAAAACCGAGGTGTAACCCCGACTATGTGCCACTTGCAACCGATGTTAAAAAGCATTTGCGGATGACATTGAAATGATCCAACTTGCGACCTAGATGCAACTAAGGGTTTTAAACCCTAGTTGCGACACACATGAAACTGATATTTTAAACCCAGTTACAACACAATTGCGACTTAGGTTAAACACATTTGCAACTCACATGAAAACCTTATGGTTAAAACGATATGCAATCTCAAAAACCTATAAAAAAATGCAGACCTACCCCACTAATGCAATTGAAAAAACACAATTTGCAAAAAACCCACTTGCAAAAAAACCGAGGTATAACCCCAGCTATGTGCCACTTGCAACCGATGTTAAAAACCATTTGTGGATGACATTGAAAATGATCCAACTTGCGACCTAGATGAAACCGAGGGTTTTAAACCCTAGTTGCGACACACATGAAACCGATATTTTAAACCCTATTACAACACAATTGCAACTTAGGTTAAACACATTTGCAACTCACATGAAAACCCTATGCTTAAAACGATATGCAATCTCAAAAACCTATAAAAAAATGCAGACCTACCCCACTAAAATGCAATTTAAAAAAACACAATTTGCAAAAACCCACTTGCAAAAAAACCGAGGTGTAACCCCGACTATGCAGCCACTTGCAACCGATGTTAAAAAGCATTTGCGGATGACATTGAAATGATCCAACTTGCGACCTAGATGCAACTAAGGGTTTTAAACCCTAGTTGCGACACACATGAAACCGATATTTTAAACCCAGCTTACAACACAATTGCGACTTAGGTTAAACACATTTGCAACTCACATGAAAACCTTATGGTTAAAACGATATGCAATCTCAAAAACCTATAAAAAAAATGCAGACCTACCCCACTAATGCAATTGAAAAAACACAATTTGCAAAAAACCCACTTGCAAAAAAACCGAGGTATAACCCCAGTTGCAGGCCACTTGCAACCGATGTTAAAAACCATTTGTGGATGACATTGAAAATGATCCAACTTGCGACCTAGATGAAACTGAGGGTTTTAAACCCTAGTTGCGACACACATGAAACTGGTATTTTAAACCCTATTACAACACAATTGCAACTTAGATTAAACACATTTGCAACTCACATGAAAACCCTATGCTTAAAACGATATGCAATCTCAAAAACCTATAAAAAAATGCAGACCTACCCCACTAAAATGCAATTTAAAAAAACACAATTTGCAAAAACCCACTTGCAAAAAAACCGAGGTGTAACCCCAGTTGCAGGCCACTTGCAACCGATGTTAAAAAGCATTTGCGGATGACATTGAAAATGATCCAACTTGCGACCTAGATGCAACTAAGGGTTTTAAACCCTAGTTGCGACACACATGAAACTGATATTTTAAACCCAGTTACAACACAATTGCGACTTAGGTTAAACACATTTGCAACTCACATGAAAACCTTATGGTTAAAACGATATGCAATCTCAAAAACCTATAAAAAAAATGCAGACCTACCCCACTAATGCAATTGAAAAACAACAATTTGCAAAAACCCCACTTGCAAAAAACCCGAGGTATAACCCCAGTTGCAGGCCACTTGCAACCGATGTTAAAAACCATTTGTGGATGACATTGAAAATGATCCAACTTGCGACCTAGATGAAACTGAGGGTTTTAAACCCTAGTTGCGACACACATGAAACTGGTATTTTAAACCCTATTACAACACAATTGCAACTTAGGTTAAACACATTTGCAACTCACATGAAAACCCTATGCTTACAAAAATATGCAATCTCAAAAACCTATAAAAAAATGCAGACCTACCCCACTAAAATGCAATTTAAAAAAACACAATTTACAAAAACCCACTTGCAAAAAACCGAGGTATAACCCCAGCTATGTGCCACTTGCAACCGATGTTAAAAACCATTTGTGGATGACATTGAAAATGATCCAACTTGCGACCTAGATGAAACTGAGGGTTTTAAACCCTAGTTGCAACACACATGAAACTGGTATTTTAAACCCTATTACAACACAATTGCAACTTAGGTTAAACACATTTGCAACTCACATGAAAACCCTATGCTTAAAACGATATGCAATCTCAAAAACCTATAAAAAAATGCAGACCTACCCCACTAAAATGCAATTTAAAAAAACACAATTTACAAAAACCCACTTGCAAAAAAACCGAGGTGTAACCCCAGTTGCAGGCCACTTGCAACCGATGTTAAAAAGCATTTGCAGATGACATTGAAAATGATCCAACTTGCGACCTAGATGAAACTGAGGGTTTTAAACCCTAGTTGCGACACACATGAAACTGATATTTTAAACCCAGTTACAACTCAATTGCGACTTAGGTTAAACACATTTGCAACTCACATCAAAACCCTATGCTTAAAACGATATGCAATCTCAAAAACCTATAAAAAAATGCAGACCTACCCCACTAAAATGCAATTTAAAAAAACACAATTTGCAAAAACCCACTTGCAAAAAACCGAGGTGTAACCCCGATTGCAGTGCCACTTGCAACCGATGTTAAAAAGCATTTGCGGATGACATTGAAATGATCCAACTTGCGACCTAGATGCAACTAAGGGTTTTAAACCCTAGTTGCGACACACATGAAACTGATATTTTAAACCCAGTTACAACACAATTGCGACTTAGGTTAAACACATTTGCAACTCACATGAAAACCTTATGGTTAAAACGATATGCAATCTCAAAAACCTATAAAAAAATGCAGACCTACCCCACTAATGCAATTGAAAAAACACAATTTGCAAAAACCCCACTTGCAAAAAAACCGAGGTATAACCCCGACTATGAGTGCCACTTGCAACCGATGTTAAAAAGCATTTGCGGATGACATTGAAATGATCCAACTTGCGACCTAGATGCAACTAAGGGTTTTAAACCCTAGTTGCGACACACATGAAACTGATATTTTAAACCCACTTACAACTCAATTGCAACTTAGGTTAAACACATTTGCAACTCACATGAAAACCCTATGCTTAAAACGATATGCAATCTCAAAAACCTATAAAAAAATGCAGACCTACCCCACTAAAATGCAATTTAAAAAAACACAATTTGCAAAAACCCACTTGCAAAAAAACCGAGGTGTAACCCCAGTTGCAGGCCACTTGCAACCGAGGTGTAACTAGGGTTTAACCCTAGTTGCAACGCACATGAAACTGAGGTGAGATTTTAAAACCCAATTTCAACCCAATTACAACTTAGGTTAAACACATTTGCAACCCGCATAAAAACTTATGGTTTAAAACGATATGCAATCGAAAAAGACTTTAATCCCCTCCCCCGCTTGCGACACACATGCAAATTGAGGTTTAAACTCGTAGTAGCGACACACATGAAACTAAGATTTTAAACCCAATTTCGACCCAATTGTGACTTAGGTTAAACACATTTGCAAAACCACTTGCAAAAAACCGAGGTATAACCCCAGTTGCAGGAACTTGCAACCGATGTTAAAAACTAGCTGCGGGTCACATGGAATGATCCAACTTGTGGACCACATGCAACTGAGGGTTAAATTCAACCGAAAAAATCTAAAAACCCAAACCACTGATTAAATAAAAACGGAATGGACAGCTATCCCACTTACGATCCATATGCAATTCAACCAAAAAAAAAACAGTTGCAGCCAACATGTAACTAGGGTTTAACCCTAGTTGCAACGCACATGAAACTGAGGTTTAAACCCCCCCAATTGCGACTCACATGAAACTGGGGGTTAAAATTGTGACCAACATGCAATTGAGAAAAAATACAGAGGTACTCCACTTGCGACCCATATGCAAAAATGCAAACCGAAAAACCTCAGTTGCAGCCGACATGCAATTGAGGTTTAAACCCCTCAGCCCCCAGTTGCGACACACATGAAGAGTGAGATTTTAAAACCCAATTTCAACCCAATTACAACTTAGGTTAAACACATTTGCAACCCGCATAAAAACTTATGGTTTAAAACGATATGCAATCGAAAAAGACTTTAATCCCCCTCCCCGGCTTACGACACACATGCAAATTGAGGTTTAAACTCGTAGTAGCGACACACATGAAACTAAGATTTTAAACCCAATTTCGACCCAATTGTGACTTAGGTTAAACACATTTGCAAAACCACTTGCAAAAAACCGAGGTATAACCCCAGTTGCAGTTGCAACCGATGTTAAAAACTATCTCATGGGTCACATGGAATGATCCAACTTGTGGACCACATGCAACCGAGGGTTAAATTCAACCGAAAAATCTAAAAACCCAAACCACCGATAAAATAAAAACGGAATGGACAGCTATCCCACTTACGATCCATATGCAATTCAACCAAAAAAAAACAAGCTTGCAACCAACATGTAACTAGGGTTTAACCCTAGTTGCAACGCACATGAAACCGAGGTTTAAACCCCCCAATTGCGACTCACATGAAACCGGGGTTAAAATTGTGACCAACATGCAATTAAGAAAAAA
Organism: Lolium rigidum; assembly: GCF_022539505.1. Lineage (NCBI taxonomy): Eukaryota > Viridiplantae > Streptophyta > Magnoliopsida > Poales > Poaceae > Lolium > Lolium rigidum. The sequence goes on along the minus strand of NW_025899959.1, from coordinate 73,858 downwards.
TACAGAGGTACTCCACTTGCGACCCATATGCAAAAATGCAAACCGAAAAACCTCGCTTGTAGCCGACATGCAACTAAGGTTTAAACCCTAGTTGCAGTACACATAAAACTAAGATTTTAATCCAATAACGACCCAATTGCAACTTAGGTTAAACCCGGTTGCAACCCACATGAAATTTAGGGTTTAAAACGATATGAAATCAAAAAAAATCTAAAAAAATGCAGTGCTACCCCACTTGTGACACACATGCAATGCAACCGAAAAACGTCATTTTGCAGAGCATATACAAATGCAAAAAGAAAAAATTAAAAATGTAACACCGCAAGCAACTGAGGATTATCCAAGTTGCGACCAACATACAACTAAAGTATAAATGATATGCAATGATGATACATGGACCAACATACAACTAAAGTATACGTGCTACCCCACATGTACCGAAAAACCCTCAGCTTACGCCGCAAAGGACTCCACATGGCTTGCTATCCAATGATGATACATGGACCACACCGGACGTTGAACATTCGGGCCGATGGCCAATGAACCATGGAGCCATGGGGATGAAGCAGCGGGACCTCTCGCCTCGCCGTCGCAGCCGTCGCCGTCGCGGCGATCCTGCTGAGATTTTAATTTAGTTCCGACCCACATTCAACCGAGGTTTAACCAAAAGTTACGACCACATTGCAACTGGCTTAATATCTAGTTGCGACTATATTCATTTGAGGTTTAATTCAATTGCGTCCACATGCGACTAAATACATGAGATTTAACTTAGTTGCAACCCACATGCAAAAAAAATGTTTTACCCATTTGCAAAAACTAGGGTGATTTCAGAATTTTTTTAAAACAAAGTCAAATTAATAAAACATGGCCCACAAAAAAGAAAAAAATTAAAAATAGCGCAGCAGACAGAAAAAACAAAAAAAAAAACCCGCAGCCCAACTGGGGGACGAAAATCCACGACCCATCAGGTGGAAAAGCGGCCCACATAAAAAAACAAAAGAAAACAGGCCCGAGAAATAAAAAAGCCCAAAAAAAGAAAGGACCAGGCAGCCCACAGCACAGCCCGACCGGGCGAAACGGAAAGAGACAAGGCCGACCAGGCCGACCAGGCAGCCCACAGCGCAAAAGCCTCTTCCTGTTAGCCACATTAGCACGAATCTAACAGCAAAAAAATGGATGGTTGGATACGTGACTGGGAGCTATTAAAAACCAGGCAACTTGGAATTAGCAATTCCGATTAATTATGTCGTGCGCGCCTGTGACTCCATTCCCTTGATAGTTTACTTTTTGAGAATTATTGCCTTTATTAATTCTCGGATCCTACATTCACGAACGAACGCGGATTTAGGAACGAAAAGGAAACTCAATGGGTATGTTTGGATGGGGCGGCGGCGTAGGTTTCATCGCCGACACCTGCAATTTATGTGCAAGCAGTATATTGGATTGATACGATACGGAGTCACGGAGATGGTATATTATGCCGTGCGCGTGTGTGACTCCATTGCCCTTGACGGTATTTTTTAGAATTATTTATTGACCTTATTATCAGATCCTACGTTCATGTACGAACGCAGGGTTTTACGCACGGAAAAGAAACTCAATGTGGGGCGGCGGCGTAGGCGTAGGTTTCGCTCGCCGCCACTGCCACCGCCTCCTTGTTCCGCCATGTCCAACCCGTGGGAGGAAGGCTGCCCTTCGGCCCGTGCCAGGTACGCCGACCATCATCACCATCCACCAGCCGTCGCAACCCTTTTCCGCTCCCTTCTTCGCTGATCCATTGCGTTGGTGCAGGTCTTCCTCTTCTCCCCACGGCGCTGATCCATGGCGTTGGTGCATGCCTTCCTCTTCTCCCTGGAGCGACATGGCTGCGATCGGGAGACACACCGAAGACCTCCTCCCGTGTGTGTCCACCAAATCGCTCTGCCTCTTCAAGTGCGCCACCAAGCACTGGCTCGGCATCCTCATCGACCACCCCGACCACCGCAGGAAGTAAGCTTCCCCAGTCCTTGGCCGGCTTCTTCTACGGCAGCGAAAGCGAGGAGCGCTTCCCGAGATCAGCTCTCCACTTCGTCAATGTCTCCGGGGAAGGCCGCCCTTTCATATACCCCTCCTTCTCCTTCCTGCCCGATCGCCGGCGCCTCCACCTCCTCGACTGCTGCAACGGCCTCATCCTTTGCCGCTGGTACGACATCTCCACCACCCGAGACGACGAGTTCAGTTATGTCGTGTGCAATCCCGCCACGGAGGAGTGGGTGGCGTTGCCGGACCGCCGCCAGTCAGGTGAAGTGGGCACGGCACGCCTGGGCTTCGATCCAGCCTCGTCTCCCCACTTTCACGTGTTCGTGTTTTTGATGGATGCACGGGGCTACATCAGCGGAGTTGATCTCTACTCGTCTGAGACCGGTAGATGGGTTTACAAGGAGAAGGGATGGGACGAAGATGTTACGTTGGCCGAACCTCAGTCAGCAACCGTCTTTCTTGACAGTTATATGCATCTCTGCACTGCCTGCGGTCGTATATCTGCTGTGGACACCAAGGGAGAAACATGGTCGAGCTTTCACACGCCTTGTGCTCCCTATTTTGGTCTTATTCAGCAGTCACAGGGGCGCTTTCTTTATGCTACTTTTAACTATGGACAATATAATGATGATGACTATATTCCTCAAAAAAATAATGATGATGACTATGAAGAATGGCAGCTGAAAGTTTACGCTCTTGAGGACTATGCCAACAAACAATGGATATTGAAGCATAGAGTTGGACTTCTAAACTTGGAAGCATTTGGAGGGGCCCTTCAGGGGGCATTTGATTGGGTTGGGATTCATCCTGAGAGAGACTCCATGTTCTACATCCAGGGGACATATGGTGATAATATGTTAATGTATTATAGTATGGATGGTGAACCGGCGACTGAGGTCCGCGCACTTGGAGAGGCGGCCCAGCCACCTTATCTGCCATATGTGCCGTTGTACACAAAGTTAGAATCTTTGCGCAAGTGACATCAAGATGAGACCGAGACCGCTGATGACTCTATGTAAGGTGGATCTTCGATGGGAGTCAATCTTCAGTATGTTGAATTTGGTTTCTCGACTTCTCTTACACGAGTGCTCTGTTGTGCGCAATGACCATTTATATTTAGTAAAGAAAAATCATGGTGAATATCATATATAGCTCAAACTTCTTTCTGAAGTTTGGAGTTCGGTATAGTATAAGCATCTTTACTTCCAATGGTCAAATCATTTCGAGATCATCATTTAATTGTGCTTAGAAATCATAATGTTCAATCTTCCTGCGATGAGCGCACTTCCCATTGTGGTCTTACTTATTGTCAGAATTCAGAAGCTACTAGTAATGTAGCAGCAGCCGGTTAACATTTTCTTGCACTGGCACTCCACTCGTCCAATGCTACTACACAGGGCGTCTTCTGATTTATGCTATTCTACATTGCTAGAGTAACAAGTGACTATTGTGTGTACCATATAATCTTCTGATTCTGATGTAGGAGTACCATATAATCTCTAGAATAAACACACATCTCTACCACCACAACCTAGATGAATATTGTGTGTTGCTATATATGGAGAATAAACACACATCTGTAGATTTACTGCTTACCACATCGGAGGAAGTTTCCTCCCCCTTTTTTTCTTGTTGTACACGACGATGATGCGGTTCCCCATGTCATCTCTTCATGAGCAAGGAGGTGGTTAGATTATTGACAATTGATTCCTAACACCTAAGGGGCAATATTGTCAGTAAATTCAAATATAAAGCTGAAGTTTTCCTTTATCCCATAGAACATAACATATACAGGTAGATGATAGTGAAGTTTAACATCAAGAGAGCAGAGTAAAGCATGTTGCAGATCATTTGCTTTACTCTTGTGCCTATTTTCATGTACTGACTACACATAATGGTTTACTTTTAGCTTGTGCATGTACCATAATTAATTAAGATTGTGTCATAAGTAATTCGTTGTTGCTAATATGGACCTCATCGTTGGCATTTGTTGGAAAAAATATCTTTTTAATTCACTCTCATTTTTAGTCAAGTCGAATTTCCCCCAAAAAATATGAAAAATATACCTTTTATAGAGGTGAATACATGTGTCTACTGAAAACTAGGGTAAACGTATGTGTGTAGGGTAAGAACCGTGCGCCTCATAGGGGCCGGTATGGTATTATATATAGGGGGTACAAGTACAAGCATACATGTATACGGTTTAGTTTATACAGTACCAAACCGTATATACAAGTTAGGGTATTAGACTAAATACATTGTTTATCACCCTCCCTCAATCTCAACTATTCCATGAATATTGAGATTGCGCTTGCAGGCTGCAAACAATGGCAACGGGAGAGGCTTGGTGAATATGTCAGCTAGCTGATCCTTGGAGGATATAAACCTAATTTGGAGCATTCCTTGAGCAACCCGTTCTCGAACAAAGTGAAAATCAATCTCGATATGTTTAGTTCGAGCATGAAATACCGGGTTGGAAGAGAGATATGTGGCTCCAATATTATCACACCATAGAATAGGTGGATTCTTCTGTACAACTCCAAGTTCACCAAGAAGCGCTTGTACCCAAATAAGTTCAGCAGTAGCATTTGCAAGAGCCTTATACTCAGACTCTGTACTAGAGCGTGAAACCGTAGCCTGCTTCCTAGCACTCCAGGAAATTAGGTTGCCTCCATAAAATACTGCAAATCCCCCCGTGGACCGACGGTCATCAACATTACCAGCCCAATCAGCATCTGAAAAAGCTGATAACAAAGGTGCAACAGGAGTAGATGGGCGAAGTAGAAGGCCATGTGAGAGTGTAGCTTGCACATAGCGCAGTATACGTTTGACCGCCGACCAATGAGTACACCGGGGAGCATGAAGATACTGACAGACCTTGTTCACCGCAAAAGACAAGTCAGGCCGTGTCATAGTCAGATATTGGAGGCCACCAACAATACTACGGTAGCGGGTGGAATCCTCAGCAGAAAGAAGGGAACCATCCGTGAGAGAAAGCCGATCAGTAGAGGCCATAGGCGTCGACATAGGAGAGCACTTGTGAAGGCCGGCACGATAGATAAGCTCAGACGCATACTTCTTTTGACTCAGGAGAAGACCACGATCCTGAGGATGTACCTCAACACCAAGGAAATAGTGAAGCCGGCCAAGATCCTTGAGAGCAAAAGAAGAGCCAAGTTTGGTAACCAATTGATCAGCAGCAGTGGTCGACGAACTCACCACGATAATATCATCCACATAAACAAGAAGGTACACGGTGATAGTCCGACCCCGCAAGATGAACAATGAGGTATCAGCTGTAGAGGGAGTAAACCCAAGACTGGTAAGGACAGAACTGAGTCGAGCATGCCAGGCACGGGGAGCTTGTTTCAGTCCATAGAGTGCCTTATCAAGTCGACACAGATAACCAACACGTGTGGAGTCCTCAAAGCCAGGAGGTTGGCGCATAAACACCTCCTCTTCAAGAACACCATGGAGGAAGGCATTTTGTATATCAAGCTGACGGAGATGCCATCCATGAGTGATAGCCATAGACAGCAGCAAACGGATGGTAGTAGGCTTCACCACAGGACTAAATGTGTCCTCATAGTCAAGTCCATAGCGTTGCTTGAATCCTTTGGCTACTAACCGAGCCTTGTATCTGTCAATATTGCCATCAGCCTTCCTTTTTATCTTGAATACCCATTTGCAGTCAATGATGTTGATGCCAGGACGAGGAGGTACCAAGTGCCAAGTCTGGTTACGCTGTAAAGCTAGGAACTCAGTCTCCATTGCGTCACGCCAATGCGGAGAAGAAAGGGCAACCCGGTAGTCAAGTGGTTCAGAGTGAACCATTGTTGGATCAGATGACCTGGATGTATTCCATGCAATGGTACCGTCAGTGCGAACCTTTTTCTGGCGAATACCCCGCTGAAGCCGTGTAACAACACCGAGTGGAGCAGCCGTAGATTGAGCCGGCCCATCAGACGAAGACGATGGACCAGAAGCGGACGCCGCATCCGACGACGCAACAGAGGTAGGCGAGGGAGCTGAGCCAGGAGTAGGCTGGCCAGGCGACGACGAACCAGAGGACGGTGAAGGAGACGGGCTAGGTGGATCCCGATCAGCATGTGGCATGCGATCGACGTCGCCCGGTGCAGCGGCGTGATCGACGTGAGGAGAGCTCGGAGGCAAATCCACCGTATCATCCAGTAGTTCCAAGCGAGCACCGCGACCCAAACCTGCACCATGATTAGCCAAAAGCAAAGTAGGATATGCAGCATCAACAAATTGGTCAGGTTGTGGTGGAGAGGTAGATGACGACGGTGGAGGAGTAGACGAGGAGATTTGAGAGAAGGGAAAGACATTCTCGTCAAATACAACATCTCGTGATATGTAAACTCGGTTTGTGGGTATGTGGAGACACTTATAACCCTTATGGAGAGAGCTATAGCCGAGGAACACGCATTGCTTGGAGCGAAACTGCAGCTTGCGATTATTATAGGGACGAAGGTGTGGCCAACAGGCGCAACCAAAAACCTTAAGAAAGGTATAATCAGGAAGTTCACCGAGTAGTCGTTCTAGAGGTGTTTTCATATCAATGACACGACTAGGTAGACGATTGATGAGAAAACAAGCTGTAGTAAATGCATCACTCCAAAAACGAAAAGGTGCACTAGCATGAGCTAAAAGAGTAAGGCCAGTCTCGACAATATGTCTATGTTTGCGTTCAGCAGTCCCATTTTGTTGGTGAGTACGTGGGCAGGACACACGATGAGAGATGCCAATGTCAGCAAAGAACTTGTTTAAACGATGATATTCACCACCCCAGTCACTCTGAACGTGTATAATTTTCCGACCAAGTAAGCGTTCAACGTGTTGTTGAAACTGAAGGAAAACTTTGAAGACATCAGATTTATGTTTTAACAGGTAGAGCCAGGTAAACCGACTGTAAGCATCAACAAAACTCACATAAAACTGATGACCACTAACAGAAGTTTGAGCAGGACCCCACACATCAGAATATATAATCTCAAGTGGAGCAGTGGTTACACGAGTAGATAAAGAAAATGGCAACTGGTGACTTTTGCCTTGCTGACAGGCATCACAAACTACAGCTTTATTAACTAACATAGATGGAAGTTCATGGCGATGTAAAATATGCTGAACAATGGGAATAGCTGGGTGTCCTAGACGCGAGTGCCACTGATCTCGTGACACCCTGAGACTGCTGAAGACTTGCTTTATGGTTGACACATCAAGATTATAGAGGCCTCCACGACATCCCCCTCTAAGAAGAACCTCCCTGGAAGCCCGATCCTTAATAAGAAAATACCAAGGATGGAATTCAAAGAAAACGTTATTATCATAAGCAAAACGTTTAACGGCAAGAAGATTGCGAGTAACAGATGGGACATGGAGGACATCTTTAAGTTGTAAGGATTGTGTAGGTGTAGGAATTAGAGATTGACCAATATGTGTAATGCGCATACCTGTACCATTGGCAGTTTGGACATTGTCCTTGCCATGATATTGTTCCTTCACGGTGAGGTTGTTGAGGTCGTTGGTGAGGTGGTCCGTCGCTGCCGTGTCTGCGTACCAGGTTGGGTCGATGGGGTATGTCGGTGTAGAGTGTGTCGGTGCAGAGCTCGTGTGTGTAGCGGAGAACGCAGCAAGTTGACGCTCCTTGTTGCGTCCATCATTGCCGGCACCGAGATAGTTCTTGTCATATCGCTTGAAGCAGCAAGATGCAACATGTCCAGTCTTGGTGCAGATTTGGCAGATGGGGCGAGAACCACCTGTACTCTGAGGGCGTCCTTGACCTTGCGAACGACCGCCTCCGTTCTGTGTAGGAGGAGGGGCGGTATAGGGCGACTGATACTGCTGTTGCTGGTGACCAGGAGGACGACTACCACCAGGACGAGCAGAGTAGTTGGCATGGTGATTTTCGAGGGTAACATCTGCGCGGCGTGCTTCAACGCGCTGTTCAGTATTTAGCAGCTGCGCGTACACATCGCGGATTGGCAGAGGATCATGAACAGGACGGGCACCGATGCGATCTGCCAGGGCATCATAATCGCTGTCCAAGCCAGCAACCAGGAAGGTATTGATCTCGTCAGGGCGTAGAGGCTGTCGGATGGAGGACAGTATATCCGTCAGGGACTTGATCTTGTTGAAGTATGCAGTTGCGTTTGGGAAGTCGTGCTTCTTGATCTTGCTCAGCTCGGTGCGGATAGCCATGACACGAGCCGTGGACTGCGATGCAAAGCTGGCCTCTAGGGTTTCCCACGCCTGTTGCGACGAAGGGACAAGCATCACCATACCGAGCACCCCCTCGGTAAGAGAAGAGACGATTGCGGACAGGATCGCCTGATCCTGCTGATGCCATGCGGCAAACTGAGGATTGGCGATGGTAGGGGTAGCAGCAGCCTCCGCCTCCACCGGATTAGGGATCTCGGCGGCGGGACAAGGGAGACTGCCATCCACGAAACCGAACAGCAGATTGCTACGCAGGATTGGATCCACCTGGGTGCGCCAATAGAGGTAATTGTCCCCTGTGAGGCGGATCGTGATCTTGTTGTCGAGGCTGATCGGCGACGGTGGAATTCTCGAGGCCATGGCCACCCCTCTGCTTGTCAATCCGCTAGCGGCGGACTTCTGCGAGGTAGTGAGGGAGGCGTTTGGGCCAGAGATCGAATTGCCGGAGGTAAACGACATCGATCTAGGGTAGGATGATGCGGAAGACGCGAGGGATCTACCTTCGCTCTGATACCATGAAAACTAGGGTAAACGTATGTGTGTAGGGTAAGAACCGTGCGCCTCATAGGGGCCGGTATGGTATTATATATAGGGGGTACAAGTACAAGCATACATGTATACGGTTTAGTTTATACAGTACCAAACCGTATATACAAGTTAGGGTATTAGACTAAATACATTGTTTATCATCTACATCTTCATAACATGAAAGTAAGCTTACTGATTACCCAATTAACCAATCGACAGTCGTCGTGCAGACGTAACTATGTGGCCAAGTCAGTTACATAAGCAAATTGTAACCGTTTTCTTTTTGTAGTAATGAAATATAAATTAGGTGTACAAACACCGGTCTTATGGAAGCGGCCTTCAGAAGTGAGGCCTTCTTGATCGCACATTACTATTATTATGGTGGTTCATACCATGGTGTTGAAAAAAAAGTTATGATTTGCTCTTTGCTAACGATCTTAGTTACTCTCTGACCGCAATATCCTTATGTGATCAAGGGGAAAATGCAAGCTGAAACATATTATGTTTTTGTTTTTGTTTTGTACACATGCAAGCGTTGAGCATCCGCTTACAACTGTTGTTGTAGAATATGTATTTCATTTCCATTTCTTTGGAAAGCTCCTTCCTCAAAGGATAACATTGATGAAAGAAAGTTATGGTGAGTCAAGGACTCAAGGTACCCGTATCCTTTTCTCTTCAGTAGAATACTACCTGACAGTGTTCAGTGTATGCATTGCAAAACGTTTCCAAGTAAAGGAACTAGTTCTTGGAGATGGCGTATGGCGCTGCTGGGCGGGCGGCATTGGCGACTTCACGGTGACCTGGTTCCAGAATCCAGATAACGCCCTGGCCGGCGCCTGCATAGCCTTCTCATATGTAAGCGTAGTGTGTTCCTCACTGTTGTCGAGGAAATACAGACAACCAAGTTCACCACCGTGTTGCAGATAACTGTACGTATAGTGAATTTGTGAACCCTGTAAGTCTGTAATTGCCGCAAATGGCAGATCGACTGCCGCAAATTATCTTTCTGCATTTTTTGTGCTACATATTCTGTTCACTCTAGGTTTGAAATTGGGAGGGCTGGGGTTTTAAAGCTTTCCATCTGTCTCCCCGCCACGGTACAATTAATTCTAACCACAGAAGGGCAAGCTCACGACTGAACCTGCAATTTATTTGCAAGCAGTATATTGGATTGATAGTACTGTACAACTATAGACGGATCGAGTCATGAAGATGGTATATTATGCCGTGCGCGTGTGTGACTCCATTGCCCTTGACGGTTTGTTTTTTTAGAGTTATTTATTGACCTTATTATCAGATCTCACGCTCACGTACGAACGCAGGGTTTACGCACGAAAAGGAAACTCAATGTGGGGCGGCGGCCTAGGCGTAGGTCTCGCTCGCCGCCATTGCCACCGCCTCCTTGTTCCGCCATGTCCAATCCGTGGGAGGAAGGCCGCCCTTCGGGTCCTGCCAGGTACGCCGACCATCATCACCATCCATCAGCCGTCGCAACCCTTTTCCGCTCCCTTCTTCGCTGATCCATTGCGTTGGTGCAGGTCTTCCTCTTCTCGCCGCAGCGCTCATCCATTACGCTGCTGCACGCCTTCCTCTTCTCCCGGCAGCGACATGGCGGCGATCAAGAGGCTCACAGACGACCTCCTCCTCGAGACCCTCTCCCGCGTGCCCGCCAAATCGCGCCGCCTTTTCAAGTGCCCCTCCAGCCCCTCCAATCACTGGCACGGCCTCATCGATCACCACCGCGGCCACCGCTGGGACTAAGCTCTCCGAGCCCTTGGCCGGCTTTTTCTACAACACCGAAAGCGAGGAGCGCTTCCCGAGATCAGCTCTCCACTTCGTCAATATCTCCGGGAGCGAGGGCGAGGACCCTTTCATCTACCCCTCCTTCGCCTTCCTGCCCGACCGCCGGCGCCTCCATCTCCTTGACTGCTGCAACGGCCTCATCCTCTGCCAATGGTACGACATCTCCACCACCGGAGACGACAAGTTCAGATACGTCGTGTGCAATCCCGCCACGGAGGAGTGGGTGGCGTTGCCAGACCGCGGCCAGGCCGGCGACGGCGAGGTTGGCACGGCGTGTTTAGGTTTCGATCCGGCCGCGTCTCCCCACTTTCATGTGTTTGTGTTCTTGCTGGACGAATCCGGCTTCATCAGCGGAGTGGATGTGTACTCGTCTGAGACCCGTCAATGGATTCACAAGGAGAAGAGATGGGACGTAGATGTTATGCTCGCCGATCCTCAGCTAGCGACTGTCTTTCTTAATGGTTATCTGTATCTTCGCACCATCTGCGGTGACGAGCACCCTCGTATATCTGCCGTGGACACGAAGGGAGAAACGTGGTCCAACTTTGATACGCCTTGTGGCCTGTGGCGTTGTGACGTGTTTCTTGGTCTTATTCAGCAGTCGCAGGGGCGCTTACATTATGCTTGTTTTAACAATGGAGAAGATGACGAAGAAGAAACTCAACTGCAAGTTTACAGTCTGGAGGATCATGCCAAAAAAGAATGGATACTGAAGCATAGACTTGACGTTTCGGACTCAGACGCGTTTGGATCAGGGCCCTTTGAGGGGGAATTTGATTGGATTGCCATGCATCCTGAAGGTAACTTGATGTTTTTCGTTGAGGGGTCGGATAATATGTTAACGTGTTATAGTATGGATGACGAGGAATCCACCGAGCTCCGTGAACTTCGAGAGGCCCAGCCACCATATCTGCCATATGTGCCCTTGTACTCAGAGTTAGAATCTTTACGCATGTGATGTCAAGATGAGACCGACTTTATGTGAGGTGGGTCTTCGATAGGAGCCAGTCTTCGGTATGTTTGCTTGAATTTGGTTCTCAGCTTTTCTAATTGGAGAGTCCTATGTCAGCATGTTTTTAAGTTTGGAGCAATGGTGATTCTATATGGATTATGGAGAGAAGCTTGGGTTAGTTTATCTTAGATTAGTTATTCAAATTTACACTAAAAGTTTTTCTTGTCTGTTTGGCTCAATGTACAATGAACATTTAGTAAAGAAATAAACCATGCATGATGCAAATATCATGTAGTTCAAACTTATATCTTAAGTTTTTGCAGTTTGGGAAAGTATAAGCGTCTTACTTCTGATGGTAATTTTTTTTTGACTGAATGCGATGTCACTTCCTTCCTGATAAGTTATTTTATAGGAAGTGTTCCTAGCAGAACATCAATATCCAATCTTTCTGCTTTGATTCATGATTCAAATTATGTAGGAATAAGAAAAACACATGATTGCAATGTAGTGCTCATTTCAATTTAACATGATTTCGTATACACCAAAATATATTTGAGCTAATCGGAAAGTGATAAAGGATGGCCTGACCTTGTTAGCAAGTGTGGTAGATAACTTGTGTAATTCTACAAAACCTTCCGTCAGGAGATGCAACAAACTTGCAACTAAAAGGAATTCACAACACACTTGCACGGTAGTCCACCGACCACAAGAGGTTTGGCGAAATTCCATTTCCCAGCGCAACGACATATGGCATTTGAAATTTTAGTAGTAACAATAACACCCTATCACAAAGAATATGGTGTAGAGGATTCAACATGAGTGGATGCGCAGTTCAAAAGAAGTTCTAAAATAGGTAAACATGGTCTCATCTGACATCCAAAAGTCTTTACATACCATATGCGGCGGTAGGCACATCCGTGCGTGGCTACGCGACCGTGCGACGATCAGACTTGTCGGCTTCATGAATTGCTCATTTCTTCCATTGGGTGAGGCACACCGGAGGAGGCGCAATTCTGTAGGGCGCACAGACCGCTAGAGGCGAGGTGTGATGTTTGCGTCAAATCCATGACAAAGTTCTTATTGATCTTGGTGACTACGAGGGCTATGGCAGATCAAGATATGGAGAGAAATGTATCTTTTCTATGCTGGATCAGCCATCAGGTGGGTTGCCCAGCAATTGGGAACCGTGAACTACGTGGTGTGGGTGATCCCTCAACGACGACAAGCGAAGGAGATCGTGTTGGAGGACATCGGGGTATCGACCCCGAGGATATGGTCGGTATATGTGGAAGATGGCACCAACGACAGCCGGATCTGGTCAAAACCCTACGTCTAACGTCCATGTGTCTCCTATGGAAAATGATTGGAGGAGGCAAGACAATGACCGAAAGCGGGATGGAGAAGCCCTCAACCTGCTTCTCTGTAGCACCCTACCTTTTAAATAAAGGCAAGATACCTGTGTATAGTGCTATTCCCGGGATCACTGATAGCACACATATTTCAAATGTAGTAATCATAGCAATAGTATCAACTTTATTACAACATAGATCCACATGAGATAAAATAAAGTCTTACAAATTGCATAGTCAAATTGACTAGCTCAAATATAAAAGTTCAAAGCAAACACAACGGAAATAAACTTCAATGAACCTCCATCATCTTCATGCGCCACAGACAGATATGTTGGAATGTAGACTCGAGATCCTACCTAGTAATCCTCCTCAGACGAACCTGCACGTTTGAATATGCAGCCACACGAATGGAGGTCAATACAATGATGTACTGGCAAATGACACTTATTTGGTGGCAATTTTAGACATGACTAGCTACATGATATTTAGCTAGTGGAGTTTAGGCTAGTTTGCATAAAGCCAATTTTATCCTACATTTTATTTGAAAACAAAACTTTTGTAAAACCTGTAATATTGTCATAAACAGTACCATGGTTACATCTCCCAGGTACTATTCGACAGTTGCTACTCAAATTTTAGCTTATTCAGAAAGGTGATGAGATTCTTCCGTACATTCCCTGCCTAGAAAGCTCAAATTGTTCGTAACCGGGGACACGGCTAAGATCTTAGGTTTACTCTCGAGAGGTTGTGCACTTTCACCTTACGACCCACCCTTCCCAAGAGAAGAATGAGACAAGATCTTTCAGAAGAAGGTTTCAACCATACTAGCTAGACCCGTTCCCGTTTGGTTGCAAGCCACATCATCATGTCTAGCAAACAAGTTGGACCTCACAACTTACTTAATCCCGGCAGAGCCCATAATACCATAAGGTTGCACTGGAAGCTATCTAAAACATGGACGACATAGTAATCTCTTTAATCCTGAGTGGCCAACCACAAGTGCACTCTCAGGCGATGACAACCACATGACAAGTACTAGACAGGAGTCATGTGGCCCTGAGTAGCCACTCAACATTCGCGCACCCTCAGGCAAAGACAACCACATGACAAGTACTAGACAGGAGTCATGTGACCCTGAGTAGCCGCCCACCAATCAACCAATCCACCCAGGTGTTTCATTTGGGGTTGTTAATTTTAATTCCAAATACTCACAATCTAGAATAATTAAAACAACAGTGGCATTTTGTTATTGCTAGGCATACTAAGAATCCTAGCAAGGGTTCATGGGTGGCTACACACTACTAGGATTGATAAGCATAGCATAACTTTCGGAAACAAAATCCTACCATGCATACTAATTTGAAAATCACTAATGCATAACAAAATAAGTAGGAATTGAGCATCACTTGCCTTGATCAAAGCAACCAGTACAATCACAGCAATCACAAGAATAGCCTTAATCTCCTTCACAATCTAATCAAGTAAACAAAACAGAAATAAACAAACATTCAATGTAAACAACCATAGACATGTATGCATGCATGATATGCACAATTTAACTTCACACCTATAAGTAGTGTGAAGATGTTATATTAGATGATCTCTGATGTGGAACAAGTGATTAACTTTTTCTTGAATTTTAATTTGATTTAAAATAACATTAATCGGGTATCTACTTTACATATACAATCATGTTAATTAGCTACCGCAAGATTTGTGTTTAATCAAAAATATAAACTTGATACCCCTGGATAGGTTACCGTAGTACAAAAGTAGAGCAATTGGAATTATTCGAAAATAATTTATAGAATTTGAATTATCATCGAATTACTGATTTGAATAGATTTTACTAAAGCAAGTTTGTGCATGTATCAAAGTTGTACAACTCCTATACCATGCCGTAGTACATTATCTGAGGATTCCAGAAAGTACAAAATCATAAAATTTGGGCCAGTAGATTAGTTTATACAATTTTTATAGTGTAAAAGAGTTAATTTCACTATCTGAATTATGATGCGAAATCTAACACAAAACCTATACAGTATTATTGCGTAAACGTGTCCTACAGATTGTACGCTTTCCAACAATATAAAATTTGTAAAATTTGGCCCAGTGGATGATTTTATATCGAATTTACAAGTTACACAACTAATCTGAGATTTAAAATTGGAATTTGGAAACAGTTTGACTAATCTGACCGGCGGCGCTGACTGGAACGCTGACTAGGCGACACGCGACGCGATCTGATTCGCGGATACCGATTCGGGTTAAGATCTAACCTCGGCCACTAGATCTAGATCGGACGGCGCAAAAAGAAAAGAAAAGAAAGGAGGACTCACCGTGGCTCCGGCGAGGGCGTCGTCGGCTGCTGCGGCTCGGTCGCGGCGGTCGGCGGCGTTCCCGCGGTCACCAAGCTCGGTGAGGGTGACGACGGGAGGCGGCGCGATCTCGCGGTCCTCCTGGTTGCAGCGGCGCGGCCAGCGGTGGACTAGAGCGGCGGCGGCGCTTGGCTCGAGGCGGCGCGGCGGCTGCAGCTACGGCGAGCAATCGGCGGCGATTGTCGGCGCGATTGGGGTGGCGGCTTGGGGGAAAAAGAGGGCGGGGTCCAGGGGTTTATATAGGGGGAGGGCATGGACGTCGAGGGGGCTCGGACGGCGGAGATTCATCCGTGCCCATTTAGGGTTAGGGCGACGGCAGTGGCAGAGTCCTGGTCGGAAACGAGGTAGAAGAAGGCGTGGGCCCCGCTGTCAGGCGACCCCACCCGTCAGCGGGAGGAGGTAAAAAAATAGAAAAGGGGAAGGCGGTTCGGTGCGCGGGCCGTTTGGCAGGCCGAACGGGCCGGTGCGGTCGGGCTGGTCCAACTTGGCCGGTCCGATCCGTTTCTCTTTTTTTTTATTCTATTCGTTTTCTTTTTCTTTTTACTGTTTTCTTCATAACTTTTGTTTTAGGAATCCAATTAGGGTAAAACCAGTTTCTAAAATTTTGTAAAACGTAGGGCTTTATTTTAGACATCATACAATATTTTTTTGACTCTAAAGAGCATGGTAGGAAAATAATATCTTTGCATTAGGGTATGTAGCTATGGTTGAGACATATTGTGCTTAACATTTTACGTGTATAAATACAAATGCAAAGATGCCATGAATGCATGCAGGTTTTTGTATTTTGAAAACTAAGGATGTTATAGACTAACCCCCTTAAGATGAAGCACGTCCCCGGGCTTCAGAAAGGCTAGCAAATAGGTGTGGGTAATCTTCTCGAAGATTGTCTTCACGTTCCCAAGTTGCCTCTTCCTCGGTATGGTGACTCCATTGAACCTTGCAGAATTTGATGGTCTTCGTGCGAGTATTTCTTACAGTCCACTCCAAGATCTTGATGGATTTCTCCTCGTACGTCAGGTCACTTTCCAGTTGAACTTCCTCGAGCGGTACTGTATCCTTCAATGGTGTTTCCGACATCTCAGGGTGACACTTCTTCAACTGACTGACATGGAACACATTATGAACTGCTGAAAGAACCTCTAGCAATTCAATCTCATAAGCCACCTCTTCTTTGCGTGATAAGATCTTGAATGGTCCAATGAACCTGGGGGCCAATTTCCCCTTGATCCCAAATCTCTTGACTCCTCGAAGAGGTGATACTCTGAGATAAACTCTATCGCCTATTTCATATGAAACATCTCTACGCTTATTGTCAGCATAGCTCTTCTGTCTAGATTGTGCTACCTTCAATCTATCCTTGATCAGTCTAACATTTTCTTCGGCTTCTTGGATAATACCCGGTCCAAAGAAACTCCTTTCCCCAACTCCACTCCACAGCAGTGGTGTGGTACATTTTCTTCCATACAAAGCCTCAAATGGTGACATCTCAATGCTAGCTTGGTAACTATTTTTGTAGGAAAACTCCGCATATGGTAAACTGTCATCCCAACTAGATCCATAATCAATAACACAAGCTCTCAGCATATCTTCTAGGATTTGATTCACTCTCTCAGTCTGACCATCTGTCTGAGGGTGAAACGCTGTACTAAACTCCAATCTGGTTCCTAAGGACTCATGCAACTGCTTCCAGAATTCGAGGTAAATTGGGTACCTCTATCAGACACAATACTCTTAGGAACACCGTGAAGACATACTATCCTCTTCATATAGATATCTGCTAACTTAGCGCTGGTGTAAGTGGTCTTCACGGGCACAAAGTGAGATACCTTTGTCAAATGATCCACTATAACCCAAATCGAATCATACCCTGACTTTGTTCGGGGTAACCCAGTAATGAAGTCCATACCAATTTGGTCCCACTTCCAGTCTGGAACCTTCAGTGGTTGCAATAAGCCAGCTGGTTTCTGATGTTCAGCCTTTACTCTGCTACACACATCACACTTGGCTATATATTCCACGATGTCTCGCTTCATATTATTCCACCAAAATCTCTCTTTCAGATCCATGTACATCTTGGTATTGCCAGGGTGAATGGAATATGGTGTCTCATGAGCTTCCTGGAATATCAGCTTCCTAAGTTCAGGGTCATGGGCTACACAAATACGCTTTCCAAACCAAACAATACCCTGTTCGTCTTCACTAAAACCTTTTGCTTTATCCTCCTTCAAGTTTTCCTTTATCTTCTCTATATCTTCGTCTCCTTTCTGGGTTTCTTTTATCCTATCCATCAGTGTGGGTTGTACTATTAAAGACGCTACGAAACCTTCCGGTACCACTTCCAAACTAAGGTCTTTCAATCCCTGGCACAGATCTTCAGGTAGATCCTCTGTCGATAGCCAATTCAAATAAGACTTACGACTTAGAGCATCAGCCACCACGTTTGCTTTACCTGGGTGGTATTGCAAACTCAGATCGTAATCCTTGATAAGTTCCAACCATCTCTTTTGTCTCATGTTCAATTCCTTCTGAGTGAAAATGTACTTCAAACTCTTGTGGTCGGTGAATATTTCACATCGTTTCCCCATCAAATAGTGTCTCCAGGTCTTCAGTGCATGAACCACTGAAGCTAACTCTATATCGTGTGTGGGGTAATTGACTTCATGTTTCTTGAGTTGCCTAGAAGCATAAGCTGCTACCTTGCCCTCCTGTATCAACACGCTTCCAAGTCCTAGACGAGAAGCGTCACGGTACACTTGGAATTCCTTCTCTAGATCTGGTAAACACAAAATTGGTGCAGACACTAACCTCTTCTTCAATTCCTGAAAACTGGCTTCACATGCTTCAGTCCAAGCAAACTTCTTCTCTTTCTTCATCAACTCAGTCATTGGTTTCGCAATCTTGGAGAAATTTTCGATGAATCTCCTGTAGTAGCCTGCCAATCCTAAGAAACTACGAATTTCTCCAACATTCTTGGGTGGTTCCCATTCTGTCACCGCGGCTACCTTGGCTGGATCGACAGCTATCCCTTCCTTGGATATGATGTGTCCAAGAAATCCTACTTCACTGAGCCAGAACTCACATTTACTAAACTTAGCATATAGTTGGTGTTCTTGGAGTTTCTCCAATATTAGGCGAAGGTGTTTCTCATGTTCCTCTTCGCTCTTTGAATAGATAAGTATGTCGTCAATGAAGACTAGGACAAACTTGTCAAGGAATTCCATGAACACCTTGTTCATCATATTCATGAAGTATGAGGGAGCGTTGGTTAGACCGAAGGGCATCACCGTATACTCATACGAACCATATCTAGTGACAAAGGCTGTCTTGGGGATGTCATGCTCTCTAATCTTGAGTTGAAAATATCCAGACCGAAGGTCGATCTTGGAAAACACATTAGCTCCAACCAACTGATCGAAAAGGTCATTGATTCTGGGTAGGGGGTATTTGTTCTTGATGGTAACTTCATTTAGCGAACGGTAATCCATAACCAAGCGCTGGCTCTTGTCCTTCTTCTCAACAAACAGAACTGGCGCTCCCCACGGAGATGAACTCTCCCTAATGAAGCCTTTTCCTAACTGCTCCTTCAGCTGTTTCTTGAGCTCCTTCAACTCATCAGTAGACATGGGATAAGGTCACTTTGCTATAGGGCCTGTGCCTAGAAGCAATTCTATAAGAAACTCCACATCTCTATCTGGGGGCATTCCTGGTAACTCCTCCGGAAAGACATCCGGGTATTCCTTGACTATGTGTACCTGGTCTAGGCTAACCCCCGTAAGATTGTCTAGCCTTATTTCACCAAAGTCCAATCGGGATTTGAACCTAATTCTTTTTCCCTCGGGGGTTGTGAGAGTGATTGATTTACTCACACAATCTATGACTCCTCTATGGGTTGTCATCCAGTCCATTCCCAGAATAACATCCAAACCTTGTGATTCTAGGATTACTAAGTGGGCAACGAATTTATAGGGGCCAATCTCTAAAATCAAATCTCGACATCCCGAATTAACTATCATCTCTCCACCAGGGGAACTTTCTTTGATTGTTTTTCCTATTGTTTCAGTGGGTAATCCATTTTTATTCACAAAAGCTCTTGATATGAATGAATGCGATGCACCAGTATCAAATAAAACTAAGGTTGTAAATGAGTTGAGTGGAAACATACCCATCACAGCGTCAGGTTCATTCATCACTTCCTCCACGTTGAGGTGGTTTGCCTGTCCCTTCTGGAATGAATTTGATTTGGTGGCATCAACAAGCTTATTCTCTGGACAGTTAGTGGCATAGTGTCCCATCTTCTTACACTTGAAGCATGTGACGGTGGACACGTCCCTCCTGTCCTCTGATTTGTGGCGATGCTGGCCATTGTTCCCATTGTGGATACCATGGGAATGGTTTCCCCTGAATCCTCCATTGAACTTATGTCCATTGTGATTGCTGCCATTTCCCTTGCTGAAGTGACCATTATGCTTGTGTGAGCCGTGACTTCCACATCCCTCGGAAGAATGGTGCTTCTTGTGGAATGGCTCACTGTGGTTCTTATTGCTGAACTTCCTCTTGCGATTCTCTTCCTTCTTGATATTATTGTCCAGGGTGATGGCTTGATCAAGTAGGGACTGGTAGCTGGGAGCATACGCCACCGACAAGGGAATCTTCAGTTCGCCTTCAAGTTGATTGAGGAACTTCTCCTTCCGCTTAGCATCAGTGTCAATGTCTTCTAGAGCATACCTTGCCAAGGTACAAAAGTCATCCATGTATTCCTTCAGAGTTCTCCCTCCCTGTCTCAGACTGCGGAATTCATCTCTCTTGAGATTCATAATGCCCGAGGAGATATGGGCAGTACGGAATCCCTCCTTGAAGGTTTCCCAGTCTAAGTCATCTATTGGATGGGTAAGTTGATAAGTCTCCCACCACATTGCAGCAGGTCCTTCCAACAGATGTGCGGTGAACCTAATCTTCTCAGCCTCGGTGCACTCACAGGTGACTAAGTCCTTGCTGACAGAACGAAGCCAATCATCAGCTACTATTGGCTCAGTAGCACTGGAGAACTTGGCTGGTCTAAGTCTCAGAAATCTGGCAAGTCTGTCCACTGGGGGTGGGGGTGGTGGTGGAGGTGGAGGTGGTGGTGGAGGTGGCGGGGGTGGATTGTTGTTGTTGTTCTGGGTGATTGGAATGAACTGGGTCATCATCTGCATGAGCTGTGCCTGAGCCGTCATCATCTGTTGCAGTGCTTCCTGAGTTGGGTCACGTCTTGGCGGCATCTGATATAGTTTTAGCATAGATAAGAACAAGATAGATAGATCTAGGAAGTAAAATTTACTACCCATGCGCAATCAAGTCACACAGCCAAACAGAAACATTGAAAACCAGAAATCCAAACTTTTACTTAAAACTTATCAAGGTACGAAAATACGACTAAGACAGTTGGTACTGCCTTACATCAGATAGTAGGACAATACAAAAGAGCGTAATGAAAAAGAAAACCTAAAATCTAAAGGGTCTTCTAACGTCTCTTGATCGCTCCATAGAAAGCTAAGGGGTAGGACTCCTGGCTGGTCTTCCTCTTCTTCTTGTTCTTCTTGTTCTTCTTCTCTTCCGCAACTGGCTCTACTTCACCATTAGAGTTAAGCATGAGCCTCTCTTGAGGATCTTCTTCCTCCTTCCCAGCCGAGAGTTCTTCAACCGTTTCCTTCAGAAGCTTGTTCTCCATCTTCAGAGCGTCATTCTCCTTCTTCATCTCATCCTTCTCCTTAGTCTCAGCGGCCCTGTTCTCCAGCATCAGCGTTAATGTATTCTGGATTGTCTTCGCCCAGTTGTCGCTAATGTTCATCTTCTCTTCCAGCTTCACTGGATCCTCCAGAAGGGTGATGCGCTCTTCTAGCGCCAGTCTCTTATCATCTATGGCCAACAGAGCTGCTTCAGTCTGCATATTTCTAACGTTGGCGTATTTGAGCGCCTCCCTGGCTTCACCCACCAAGGCGGTTTGCCTCTTCAGCAGCATCTCGGAGCTAGCGGACACAAACTCCCTCTCGGTCAAATAAGTGCGACACACTGTGTTATCCCGAGTACTGGTGCGGTGGAGTGGGGAACCATCTTCTGTACGCTCACCGAAGTGAAATTAAGGTGACGTCGGAGGAATCATATGATGGAACTTGTGGCGGATGCGGGCGATGGCGCCCTGGATGGCGATCTCCACTGAATTCATCCAATCAGGGTAGACCTCAGAATACGTCATGCTCGGATCATCATGGTCTTCAGCACTCCCCGGGATAAAGGTCTTGATCAACCATGCTTCTGTACCATGCTCCTTATACAGCTGCCTGCCCTGGATGATCGGAGGTGGTATCCCAACTGCTGTTGATATATCAAATAGTGTGCTGCTGAGGAAGAAAGGCTCGTCCCCAGTAAAAAGCGTCTCATCGTAGTCGGCCATCTAAAATTTTAATAGAGAAGACAAGATCAGAATCAAAATGAATAGATAAGTGAAGAATTAAAATTTTCATAATTATAATTTAAGCAAGTTTTTATCCTATGGTTTTCCAAATCCTAGGGTCTCGATCCTACAGGCAACACTATGCTCTGATACCATTTTATAGCACCCTACCTTTTAAATAAAGGCAAGATACCTGTGTATAGTGCTATTCCCGGGATCACTGATAGCACACACATGTCAAATGTAGTAATCATAGCAATAGTATCAAATTTATTACAACGTACATCCACAGGAGATAAAATAAAGTCTTACAAATTGCATAGTCAAATTGACTAGCTCAAATATAAAAGTTCAAAGCAAACACAACGGAAATAAACTTCAATGAACCTGCATCATCTTCATGAGCACAGGCAGACATGTTGGAATGTAGACTCGAGATCCTACCTAGTAATCCTCCTCAGACGAACCTGCACGTTTGAATATGCAGCCCCACGAATGGAGGTCAGTACAATGATGTAGTGACAAATGACACTTATTTGGTGGCAATTTTAGACATGACTAGCTACATGATATTTGGCTAGTGGAGTTTAGGCTAGTTTGCATAAAGCCAATTTTATCCTACAGTTTATTTGAAAACAAAACTTTTGTAAAACCTGTAATATTGTCATAAACAGTACCATGGTTACATCTCCCAGGTACTATTCGACAGTTTCTACTCAAATTTTAGATTATTCAGAAAGGTGATGAGATCCTTCCGTACATTCCCTGCCTAGAAAGCTCAAATTATCCGTAACCGGGGACACGGCTAAGATCTTAGGTTTACTCTCGAGAGGTTGTGCACTTTCACCTTACGACCCACCCTTCCCAAGAGAAGAATGAGACAAGATCTTTCAAAAGAAGGTTTCAACCATACTAGCTAGACCCGTTCCCGTTTGGTTGCAAGCCACATCATCATGTCTAGCAAACAAGTTGGACCTCACAACTTACTTAATCCCGGCAGAGCCCATAATACCATAAGGTTGCACTGAAAGCTATCTAAAACATGGACGACATAGTAATCTCTTTAATCCTGAGTGGCCAACCACAAGTGCACTCTCAGGCGACGACAACCACATGACAAGTACTAGACAAGAGTCATGTGGCCCTGAGTAGCCACTCAACATTCACGCACCCTCAGGCAAAGACAACCACATGACAAGTACTAGACATGAGTCATGTGACCCTGAGTAGCCGCCCACCAATCAACCAATCCACCCAGGTGTTTCATTTGGGGTTGTTAATTTTAATTCCCAATACTCACAATCCAGAATAATTAAAACAGCAGTGGCATTTTGTTATTGCTAGGCATACTAAGAATCCTAGCAAGGGTTCATGGGTGGCTACACACTACTAGGATTGATAAGCATAGCATAACTTTCGAAAACAAAATCCTACCATGCATTCTAATTTGAAAATCACCAATGCATAACAAAATAAGTAGGAATTGAGCATCACTTGCCTTGATCAAAGCAACCAGTACAATCTCAGCAATCACAAGAATAGCCTTGATCTCCTTCACAATCTAATCAAGTAAACAAAATAGAAATAAACAAACATTCAATGTAAATAACCATAGACATGTATGCATGCATGATATGCACAATTTAACCTCACACCTATAAGTAGTGTGAAGATGTTATATTAGATGATCTCTGATGTGTAACAAGTGATTAAAGTTTTCTGGAATTTTAATTTGATTTAAAATAACATTAATCGGCTATCTACTTTACATATACAATCATGTTAATTAGCTACCACAAGATTTGTGTTTAATCAAAAATATAAACTTGATACCCCTGGATAGGTTACCGTAATACAAAAGTAGAGCAATTGGAATTATTCGAAAATAATTTATAGAATTTGAATTATCATCGAATTACTGATTCGAATAGATTTTACTAAAGCAAGTTTGTGCATGTATCAAAGTTGTACAACTCCTATACCATGCCGTAGTACATTATCTGAGGATTCCAGAAAGTACAAAATCATAAAATTTGGGCCAGTAGATTATTTTATACAATTTTTATAGTGTAAAAGAGTTAATTTCACTATCTGAATTATGATGCGAAATCTAACGCAAAACCTATACAGTATTATTGCGTAAACGTGTCCTACAGATTGTACGCTTTCCAACAATATAAAATTTGTAAAATTTGGCCCAGTGGATGATTTTATATCGAATTTACAAGTTACACAACTAATCTGAGATTTAAAATTCAAATTTGGAAACAGTTTGACTAATCTAACCGGCGGCGCTGACTGGGACGCTGACTAGGCGACACGCGGCGCGATCTGATTCGCGGATACCGATTCGGGTTAAGATCTAACCTCGGCCACTAGATCTAGATCGGACGGCGCAAAAAGAAAAGAAAAGAAAAGAAAGGAGGACTCACCGTGGCTCCAGCGAGGGCGTCGTCGGCTGCTGCGGCTCAGTCGCGGCGGTCGGCGGCGTTCCCGCGGTCTCCAAGCTCGGCGAGGGTGACGACGGGAGGCGGCGCGATCTCGCGGTCCTCCTGGTTGCAGCGGCGCGGCCAGAGGTGGACTAGAGCGGCGGCGGCGCTTGGCTGGAGGCGGCTGCAGCTACGGCGAGCAATCGGCGGCGATTGGCGGCGCGATTGGGGTGGCGGCTTGGGGGCAAAAGAGGACGGGGTTGATACGCGTACAACACGCGTCCGTTGGGAACCCCAAGTGGAAGGTGTGATGCGTACAGCAGCAAGTTTCCCTCAGTAAGAAACCAAGGTTTATCGAACCAGTAGGAGCCAAGAAGCACGTTGAAGGTTGATGGCGGCGGGATGTAGTGCGGCGCAACACCAGGGATTCCGGCGCCAACGTGGAACCTGCACAACACAACCAAAGTACTTTGCCCCAACGAAACAGCGAGGTTGTCAATCTCTCCGGCTTGCTGTAACAAAGGATTAGATGTATAGTGTGGATGATGATTGTTTGCAGAAAATAGTAAAACAAATATTGCAGTAGATTGTATTCGATGTAAAGAATGGACCGGGGTCCACAGTTCACTACAGGTGTCTCTCCCATAAGATAAATAGCATGTTGGGTGAACAAATTACAGTCGGGCAATTGACAAATAGAGAGGGCATGACCATGCACATACATGATATGATGAGTATTGTGAGATTTAATTGGGCATTACGACAAAGTACATAGACCGCTATCCAGCATGCATCTATGCCTAAAAAGTCCACCTTCAGGTTATCATCCGAACCCCTTCCAGTATTAAGTTGTAAACATTAGACAATTGCATTAAGTATGGTGCGTAATGTAATCAATAACTACATCCTTAGACATAGCATCAATGTTTTATCGCTAGTGGCAACAGCACATCCACAACCTTAGAACTTTCTGTCACTGTCCCAGATTTAATGGAGGCATGAACCCACTATCGAGCATAAATACTCCCTCTTGGAGTTAAGAGCAAAAACTTGGCCAGAGCCCCTACTAATAACGAAGAGCATGCAAGATCATAAACAACACATAGGTAATAGATTGATAATCAACATAACATAATATTCTCTATCCATCGGATCCCGACAAACACAACATATAGAATTACAGATAGATGATCTTGATCATGTTAGGCAGCTCACAAGATCCGACAATGAAGCACATGAGGAGAAGACAACCATCTAGCTACTGCTATGGACCCATAGTCCAGGGGTGAACTACTCACTCATCACTCCGGAGGCGACCATGGCGGTGAAGAGTCCTCCGGGAGATGATTCCCCTCTCCGGCAGGGTGCCGGAGCCGATCTCCAGAATCCCCCGAGATGGGATTGGCGGCGGCGGCGTCTCAGTAAGGTTTTCCGTATCGTGGCTCTCGGTACTGGGGGTTTCGCGACGAAGGCTTTAAGTAGGCGGAAGGGCAACGCGGGGGGCCACACGAGGGCCCCACACGCCGGGGCCGCGCGGCCAGGGTCCGGGCCGCGCCGCCCTGTTGTGGCGGCGCCTCGTGGCCCCACTTCCTTTCCCCTCGGTCTTCCGGAAGCTTCGTGCAAAAATAGGACCCCGGGCGTTGATTTCGTCCAATTCCGAGAATATTTCCTTTGTAGGATTTCTGAAACCAAAAACAGCAACTGGCTCTTCGGCATCTCGTTAATAGGTTAGTGCCGGAAAATGCATAAATACGACATATAATGTGTATGAAACATGTTGATATCATCAATAATGTGGCATGGAATATAAGAAATTATCGATACGTCGGAGACGTATCAGCATCCCCAAGCTTAGTTCCTGCTCGTCCCGAGCAGGTAAACGATAACAAAGATAATTTCTGGAGTGACATGCCATCATAACCTTGATCATACTATTGTAAGCATATGTAATGAATGCAGCGATCAAAACAATGGTAATGACATGAGTAAACAACTGAATCATAAAGCAAAGACTTTTCATGAATAGTACTTCAAGACAAGCATCAATAAGTCTTGCATAAGAGTTAACTCATAAAGCAATAAATCAAAGTAAAGGTATTGAAGCAACACAAAAGAAGATTAAGTTTCAGCGGTTGCTTTCAACTTATAACATGTATATCTCATGGATATTGTCAATGTAGAGTAATATAACAAGTGCAATATGCAAGTATGTAGGAATCAATGCACAGTTCACACAAGTGTTTGCTTCTTGAGGTGGAGAGAGATAGGTGAACTGACTCAACATAAAAGGTAAAAGAATGGTCCTTCAAAGAGGAAAGCATCGATTGCTATATTTGTGCTAGAGCTTTGGTTTTGAAAACATGAAACAATTTTGTCAACGGTAGTAATAAAGCATATGTATCATGTAAATTATATCTTACAAGTTGCAAGCCTCATGCATAGTATACTAATAGTGCCCGCACCTTGTCCTAATTAGCTCGGATCACCAGGATTATCATCGCAATACACATGTTTTAACCAAGTGTCACAAAGGGGTACCTCTATGCCGCCTGTACAAAGGTCTAAGGAGAAAGTTCGCATTTGGATTTCTCGCTTTTGATTATTCTCAACTTAGACATCCATACCGGGACAACATAGACAACAGATAATGGACTCCTCTTTTATGCATAAGCATGTAGCAACAATTAATGTTCTCATATGAGATTGAGGATATATGTCCAAAACTGAAACTTTCACCATGATTCATGGCTTTAGTTAGCGGCCCAATGTTCTTCTCTAACAATATGCATGCTCTAACCATTTAAATGAGTGGTAAATCTCCCTTACTTCAGACAAGACGAACATGCATAGCAACTCACATGATATTCAACAAAGAGTAGTTGATGGCGTCCCCAGAAACATGGTTATCGCACAACAAGCAACTTAATAAGAGATAAAGTGCATAAGTACATATTCAATACCACAATAGTTTTTAAGGCTATTTTGTCCCATGAGCTATATATTGCAAAGGCGAATGATGGAAATTTTAAAGATAGCACTCAAGCAATTTACTTTGGAATGGCGGAGAAATACCATGTAGTAGGTAGGTATGGTGGACACAAATGGCATAGTGGTTGGCTCAAGGATTTTGGATGCATGAGAAGTATTCCCTCTCGATACAAGGTTTAGGCTAGCAAGGTTATTTGAAACAAACACAAGGATGAACCGGTGCAGCAAAACTCACATAAAAGACATATTGTAAACATTATAAGACTCTACACCGTCTTCCTTGTTGTTCAAAACTCAATACTAGAAATTATCTAGACTTTAGAGAGACCAAATATGCAAACCAAATTTTAGCAAGCTCTATGTGTTTCTTCATTAATAGGTGCAAAGTATATGATGCAAGAGCTTAAACATGAGCACAACAATTGCCAAGTATCAAATTATTCAAGACATTTTAGAATTACTACATGTAGCATTTCCCAATTCCAACCATATAACAATTTAACGAAGAAGATTCAACCTTCGCCATGAATACTATGAGTAAAGCCTAAGGACATATTTGTCCATATGCAACAGCGGAGCGTGTCTCTCTCCCACACAATGAATGCTAGGATCCATTTTATTCAAACAAAAACAAAAACAAAAACAAACCGACGCTCCAAGCAAAGTACATAAGATGTGATGGAATAAAAATATAGTTTCAGGGGAGGAACTCGATAATGTTGTCGATGAAGAAGGGGATGCCTTGGGCATCCCCAAGCTTAGACGCTTGAGTCTTCTTAGAATATGCAGGGGTGAACCACCGGGGCATCCCCAAGCTTAGAGCTTTCACTCTCCTTGATCATATTGCATCATTTCCCTCTCTTGATCCTTGAAAACTTCCTCCACACCAAACTCGAAACAACTCATTAGAGGGTTAGTGCACAATAAAAATTTACATGTTCAGAGGTGACATAATCATTCTTAACACTTCTGGACATTGCATAAAGCTACTGGACATTAATGGATCAAAGAAATTCATCCAACATAGCAAAAGAGGCAATGCGAAATAAAAGGCAGAATCTGTCAAAACAGAACAGTTCGTAAAGACGAATTTTAAAATGGCACCAGACTTGCTCAAATGAAAATGCCCAAATTGAATGAAAGTTGCGTACATATCTGAGGATCACGCACGTAAATTGGCATATTTTTCTGAGCTACCTACAGAGAGGCAGGTCGAAATTCGTGACAGCAAAGAAATCTGTTACTGCGCAGTAATCCAAATCTAGTATGAACCTTACTATCAAAGACTTTACTTGGCACAACAATGCACAAAACTAAGATAAGGAGAGGTTGCTACAGTAGTAAACAACTTCCAAGACTCAAATATAAAATAAAAGTACTGTAGTAAAAACATGGGTTGTCTCCCATAAGCGCTTTTCTTTAACGCCTTTCAGCTAGGCGCAGAAAGTGTGTATCAAGTATTATCAAGAGATGAAGCATCAACATCGGGGTTTGGAGTTTTCTCAACCATGCATAGTATGTTTGATACATAAGTTTCAGCGGCTCCCTTTTCATTAGTCTTGGGCTTGCTACTCTCATCAAACAAATTTTCAGGAACAAGCCAAGCATAATTATCATCTAGAGCTTCATGCATCGCTAGGAGCTTACATGGTATTGGTGCTTTAATCTCCCCACCATTATTAACATTATTAGTGTACTTAATTCTATCCATATCCATTTTTTCAAGTGTTCTTTTAAAGTCGGTATAAAAGCCAAGCCTCTTATGCTTAATAAAAACTTTTCTAGCTTCTTTAGCTATATCTTCAAATTCTCGCACTAAGACTTTTAGAACAAAATCTCTCTTCTCTCCCCGCTCCATATCGTAAAGTGTAAGAAACATGTGTTGTATCATGGGGTTGAGACTAATAAATCTAGCTTCCATCATGCGTACCAAACAAACAGAGGCATCTTCATAAGTAGGGACAGCTTTTGCAAGGGGTATATCTTTAAGATCTTCATGCATACTAACATGGGTGAAAAATTCTTCTATATTATCTCTTCCAATTATAGACCCTTGTCCCACAGGTATATCTTTTACAGTAAAATTAAAAGGAAACATGTTGAAATAAGTAAAGCAAATGCAAGTAACTAATTTTTTTGTGTTTTTGATATAGAGTGCAAGACAATAAATAAAGTAAAACTAGCAACTAATTTTTTTGTGTTTTGATATAATGCAGCAAACAAAGTAGTAAATAAAATAAAGCAAGACAAAAACAAAGTAAAGAGATTGGATTGTGGAGACTCCCCTTGCAGCGTGTCTTGATCTCCCCGGCAACGGCGCCATAAATTTAGCTTGATACGCGTACAGCACGCGTCCGTTGGGAACCCCAAGTGGAAGGTGTGATGCGTACAGCAGCAAGTTTCCCTCGATAAGAAACCAAGGTTTATCGAACCAGGTAGGAGCCAAGAAGCACGTTGAAGGTTGATGGCGGCGGGATGTAGTGCGGCGCAACACCAGGGATTCCGGCGCCAACGTGGAACCCGCACAACACAACCAAAGTACTTTGCCCCAACGAAACAGTGAGGTTGTCAATCTCACCGGCTTGCTGTAACAAAGGATTAGATGTATAGTGTGGATGATGATTGTTTGCAGAAAATAGTAAAACAAGTATTGCAGTAGATTGTATTCGATGTAAAAGAATGGACCGGGGTCCACAGTTCACTAGAGGTGTCTCTCCCATAAGATAAATAGCATGTTGGGTGAACAAATTACAGTCGGGCAATTGACAAATAGAGAGGGCATGACCATGCACATACATGATATGATGAGTATTGTGAGATTTAATTGGGCATTACGACAAAGTACATAGACCGCTATCCAGACATGCATCTATGCCTAAAAAGTCCACCTTCAGGTTATCATCCGAACCCCTTCCAGTATTAAGTTGTAAACAATAGACAATTGCATTAAGTATGGTGCGTAATGTAATCAATAACTACATCCTTAGACATAGCATCAATGTTTTATCCCTAGTGGCAACAGCACATCCACAACCTTAGAACTTTCCATCACTCGTCCTGCATTTAATGGAGGCATGAACCCACTATCGAGCATAAATACTCCCTCTTGGAGTTAAGAGCAAAAACTTGGCCGAGCCTCTACTAATAACGGAGAGCATGCAAGATCATAAACAACACATAGGTAATAGATTGATAATCAACATAACATAGTATTCTCTATCCATCGGATCCCGACAAACACAACATATAGAATTACGGATAGATGATCTTGATCATGTTAGGCAGCTCACAAGATCCGACAATGAAGCACATGAGGAGAAGACAACCATCTAGCTACTGCTATGGACCCATAGTCCAGGGGTGAACTACTCACTCATCACTCCGGAGGCGACCATGGCGGTGAAGAGTCCTCCGGGAGATGATTCCCCTCTCCGGCAGGGTGCCGGAGGCGATCTCCGAATCCCCCGAGATGGGATTGGCGGCGGCGGCGTCTCGGGAAGGTTTTCCGTATCGTGGCTCTCGGTACCGGGGGTTTCGCGACGAAGGCTTTAAGTAGGCGGAAGGGCAACGCGGGGGCCACACGAGGGCCCCACACACCAGGGCCGCGCGGCCAGGGCCTGGGCCGCGCCGCCCTGTTGTGGCGGCGCCTCGTGGCCCCACTTCCTTTCCCCTCGGTCTTCTGGAAGCTTCGTGCAAAAATAGGACCCTGGGCGTTGATTTCGTCCAATTCCGAGAATATTTCCTTACTAGGATTTCTGAAACCAAAAACAGCGAAAACAAGAATCGGCTCTTCGGCATCTCGTTAATAGGTTAGTGCCGGAAAATGCATAAATACGACATATAATGTGTATAAAACATGTAGATATCATCAATAATGTGGCATGGAATATAAGAAATTATCGATACGTCGGAGACGTATCAGGGGTCCAGGGATTTATATAGGGGGAGGGCACGGACGTCGAGGGGGCTCGGACGGCGGAGATTCATCCGTGCCCATCTAGGGTTAGGGCGACGGCGGTGGCAGAGTCCTGGTCAGAAACGAGGTAGAAGAAGGCGTGGGCCCCGCTGTTAGGCGACCCCACCCGTCAGCGAGAGGAGGTAAAAAATAGAAAAGGGGAAGGCGGTTCGGTGCGCGGGACGTTTGGCAGGCCGAACGGGCCGGTGCGGTCGGGCTGGCCCAACTTGGCCGGTCCGATCCGTTTCTCTTTCTTTTTTTTTGTTCTACTCGTTTTCTTTTTCTTTTTACTGTTTTCTTCATAACTTTTGTTTTAGGAATCCAATTAGGGTCAAACCAGTTTCTAAAATTTTGTAAAACGTAGGGCTTTATTTTAGACACCATACAATATTGTTTTGACTCTAAAGAGCATGGTAGGAAAATAATATCTTTGCATTAGGGTATGTAGCTATGGTTGAGACATATTGTGTTTAACATTTTACGTGTATAAATACAAATGCAAAGATGCCATGAATGCATGCAGGTTTTTGTATTTTGAAAACTAGGGATGTTACATTCTCACACTTTCTCAAGTGGCTTCGGTGGGCATTGGTCTTGTCGGAGCCAGGATCCAACCGGTGAGATGTCCATCGGTAGACAAGTTGCATTAGTGACGATTCCGGCGACATATTGTTTGGTTTGTAGAAGTGAAAACCATTTTTCATGTCTCACTTTGCATGAAATTTAATTGGATTTTTTTCCTCCAACTTCATTAGAATCCCGCTTTGTTTCAGTGAAAAACCGTGGCATGCACATATTTTCTCAGGATAAATTCATGTGTTTCTTTATACCTCATTTCCTAGATATAAGCCATATAGTTTTTTGTGAAAAAATCCAGATTAGAAGGTGTATTACGTTGCACTGCTTGTCTCAACAATTTTTAAGGGATTAATTTACGCAAAAAGAATCTTATACAAAGTCCACTATTTCTTCAAGTCAATTGTTTACTAGTTTTTCCACCCAAACCACAGTGTTCGTTGTTTAATTTCCGTTCCAAAAACTATATATATATAGCTTATAGTATCAAGGAATAGAGGAAGCAATAATAGAGGAAGTAATATTGTAATGTTGCAGATTAATGTATTTTCAATTCCCACGGGATTCATTATGACATTTTATCCTAATCCTAGGTTTTCAGAATCCTACGAACCGTAGAGGCTAAAAATATTCAAACGACGAACACATTGACTTAATATTTTAATATCACCAATCTGGGATAAAAACTACTCTACTTACATTAAAATTCAAAGTTCCAGAAGGAGAGAGGTAGTAAGTCATCACAAGAGTGTTAACACCAGAATACCAGCATTGTCTGTTTCCATATACATTCAGCATCGTCGATAATGATCTGGGCACACTCTTTGTAAGCTGGCAAAAGGCCATGACTCAACCAAACCTCACCTACACACCACTTATCTTGGCAACACACAAGAACTGTGTCACGACCTCGAACATGCCCTCGTCTTCTTCTTCTCGCTACTCCTCCTCAAAACCCATCGTCTCTACAAATTCAAGCAAAGCCGCATCCTTCCAGCTCACTACCACCACCTCGGCCGGCCAGCAGGAAGCCTCCAACAGACAGCAGCGCAGCATGGGTGACGCGGCCATTGCCGTCATGGAGGAGGAGGAGGAGCACATATTCCGGAGCAGGTTTCCGCCGGTTGACGTGCCGGATGGCATCACCGTGCCGGAGTTCGTGCTGGCGGGCGCCGAGGCCTACGCCGACAAGGTGGCCCTCGTGGAGGCTGCGCCCGGTGGCCGGTCCTACACCTACGGCGAGGTGGCCCGGGACGTCGCGCGGTTCGCCAGGGCGCTGCGGTCCGTGGGCATCCGGAAGGGCCACGTCGTGGTGGTCGTGCTCCCGAACCTCGCCGTGTACCCCGTGGTGTCCCTCGGCGTGATGGCCGCCGGGGCGATCTTCTCCGGCGTGAACCCGCGCTCCCTCGCCGCCGAGATCAGGAAGCAGGTGGAGGACTCCGAGGCCAGGCTCGTGGTCGCGAACGAGGTCGCTTACGACAAGGTGAAGGACGTGGGCGTGCCGGTCATCGGTATCGGCGACCAGGAGCGCATGGCCGGCACGATCGGCTGGGACGAGCTCCTCGCCGCCGCCGACCGCACGGGCCCGCCGATGGTCCCGCTGGAGCCGGTGCAGCAGTCGGACCTGTGCGCTCTGCCGTACTCGTCCGGCACGACCGGGGTGTCCAAGGGCGTGATGCTGAGCCACCGGAACCTGGTCTCCAACCTGTGCTCGTCCATGTTCGCCGTCGGGCCGGAGCTGCTGGGGCAGGTGGTGACGCTGGGCCTCATGCCCTTCTTCCACATCTACGGCATCACCGGCATTTGCTGCTCGACGCTGCGGCACAAGGGCACGGTGGTGGTGATGGACCGGTTCGACCTGCGCACGTTCCTGGGCGCGCTGGTGGCGCACCGCGTGATGTTCGCGCCCGTGGTGCCGCCGGTGATGCTGGCCATGGTGAAGAACCCCATCGCCGACGAGTTCGACCTGTCCGGGCTGGCCCTCAAGTCCGTGATGACCGCCGCGGCGCCGCTCGCGCCAGACCTCCTGTCGGCGTTCCAGAAAAAGTTCCCCGGCGTGCAGGTGGAGGAGGCGTACGGGCTGACGGAGCACAGCTGCATCACGCTCACGCACGCCGGAGACGACCCGGAGAAGGGCCACATCGCCAAGAAGAACTCGGTGGGGTTCATCCTGCCCAACCTGGAGGTGAAGTTCGTGGACCCGGACACGGGCCGGTCGCTGCCCAAGAACACGCCCGGGGAGCTCTGCGTCCGGAGCCAGTGCGTGATGCAGGGCTACTACAGGAAGAAGGAGGAGACGGAGCGCACCATCGACGCCAAGGGCTGGCTGCACACCGGCGATGTCGGATACATCGACGACGACGGCGACGTCTTCATCGTCGACAGGATCAAGGAGCTTATCAAGTACAAGGGCTTTCAGGTACTACAAACCATTGGATCGCAGTGCACAGATACTCTGTTTTGGCGATGTCTTATGCAGCAGAGCTGGAATGTGTTGCTTTCAGGTTGCTCCTGCAGAGCTGGAGGCCATACTCCTCTCCCATCCTTCGGTCGAAGATGCGGCCGTCTTCGGGTAATTAGCGTTCGATCAATCCAATTCTTTCTGATTCGGAGACAATGCAAGTATGAACCACAACATGGTGTTTGCTGTTGCAGGCTGCCGGACGAGGAGGCCGGCGAGGTGCCGGCGTCGTGCGTGGTGCGGCGGTGGGGCGCGGAGGAGAGCGAGGCGGACCTCATGGCGTACGTGGCGTCGCGGGTGGCATCTTACAAGAGGCTCCGGACGCTGCACCTCGTCGACGCCATCCCCAAGTCCGTCTCCGGGAAGATCCTGCGGAGGCAGCTCAGGGACCACTTCATCAACATCACCAAACAGGCAGCTTAATCAATAACGATTGGGAAGATAGGAATGCCTCAACTTCGCCGCTCGTTTCTTACTAGTACTCCGTAGCACACATGCCCAAGAACAGCACGTATATAATGTTGAAAAATTATTACAATGAGTGAACGTGTATGGCCCAAATTACGGACGCCGAGCTTCTTAGAAGCGCTCGAAAAAATACAGTGCCAAAAATTTCATTGTACTACTAAAAATCAAAACATTTGCAAAGACTAATACACAACCGAAAACTAGGAAATAAAACAAACAATCAGAAGCTATCGGGTTTCAAACTCCTTTTCGTAAAAATAACCATTTCAAAATACAAATGCAAAACGACTCTGTTCTATCTACACAAGCTCTGTCAAGTTGGTTGTGCACTACACTAGAAGCGAGATATCATAGGTCTCATTCTCACGGTTTCTCTTTTTCTTTCGAAAATCATATACACGAACAATGTTAGAGCAAGCCCGGCTGTCAACATATTGGATGTATGTTTTCGTTAAGAGAGAAAACGAGTCCATAATTTTTTTTTCGCTATATGACAGGGTGGTGGCATTGGTGTTTGCGTGGAAGCTTCGTCTCAGAGCATATGGTCGATGTGTCTTAAATTAGCCTTTGGCCCCTGTAAATGATAGTTGCTCATTCCCAACAACAGATACATTCATTTCTATTTCTAAGCTTTCTGGAATTATAAAACAGTGGAGCTGCACAGCACATCTTACAAAGTTAGTGCAACTTTTAATTTGAGAAACTTATGGATTCGTGCTTCACACATCTCTTCCACTTATGTTGCCCTAGATTATGATCCTAGCTAGCAACCTAATGTTAACCTTTTCTTAGTGTGCAGCGCCTGCCTTATGGTGGTACATAATACGATCTGTGCAAACTTATAATTTTTGTTTTGTTTTGTAACGGCTAACCGAACCAGTCGCTCAGTGCAAACTTATAATTTGATGATGCACATCTTCATGCATCGAGAAATATAATAACAACTCAAACGACTAATAAACAGCAAACATATCCATTTAAACAAATGCTAATTTTTCTTAGTGTACCTAGCCTTATAGTAGTACATAATATGTTTTGTGCAAACTTATGATTTGGTGATGCACAGCTTGAAAATTGAAAAAATAATAACTACTATTCAAACATCTAATAAATAAAAAATCTATTTAAACAGATAAATATGTCAATTCACGAGCTAAATTGACACAAGTCCAACGACACCGAAACCATGTAATAAACAGAACCTGTGGTGGAGCCAGCCTTATAGTGGTACATGATATGTTTTGTGCAAACTTATAATTTTTTGCTTTGTTTTGTAACTAACCAGCCGCTCGGTGCGAACTTATAATTTGATGATGCGGTGCAAACTTATAATTTGATGATGCGCATCTTCATCCATTGCGAAATATAATAACAATTCAAACGACTAATAAACAGCAAATAAATCCATTTAAATAAATGTTAACTTTTTCTTAGTGCGCCGAGCCTTATTTTTTCGATAAAGGGAATATATTAATATCAGAAGATACCAATTACACTCAGCCGCATTCCAGCCCTAGCAACAACAATACAACCACCACCATGACAACACCAGAACTCTAGACTCATCAAAAGTGACGTCTACAAGAAGGGAACGGTGCACCAACGTCATCATCGTCCGATCAAAGATCTTAGGTTTTCACCCTGAAGATAGTCCGCGCATTCAAAATAATGCCTTCAACAAAGTCATTGTCAGGCAAAACCAATTAAGGCCGGACCTTGGATTTTCATCTGAATGG
This sequence comes from Lolium rigidum, assembly GCF_022539505.1. NCBI lineage: Eukaryota > Viridiplantae > Streptophyta > Magnoliopsida > Poales > Poaceae > Lolium > Lolium rigidum. Next base: position 37,540 of record NW_025899959.1, on the reverse strand, counting down.
AAGGACTCTGAACTTCACCTGTGCTACCGCCCCCACTTTCATACTGCTGCTGCAAGCTCAGAACACCAAGCAAGTTCCTGACCAGCGTGTAGACTTAGACCTCCATTGCTAGAACTCCAAATCCGACCATTATGATATTCCGCCGAGCCTTATAGTGGTACACAAATATGTTTTGTGCGAACATATGATCTGATGATGCTCAGCTTCATGCCTTCATCAACCGAGAAATAATAACAATTCAAACAACTAATAAAAGAAGTAAATCTATTTGGCAAATGTATGTATTTGGAAAATTCACGAGCTAAATTATAACACTTACTAAAAGTCCGACGACACGGTAAGGCGAAAACTATCTAACGAACAGAACCTGCGATGCGTACGTACTCAAACGCAACGACGAAAATAATGTATTCCTACCTATAACTATCTAAATTAAATAAAAACCCTGCGCGACAATATCAGTTCAGTTGGCAGCCCCGTCCTCGGGCAGCTTGCCCATCCACGCCGGCGGCAGCATCCCTGTCTGCTCATGCACCGTGGACAGAAGCGGCGGCAGCATCTTGTAGAGCCCGGCCATCTGCTGCAGCGCGCCGCCAGCGGGGGCAGCCTGTCCGTTGCCGGCGCCGTCTCCGTTGCTCCAGATGCTGATCTTGGGCTGCATGCCGCTGACCGCGCCGGCGTTGACGCGCGCCATCTCAGCGTACATGCCGCCGTCGATCATGAGGTAGTCCCTGAGCGCGTGGTAGTTGCCGCCGAGAGCGTTGAGCATGGACGCCACGTACTCCGTCTTTGCCTTGCCCACCAGCGCCAGGGACTCGGCCTCCTGCTGCTTGGCGTAGAGCTTGGCGTCCTCGCACATCTTCTCCTCGAAGAACTTGGCGTCCGCCTGCGCCTTGCGCGCCTCCGCCACCTTGGTCTGCTCGAACAGCGCCGCCTCCGCCGCCTTCTGCCGGCTGTAGAACAGGGCGTTTGATTCTTGAACCTACAAGGACACAGCCAATTAGATCGATCAATGAAACTGACCATGAGAACACGCATGGATGGAAGTATATATATGTATGTTACCTGTGTGTCGTACTGCACGGTGGCCTTGCTGAGTTGCTCGGCCTTGAGCTTCTCAGTCTGGCGCATGGCGTTCTTGCGCTCGACCTCCATCTGGAGCTCGGCCTCGCGGATGGCGACGGCCTTGGCCGCCTCCACCTCTGCCACCTTGGCCTGCCTGTCCCAGCCGGCCTTCTTCATGGCAAGCTCGGCCTTGGCCGCGGCAATGTCGGCCTCCCTGGCGTTCTCAAACACCTGCACCTCGGCCTTGACCTTGGCCTCCTCCTTGAGCCCCTGGCCCAGCTGCCGCACGGAAAGCACCTTGGTCTCGGCGTCCACCTTGGCGGCGTTCTGCTTGGTGAGCCCATCCCTCTCCTTGGCGCCCACCTCTCCCTTCATCCGAGCCTCCGCCACGTCCACCCTGGCCTGGTTGGCGGCGTCCTGCTGCGTCTTCTGGCCGAGGTAGGAGAAGTACTCGTGGCCGGGCACGTCCACCAGCTGCTTCACGTTGGCGTTGTAGATGACGAGGCCGAACTGGTTCAGCTCCTGCTGCACCTGGTCGAAGACCTTCATTTTGAAGGACTTGGTGCCCTTGAAGATCTCCTCCATGGTGAGCTCCGCCGCCAGCACGCGAGTCTCGCCCTCGATGATGCCCTTGACCAGCTCGTGGACATGGCTCCTCGAGGTGTGCAGCGGCGCGATGAGCTTTGCGTAGAGGAGGAGCTGCGCCTCCAGGTCCTTCCTGTCGGACTCCTCGTCGCTGGTGGCCGTGATCTTGGGGCCGATCGTGAACACGGCGGGGAGGATGAAGGGCAGCTTCTCGGCGCTCATGGCGTGCACCTCGAACTCGTAGTTCTCCGGCGAGATGCTGAACTTCTTGCACTTCTGCCCCACGAACACCCACGCCTTCTTCGCCAGCTTGACGTCCTCGATGCCCCAGCCGGTGATGGCCAGGTACTCCGACGCGTCGGCGACATGGAAACTCGCCATCTTCGATCCCCGCCGCTGAGCCTTAGTTTACGATCTACGGCGAGAGTTAACTACCTTCCAGAAAAAAAGTTATCGTCGAGAGAGAGGTTGGGAATCGCGGCGATGAGTACGTACGTGGGTACCTAACGAATCTGGTTTGGCATATATATAGCAGGCTGTTGCGTCGTGATTGATAAGAGTCGGGTAATAAACAACCTTCTTTGTTGATCAGGATCCGTGTATTTACATTTGAAGAGGTATCAGAAACATAATTAATCCCGTAGACACACACCTGATGGAGTAGTAGTTACCTTGGACATTTATGCAGTCCGGAAATTAGTAGAGTACTAGAAAAAATACCCCTGCGTTGCACCGGAATTGAAACAATAAACTTTTTATCGAAAAAGATCACTACTATGTACTATCCAAAATTTCCCCCGAAAAATCAAATTCACATTGAACATCACTACAACCAAAAGACAATACTTCAACTTTTTTCTTCATGGCGCAACATAAGTATTATGTTATACAATATGCTTTTTTGATTTCGTTACCAGAATTTTGAAGGTCCTACAACACTTTCAAAAGTTACGATGCATACATGTTTGGACTTTGGGGGAAATTTTGGAACTGGAAATACATATTTACTCATTGATGTTTTTTCCATCAATTTCGCTACTCATATACTAAGAGGAAAATTAGAATCTAACACTCACTATACGCGGGGGCATCTTAAAAAACAAATACAATTTATATCCAATCAAAAATAGTTGGTTATAAACTAACCAAGAGTATTATGAATTCCTCGAAAATCTGATCCATGTATTTCCTCTATATTTGGAGCATATAGTTGACGATTTTGCACCGGCGCCCATGGTATCCTGGACACGTAAGAAAAAGCCATACCGTCCTCTCCTTACATTTGCTCTAAAACATATCGATGATATGCTTACACAACTGAATTGCTTCTCGGTGTCTACACTTTCATCGGTAGCTTGTCAATATTCGCTGTGAATATTAGCAAATGTACAAATCTCTGGTTGTGATGAATGGAAATTGTTGATGCTAATTAAACTTCGTTGTATCTGTTTTTTTGCTGCTAAATTGCTGCATGTGCTTGATTGTCCGGTTAAGTGGTTTAGCCCTATGGGATCCCTATATAGAACATGATTCCCTTTCTCCAAAAAAATTAGGCTGCAGCGTGCACGAGGAAGAATGGGATCCTCACAATCTGGAGATTTTCCTCGTCTCGAACCGGCAGCAGGATGGCTGGGACCATCGGGATCCAGCAGGTCCACGTATAGATTTTTTTTTTTTTTGAGAATCAGGTTCACGTATAGATACAAGCAACTTCAGGGTATCACTACGTAAAGGCCAACCTTTGCAAAGGAAAACGTCTCCCGCGCAACAACCGAGCTGTTGACACGTGTCAAACTCACGCCGCAAGCGCATGCTGTTGAGATACATATCTTGTATATCTGGATGTGTATCTTCTGTAGTTATTGTATAGTGATACATATCCTTGTATTTACTATTGGGCCCGCCTCCTTCCTTGTATAGTCGAGGACGTGGCCTATATATGTACCGCCATATGCATCCGATCAATATATCGAGCATTGCATCTCCTTCTACATGGTATCAGACACCTCCTAGATCCTAAACCCTAGCCGCGCGCCGCCTCTCCTCCCCGTGCGCCGCACCCCCCTCCCCCAACCCCTCAACCCTAGCGGCGCCGCCTCTCCTCCCCTCTCCGGCCGCGCGCCGCCTCCCTTCCTCATCATGTCAACCCCTAGCTCCAACCCCTTCGCCGTCTCCTCCATCCCCGACCCCGGCCAGCTCCGCGCCGTCGCCATCACCGACCATGTCCCCGTCAAGCTGTCCACCACCGCCGCCAACTACCTCGCCTGGAAGACGTACTTCTACCTCCTCTTCCGCGAGTACAACCTGCGCGATCACATCGACGGCACCGCCGACCTCCTTGCCTGCGACGCCGACTGGCTGGCCATCGACGCCACCATCATCCGCTGGCTATGTGGTGTGTAATTCCAGCGAGGGCGACACGGGCTTAGGTTGACTAGGAGGGTGGCGGTGGAGAGGGCGTCCGGCCAGAACTGAGGGGGCATGTGGGCGTGGAACAAGAGGGTACGGACGCAGTCATTAAGGGTGCGTAGGACGCGCTTGGCGCGGCCGTTCTGCTGGGAGGTGTATGGGCAAGTTAGGCGGAAGACGGTGCCGTGGGTGGAGAGGAGGGTGCGGATGGTGGTGTTGTCGAACTCCTTGCCGTTGTCAGTTTGGAGGGCGAGGATGGGACGACCGAACTGTGTAGACACATAAGAATAAAAGGCGGTGAGTGTTGAAGCGACATCGGATTTCTTACGAAGAGGAAAAGTCCGGACAAAGTGAGAAAAATCATCGAGAATAACAAGATAATAAAGAAAACCAGAATGACTCGGTATAGGGGACGTCCATACATCACTATGAAGTAATTGAAAAGGAAGAGATGCAACTGTGGATGAAGTACTAAAAGGAAGCCGAACATGTTCACCAACTCGGCTTCCGCTCCACCCGCTCCGATGCATCGCTGTTCGTGTACAACAACGGCGCCACCACCGCGTACCTGCCGCTCTACGTCGACGACATCATCTTAACGGCCAGCTCCACGGACCTACTGCGCCATCTCACCGACCGTCTTCGCGCTGAGTTTGCCCTCAAGGACTTGGGGCCTCTGCACTACTTCCTCGGCATCGAGGTCGTACGTCGCACCGACGGCTTCTTCCTCCATCAGCGCAAGTACGCCCATGAGCTCCTGGACCGCGCCGGTATGCTTAATTGCAAACCCGCGGCCACGCCTGTCGACACGAAGTCCAAGCTCTCCGCCACAGACGGTTCCTTGGCCACGGACGCGTCATCTTACCGCTCCATCATCGGTGCCCTGCAGTACCTCACCCTGACTCGCCCCGAGCTGCAGTATGTTGTTCAGCAGGTGTGCCTTCACATGCACGCTCCGCGGGATCCTCATTGGGCTGCGGTCAAGCGGATCCTCCGCTACATTCGTGGTACCATGGACTTCGGTCTCTCTCTCCACGCCTCCACCACCACGGACATCGTCGCCTACTCGGACGCCGATTGGGCACGCTGCCCCGACACGCGTCGCTCCACGTCTGGCTACTGCGTCTACTTCGGCCCTTCGCTCATCTCCTGGTCGTCTAAGCGACAGCCCACGGTATCTCGCTCCAACGCCGAAGCGGAGTACCGGGCTGTTGCTAACGCGGTTGCTGAGGTCTCCTGGCTGCGGGAACTCCTCGTTGAGCTCTCATGTCCCGTCGCCAAAGCCACCGTGGTCTACTGCGACAATGTCTCCGCACCTCTCCGCCAACCCGGTTCACCATCGCCGCACCAAACATATTGAGCTGGACATCCACTTTGTTCGGGAACAGGTGGCGCTTGGACACATTCGAGTACTTCATGTGCCCACCTCCCAACAATTTGCGGATATCATGACCAAGGGTCTCCCTACAGCATCTTTTGAGGAGTTCCGGTCCGGTCTATGCGTTCGACCGGGCGACGCTTCGACTGCGGGGGGTGTTGAGATACATATCTTGTATATCCGGATGTGTATCCTCTGTAGTTATTGTATAGCGATACATATCCTTGTATTTACTATTGGGCCCGCCTCCTTCCTTGTATAGTCGAGGACGTGGCCTATATATGTACCGCCATATGCATCCGATCAATATATCGAGCATCGCAAATTCTATCTCATAGTCGACTTCCTTTTGGTCGTACGCCGAGGTCGCGGGTCCGCGCCGTTGGATCAGATCGGACGATCGTGCGTCCTCCCGCGGGGGGCCACCACCTGGTCGTAACGTCCGACCGCTTTTTTGGTGCGTTTAGTAATTTCCCAGGCGGTTCAAATTTCGGGACTCGTGCGGTCGTCGTCATCCATTTCGCCCTTTGCCCTTCGCCCAAATCTCTCCCGGAGCTTCGCCAAATCGCCGGCCAAATCGCCGCCGCTCCCCCGCGATTCTCGCTGTAGAGTAGAAGATCCTGGCCGCGGCGGGTGTACACCATGTCGGCTGGCGGCTGATTCGTCGTCGGAGCTCCATTTTCGTCCGCTCGACGGGGGGAAGGTTTGCTTCGTCGCGCGCTGGTCACATCCCTGCATCGCTCGTCGATGGTGAGGTCTGGTTTGCGCGCTCTCCTCCCTCGACTGCAGCACCGAATCTATTTTTGTTCTCTGTGGTTACATCCTTCGCATGTTCTGGCAGGGATTCGGGGATTTTTTCGGATTTTCTCTGTTTGCTGCTACATCTACTCTGCGCCCGACCTGTTCCTGGTAAGTGATGTCGATTTTCGTTGAGCATATGTTAGGATCTGTTGAAGCATTCACGGATCTAAGTTATTTTTCGAGGATCTCCCCTCCGCAACTGCTGATTTTAGTTGTAGCAACATATACATGGTCAAGCTCTTAGCTGATGTTTGTGGATCCTTTTTTTTGGGTGCAAACAGGTGTCTATCTGAGCTGTTTATGTTGATGTTGCTTGTGCCCCTAGTCAGATTTGCACACATCTGTGGTTTCTGGTACATGCTCATCACCATGCTCATAGCTTATGTTTGTTTTATACAGTGTTACATTCTAATGGTATGCTCTTTTCCTATCTAGTGGTTACATGCACCCATGGTTTTTGCATGCAGTGTGCTATGTATGTGGGAAAGAAAATGTAACAGTGTCCTCTGTTTTTTCATTTTTTAGATTGTGCATCTGCAAAATCAAATTAAGTCTAGTTGTTCATGATGGTGATTGACAAATGCTAAGTCTAGTTGTTCAAATGCTAAGTCTAGTTGTTCAAATGCTAAGTCTAGTTGTTCAGATGTCACAAAGCATGTAGCACATGGTCCACAAACCATGTAGCTAGGTCACACAAACCATGACATAGTATCTGCATTACCGCATGTCACATGATAGCTATACCTGAGGCATGTAACTAAAACATGATATGTTTGTGTTCATTACCAGCAGCTGTAGCTATGTAAGTGCTTGTAACATATTTTTGCTAGATGTAGCAAGGGGAACGGGATTTTTTCCTTTTTTGCTAGGTGCATGTAAATGAATCTGGTCAGTATATTTACCTACAGACCTCGACGTAGTATGTTACATGAGATATCTATACTTAAATTTTTTGTCTGGCTGCTTTAGTTGCATGTAAGCTAACTATAGATTTTTCTCATCTTACATGCAGTGTTTATAGCATCACGTCGACCTTGTTTAAAATTTATAGCTCCCACTATCTACCATCCTTTTTTTTTCTACGATTGAGTTTTTTGGTGAATGTAACATCATAATGTGTAGGACACAAAATGGAACATGCAGCTTACATATATGCTATATGCAATAAGAGATTTGAGCTAGCTTTTTTTCCTTCTGTATATTCAGATTAGTTGTTTTTTGTTTTCATAGTAAAACTAACTAATGTTCTTAGACAGAAAATATAACTATGGACAACAACGAAGAATCTAGGAACCCCATGGTTTCTCGTTTAGTTATGGATTACCTTAGTCTGCAGCCTGGCCCAGTAATTGGTGTCCTCTTGGTTTGTGTCCGTTTCTCTTCATCACCTGAGGCAATTTTCCATGCACTCCACACAGTCAGAGCTTTGACTTCTGCTCCTATCAATTATGTCGTAAACAGCACACGGCATGCTCAACTGATTGTTAGGTGCACAAACCCAGTTGATGCACTAAACCTAGATTACACAAGGGGCACCTTCAAGTTTAATGACACGTTGATCAAATGCATCAACCTCGAAACCATCAGCATGTTACCTTATGATGAAGACGATGTTTACTCATGCACTCGTTGAGCATTTCCTTGCATGCCATGAAGGCAATTCTATTATGCACTACCCTAGAGGGTTTGGGACTCCAATCGAAGACATGGACTTGCATTACTATCCCACGTTGTCCGCCACCACAATGGACATCCTTGGTGTACAAGAAGGCCCTTCGGATTCTCTCGCTCAGAGTGGAAATCAAGTATTTCGGACGCCCTAGGGATTTCATGTATGCCATACGAGTTGCCAACCTCCCAAACCACAAGTTTGCTGTTGACCAAGATGGAACAATGTACATCAAGTACAGGACCACATTTGAAGCTCATTACACATCTATCCATCACTTCTACGTGGGTGGACACATGATGATCAAGTTTTATCGAGTAGCATATGTCAACAAAAGGATTGCTGCCCTTGACGCGTCTTTCATGCCAATATATTTCAGGGCTTCAATTGATGATGCATGGGAACGTGTTGTCTAGTGCATCTAGGGGAGGAAATAACATCAGCCTGCACCGAGGGGGAGAGGCTTCGAGTGATTATTTTTTTTTGGAATTTTCATAACTAGATTTTTGGGAGGATGTTCCCAAATCTTGTTTGTCATATTCCCCTTGTGTTTTTTTTACCTATGCTGCAATGTACTTCTGAACATGGAAATGTAATAAGTACTTTTTATTATGTCGAACCTTCATTCTCATTTTCTATTAGTTCCTATGAACGACATTTATGGTCTGTAATTTTTTTATATATGTGTGGATTGTTCGTTTCTTTTTAGAGAGAGTCTATAACTCTTTTTCTGTAATGTATTCCATCTCAATTTCTATTACTCTGAAATTTTAAGGGTTCACTTTTCTCGGGAAATGTCTTATGCAGGTTACATTTTTCTAATAAATTGTAACTTCTTTTTTTTATGCAGATTTTTTGTTACAGGTACAATGACAAGATCTAGTAGTAACAAGAAAAACAAGTCTGTCAGAAGATATTCAAAGTACAACCAGATGCGCCATAAGCTTACACTCGAAGCGTTCGATGTCACCAGTCCAATTGCTAATCAAGCAAGAGGAAAATGTGCCTGAAGCTAGACCAGCCATTCAATTTGTGAAACAAGAATCTCCAGGGGCTGGTAATGAACAGCAGCAAGATAATATGGTTAGTCTCTTTATAACATCCTTGTCTACTGCCTTTTTTGCTCTTTCTTCATTTGTATTCTGTAACTATCATAGTGAAAAATACATCCTCTGATTTTTTTCAACTACTTTTTTGCTTTGTTCTGTAGAAAAAAAGTAAGAAATTGTTTCAGAGAGCTTCACCTATGAGGATGGTCAGGATATACCCAAACATTACAGACGAACAACAGCTGTTGATAAGGAACAATGACTATGGCGGTCTCCTGGATATTAAGTGTTCTAAGTTGCATCCCGATTTGTGCCAGTTTCTAATGGAAAGCTTTGATCCAGCGTCTTGCACATTAGTGTTCCCGGGACGTGGCGCAATACCTGTGACAGAAGAGTCTGTTCAACAAGTTATCGGTGTTCCATTTGGAGATATTGATGTCATTTTTGCTCGAGATCGAGAGGCAACTGCTTTCATGAAGGAGCAACTATCGCTTACTGGGAGCAAACAACCGACCCTTACCTCATTAGAAACAAAGCTTACTGCAATGAGACCTACTAACAGCAAATTTCTGAGGCTTTTCATAACTTTTGCAATGTGCTCTGTTCTGGCTCCAACAACTGGAATCCGCGTCAGCCCTAGAGTATATCCTTCATTGATAAATATTAAAGAAGCAAAACGGCTCAACATGTGCAAGTTTGTTATAATGATCCTTTGTAAATCATTGAGTGCAGATGCAGACAAGGAACAAGTCAGTCCATGCATGCTGTGCCTCATGGTACCTCTTCCTTCTCTAATTTATTCATATGTTTTTTAAATCTAACTTTTACCCATGCATCGTCTCTTCTCAACATGATTCTACAAAGGAAACGCTTTTACTTACATCCATGGTCTTCTTTTCCTTCTCTTTTTTTATGATAGGTAAAATATCTTGACTCATTACAGTTGCGAGATTTGGATGTAAACCCTGAAGGTACTAGAGTGTCAGTATGATGGACAAATGAAATGGTTAGAAAAGCTATAAAGCAAGACACTAAAGAAAATGGCTCATTCGGTGCATTACCGGTGAGTTTTTCCCTCTTCATTTAGCTGCTTTTTGGTGTTTGTTTTTTCATAAACTTCCATTACTCTGACATGTTACATTGCATTTCACACTCATGTCTTTTTAAGAAACAACCTTATTATATCCTTATGTTTTTTCTTGATATGATTTGCAGCTAAAGCAAGAATTCTCAGAAGTACAAGACGCATCGGATGACAGGACAATAACAGATGGAAGTGATAATGATAATGTGAATGTTGCATCCGATCCAGAGATGAATGAAAGCTGTGGTAATGATGGTTGCATGTCGGACTCTGAAGTTGCAAAAAGCATAACAAGTGGCCCATCTGATGCACCAGCACAGGGGTATGAAAACAACAATACTGCTAATGACAATGGGCAATCAGAAGAAGATGATTATGTTCAGATGTCACAAAGCATTCTATTCTCAGACCCTCGCAAAATAACCAAGTTCATCGAAAAGAATGCTCCACAAAACATTACACAGGAAGTAAGTCGTGCAATCGTTTTTTTTTATACTTGCACATTTAAATGCTGACCACTATCATTACATCCTTTCTGAAAATTTTATATAAAACACCATTTTCTATGAACAACAATTTTAAATTTTCCTCTTCTACAGTACATCTCATTTCTTTCCAATTATCTTCTTTTTTAGGACAAAAGGAGATTTACTGAAGCGGTTGAGTATGCGTGCCATGGTTTTGAAGCTTCCTTGCTGATGCTAGTCAGGAACCTAGCCACGAGCCGAAGTGACCCAACGACATCAAGGAACCACAATTCTATGCCAGAGAAATCAATATTACCCAGTCCAAAAAAAGCAAGAGAGCTCCTCCAAGGGAACCAAAGGTACACAAAGACACAGAGTTGCAAGGTCCTAAACATGAGGATGTTGGTACGATTTATTCTCAAGTGGAAACCAAGGATTCAAGTAAAATAACGGCAGATGTAACTAAAGCAAGACCAAGCAATACTACCAGTAAAGAGAATGTACAAGGAGAATCAAAGTTGGATGGTAACACGCATGCCGCCCAACATCCTTCAGTTGGCGCAGTCATATCAATTCTAGAGTCAGAGAAGAAAGAGTTTGATCCTGCTCCCGCAAGCTCTGATGCCAAAACCAAAAAGCTTGTCAGTGAACATGCGAGTTTGGAAAAAGAAGATGAAGCTTCAGTTGATGTGAAGAATCTTAAAAAGGATGAGGAGCATGTAGTTATAGTTGACACAGAAATATCAGCACAACAGAATGCAGTGTTGCCCATAGAGGACCAGCACACCACGAAACATGCTCTTCCCACTGAAAAAAGTGCTGCCACATTCGATAATCAGCTCAGTGATCATGGAAAATTGGAAGAACAAGCTGAAGTTACAGTAGTGGGGCAGGAATGTGGAAATGTTATTCCACTCATTGGTGGCAAAGGAAATAAAGTTCTTGAAGATGCAGAGGTTACATTGGCAGATACTGATAATGCCACAACCAACACCCTCAAGTTTACTCACATTGACAATACAAAAACTGAGCACATAGCGGCTTTGATGAGGGATCTGAAGAGGAAAAGATGTAACAGAGCAGAGGATGATATTGACCAACTTGAAAACAATGAAGAAGAAGTTAAACCAGAAACTACATGCATTAATTTTGCTGCCATCGATCTCAACGCAAACCTGACCTCATCACAGAAGGAACATGTGGTACAGACACCAAACAAGTTAGCAGATGATAGCACTTGCAGTGAAGAATCAGAATCCAAACTAGAAGAAAATAGGAGGAAGGAGTTCTTGAAGTATGTTGGCACCGAGATACACAAAGAGCCTGAATTTCCTTTGTTCGAAGAACCTGAGTTCGTTGATATCGGCACACCTATTCTAGATAGGTTTCAGTTAATGAAGAACATACCACAAATGGAACCTTCAATGGATGGGCTGGAAACTGTGCATGATGCTATTCTGAGGCCTGAGTGCCAACAAATTCTTGCTCAAATGGAGCCTAAAATTATACCAAAGAAAAGGAAAGATGTAAGGTTTGTTGACAAAAAAACAAGAGAACCAAAGTTGAGGAAACCAATGTAACATCACCAGGCAGGTACCGAACTAGGTCTGCTGTGCGTCAAGAGCTCAAAAACAGTCCTATGAAGGATGGAATAGGCACAACACCAAGGAAAAATGCAACTGAATCGGGAGGCAGCCCAAGCAGTAGCAATTCGCGCAGGCAGACTAGGTCACAAGTTGCTGCAGCTATCAAATCAGAGAAGGAAAATTCAGGACCAAGGACACTGACGACAGATGTGCCCCAATCCGCTGCACATGATCCTATGAATAGAAAGCTTGACTTCGAAAGCTCTGAATCGAAAAAAAGGGAAGAAGCAATCAGACGGGCTGCAGATCCTCCACTATTTGATCTCGACACTCCTCCAGATGTCAATGACCTAGGCGAAGGAACTGCAAACGAACAGAAAAATCTTGATGGAACTGAAGCTAGGAAGGAAGAGGTAGCTCAAGATCGCATGAATCCAAAATCGAAACAACCAGCATCTAGCATTACACCAGTGGCTCATGAGTATGAAAAGAGGATTTCCAAGCCAGGACAGTATGCGAAATCGCCTTTTGTCAACTCACAAACTAGTAGAACATTTTATGTCAACAAGTCTGTTGACGAGGTGTATAGCATGGTCTGCCAGCATGGATGGAAACATGCACCAAGGGACCCTTTCAACAAGAAAATAGTTATAGACCTGGATGACATATATGTCAGTCTCGGTGACCTTGTTGAATCTGTTAGGCCAAGGAACAAGTTGTACAACACTGTTGCAGAAATTGGAATCAACATCATCAAAAGGGAAAATCAAAACCCAAAAAAGGTCATTATGCCTCTGCGTATAGCTGTAAGTTATGTCCAATTTGTTCTCTTTCTCTTTTTTTGGATAATCAGATAGAACTTGAAATTAGTGGAACACATGTGCACCTAACTGTTCTTTCTCTTTTTCTCAATAGTAATTGGTTTTACTTTTTATTTGTTCAAGCAGTCGTACCTAATTGAGGGACGTGATAACCTCAAGGAAGTAACACGATGTTTCCCTCATCACAATCCCACATCTATTTTTGTTACATTACAGGTTTGTTTCCCTACAGTTCAAGCTTTTCCTGGAACACCAAAGGATGCATCAGGCCATTACTGGCTTGTTAACCTGAACATCAAAGCCCAGAGGTTCGAGATATATGATTCACTAGGAAACAATTCCGAGCCAGTAAACATGCACGCTTGCCACTTGCTAATTGCTGCCATAAAGACTAACTGGACCAAACAGTATTCCAACTCAAAGATAAAGATCATGGACTGGCCTATAGAGATAATTGATAGCCCGCGCCAAAACAATGGGTAAGCTTCATAATACTTTTCAATTCAAACGTATAACGCATTTTTTATATTTTTTTGGAACAATGTAACTTCATTTTACTGTAGGTTTTTCATTTCTGCTGTTTCTAATAGTCTGACTGAACACATTATATTTTTCATCTCCCAGGTATGACTGTGGTTTTTTCACACTGAAGAATCTTGAAGCATGCCCAAGCAGGACCCCAGCAACGTACTCACAGAAAGACATTCCAAACATAAGGAAGTTGTACACAGATAAATGGTTACGTTTCACGAAGAAAGCAAATTGGCAGTTATTTGTCTAGCAAATGTGGTCAAGTGGTAATTCATATCTCTAACCATGCTCTTTTTTTCCTTTTTTACTGTTACCTATGTATCAATACTGACTTTGCATAGTTACTTTATTTTTACTCTATCGAAAAGAATTCAGCAAATGCAATAAAGTATAAGTTGACAATTGTAAGATACATTTTTTCGCATCAGAAAACATACTGTCTCAAAAATCATTTACGGTTCGTTTGGATGTTTGCTTTCACGCTTGGCATTAGACATTGGCATCCTGCAGGCCCGAATATCCCGAAATTAGATCGTTTGGATGGCCTGGGTATTCATGTGATGCATTCGGTCTAAATATTGAGGTTCCCAGAGTTGGCCTATGGAGCCCGCTCCCGAATACAGAGGCCAAGACCTAAACATTGCGATGCATTCGCTCCTCCCGTCTCTCCCGTTTGTCCCTCGTCTAGTCCCCAATCCTGCTCGACGGGATTTGACTCGCGCCCGAGCTAAGGATCGGCGCCGGCGGCGCGGGTACCACTGCCGCCCATCCCGGCCTCCTCCTCCGGCAAGAGCACGGCGCCGTATTCCTGCCCCGCCGCGCACCCCCTGCGACTTTCCCTCTCCTCCACCTCCACCCTCCCATCGATGTCCTCTGTCTACACCTACAGCACTCCACCGAGCTCCGGCGTCGGTCGCACCTCCACCCGAGCTCTGGCGGCCGGCGCAGGTGCGTTTCCGTAGCCCGCTGCCCCTCCCTCTTCCCAGAGCTCCGGCGGCCGGCCTCCTCCCTTCTCCCCTCTCCCATGTGTGCCGTACACGCGGGCGAGTTGAAGAAGACAACCGCAACCTATACCCCGACCTATCCATGTCAGAGATAGGACTGAAGATTCGTTGACTGAAATCTTGTAATAGAGGATATGAGTAATCATAGTCGACTCATGTATTCCCTCCGACTCCCTGTAACCTGATCTAAAATTGATATGAATATACTTTGGATCTGAGTTTGATGTTGCTTGCGAGAATGATATGAATTTGTTTTGTAAAATGAACATGTCAAAATGCTCACAGAGTGTGTATGTTGTTGTTTGTCGAACAACTATGTATAATGAGTTGCAAAATTGTGTTTATAATAAACAATATAATGACCAAAGTCTCTTACAACTGTAATACCTCGCTTTGACTATCCAAACAACATTTGGTATTTAACTTCAATATCATATCTGAATTCTAAATATCTACACATCCAAACAGAAATATTGATATTCGGTCTCAATATCAATATCTTGTGTATTGGACATTCAACTCAATACAATGCCAAGCCTCCCAATGCAAACATCCAAACGGAGCGTTAAATATTCGCAAAAAGGTCTCCGTACAAATTTGTTCCACAAGGTAACACATATTGAGGCCTGTAATGTAACACATCTTTTTAAAATCAAACACAATGTCCTTCACTTCTTATATATGTTTCTTCTTTATTGCAAATCAATGAAAAACGCCCAACAAACTGTACTTCTCTGGGTTTGCTAGTCGCACCTCGCACGTACGAGCATCGTGACCTGGTTGCTTGCACACACCACAAAGACCTTGTTTTGGTTTCTGTAACTGTAGACCACCTTTCTTTCTTTTTGAACCTGGGCGCCCTTTTGTCGCTGACATTGGTGGGTTCCTAGCTTTCCGATTCTCCACAGTAGCAGCATCTTCTTCCATAGGTACACTTTCTTGTGAATCATTAGCAGGGTTGGTGTTCACTGGATGCTTGGCGCTCTTCCTTTTTTTGAGTGCATCAGCATTAGCCTTTTTCAAATCTGCCATCTCTTTCTCCATTGCTCTCATGTGCCGTTCAGCTATTTCATTAGTTTTCTCTGAGGCCGCTAAACCAACAGCAAGCTTAGCAAAATCACTGCAGAGGTTACCATATCTAAGCAATCTCATATCTTTTCTAGATAGTTTCTGGCCAACAGGTTTTTCTTGCCTCTCATCCCGCGGTGCAACTATGTCGGGAGGGGGTAGGCACCACCTGGGTAGGATGTAGTGCTCTGGGTATTTTGTAACCATCCCTATATGTGACATAACTTTCATTGCATGGCAGCACAGGATACCATCCCTGTTAATTTTGCAACATTCACAATTGTAGATTCCATTAGCTACATCAGCATCGACACGATAACTCCTCCTACCGTACCCGCGCACGGATCCTTGTATGGGGAAAACCTCATGAATGCTCCCTTGTTCAGTAACACCAATGTCACGAACATTGTAGGATGTAATCTTGCGAAGCTCAAGCTGAAAGCGGTTGTAGATGGGCATGGTGTATGTCTGAAGGATCTGCACTACAAGAAAATCATCATGTAGAGACGTTAAATATAAGACGCTTTTGTTTTCGTCTTTAGGATAGGGGGGAGCTCAACGTATGGACGTTTCTTTAGACGTTCCACATAACGTCTCAATTTTTTTATTTATTGACTAACAAAATAAATAGATTTGCTAATTTGTGGGTATGTAGAGACGAATCCTGAGACGTTTTAGAATGCGTCCGTACAGTCAACCTTTTAAGATTGAAGAAATTGATTTTGTGCTCGCTACCAGATTGGTAATACGTACATACAAACTGAACGGAAAAAAAAGCCCGTGAGGAAAAGAAAAACCCATGGTAAATACAAATATATAGCGCAAGCTATGTTCTAACTGTCGACCACAATTTTGTTTCAAGCGATCCTTGTAGGCAAGTGAATCGCGACACGTTCCTAATGTTGCCGAGCTATATTTTTAGGTATATACTCCGTATATAGTAAAACTATGTACAGCTTCTACGTTTTTGGAACAAATAACCCTTCCTATCTCCCGTGTATTCGACAAACTCTTTAGATGATAGGTTTCAAAAAAAAAACTCTTTAGATGATATACACCCAAAGAACGAAACCATCCAGAGTTCGCATCTGCTTCTATCTGCACAGGAAACCTTCCATGTATCCCGTATATTGGACAAATTCTTTTTTTTTCGCGAATTATATTGGACAAATTCTTGAGCTGATATATACCCAAAGAAACGAAACCGCCCAGAGTTTCGCATATGTTTCTATCTCTTCCCGGTTCAGACTAAACCTAGAATCTTTTTGCCTCACAAAGACCTCTTCTGCGGCCGGACGCTGTCAGGTTAATTTCTTCCTTCTTGTCATGCTTTCTTCTTAATCTGAATCTGTCATGTGCATCGATGTATACATCAACCATGTCCGTTGCTTTCCCGTGTAGACCGGAGAGGATGGATCTTCTTCTTTTTATATAGTTTCTTGCTCATCTCTTGTCTCAATCACGTGAAGCCTTTCTGCTCGTAAATTGCTGAAAAGTAAAAGAGATCAATTACTTAAATTCGGTGCTACATACTTCACAAATCTTCAGATTATTTGGTGACTAAGTGCCTCTATTAGAGATATGTTAAAGGCAATTCGCATCTGGTGATAAATCCTTTATATACATATACATGGAGTTCGACAACTACTATTCAGTATTTGGTAAGCTTTAGTGCTTAACTGGATTTTGTTACAGTCAATAGGTGCGGTGATAAAGTAAAAGGCCTGTATAAGCTTGGTAATACTATTTAGTACTTACAGCTTTACTTTTTCTAATTTAAAGCTAGATATGGTGAGATGGTTATTGCTAGTGTCAGGCTCGAGTTTTCAGAAAAGATAAGAAAATAGGTTAGTTTAGATTTGAGTAGATAACATATGTCGAAAAGTACAAAAAGCAACAATAAAATCTAGTATGCCAACATAGATGAATTTAAAGAAAAAGCTGCAGAAAAATCTTTCTTCATGTATTGCAAGATCAAACTAGTATAGCTTTATCAGGGAGAAAACTTGTAAAGTTCCTGTAATAATAGAGAACCCCTTGAATTTTTTGTATATGATTTCAGAGAAGACGGCACGGGAAAATTCAGTTTTGCAAGGATGAACTTGAAATTATGATTTAATTTGATCTTATCCTGCAGCATACTGAAGTGCAATGGATCGGGAATGGATGAGTAAACCAAGAGCAAGCGTTGAATATAAACATGGTGTTGAGGAATTCCTTTCTTTTGCATACCGTGATGTTCCACTTGGTGAAAAGATCCTTTGTCCATGCGTAAATTGTGCAAACAAAGCAAGAGAGAGTTATGATGAAGTGAAAACCCACCTACGGTGTGATGGTATTGTTCAAGATTACACCAGATGGGTTTTCCATGGAGAGGAATGTGATGCACCATCCGATGCATTTGCACACATATCAGAGAACAATAGGAATTTTGCTTTTCCTGGTAATCCAATGAATAATGTTGTACATGATGGGCACAAAAGAATGGATGATATGTTAGGTCTTGTAAATGCTGTATATGGTACTACTCTCAGTAATAGCTTTGAAACAGTATCAAGCCCATCCGATGGTGCTCAATCTGAATTTGCCAATATGGAACCTGATGTGGCTGATAGTTTGAATTCTCCATATGATAAAGGTGATGGAAAGAGAGAAAGCTTCTTACAAGATGCGAACATAAAGTTGCACAACGGATGTGAAGCCTTTTCAAGGTTGTCATTTCTAGTCACCATATATCACTTGAAAGTCCTACATGGTTGGTCACAAGAATCATTCACGGATCTACTTGGTGTATTGTCTAAAGCACTTCCTCAAGAGGCAAAGTTACCAAAGAAATACCGTGAAGCCAAAAAGATCATCCGTGGTTTGGGGCTTGAGTATGAGAAAATCCATGCATGCCCTCAAGATTGCATGCTTTTTCGAGGGGAAAGAGCTAACCAACAGTCTTGCCATGTGTGCGGTACATCTCGTTGGCTGACTGATAATGATGGAGAAGGTCCAATTTTATCTAAGAAGAACAGGAAGATACCAGCAAAGGTGTTGCGGTACTTCCCTTTGATTCCAAGGCTCCAAAGGCTGTATTCAACTACCAAAACATCTAATGACATGCGCTGGCATGATGAGGGACGCACCAAAGATAAATTTCTGCGACATCCAGCTGATGGTGGGTGTTGGAAAGATCTCGATGACAGATATCCCAAATTTGCTCGAGGATCCCCGTAATGTACGCCTTGGTCTTGGAAGTGATGGTTTTAACCCATTCAGGAACATGAGTTCAAAGCACAGTACTTGGCCAGTGATGCTTATTCCGTACAACCTACCACCTTGGATTTGCATGAAACAAATATCTTTCATCATATCAATGATCATTCCTGGACCACATTCCCCCGGTAATGATATAGATATATATTTGCAGCCATTGGTTGATGAGCTCCAACAACTGTGGAATGGTGTGGACACATATGATGCTTCTTCGAAGGAGAATTTTCCCCTCAAAGCTGCATTATTGTGGACTTTGAACGATTTCCCTGCATTAGCTTACCTTTATGGTTGGACCACAAGTGGTCAATATGCATGCCCATCTTGTGCTGCGTTTACAAAGTCCAGATGGCTAAATAATGGGAGGAAATGGTGTTTTATGGGTCATCGACGATGGTTGCCAAAGGATCATTTATATCGACGAAGCACGATGGAGTTTGATAAGACCGAAGAAACAGATCTCGCACCTGAAACTATGACTGGCAGCTCAGCTTTGAATATGTTGAAGGGCAGAGTGTTTGTGCTAGGCAAAAAGATCAAAGTAGCTACCGAAGGAAAAGGCAAGAAAAAAGGCAAAAATGTTAAAAATGGGAAAGCAAATAGTGAAGATCATAAACGTAAGAGAAATGTGACAAAGAAAAAATCAAGTACGCCTAGTAATCGTGACAAAAAGAAGCCAGAGGATTGGTTTAAAAAAAAGTCAATATTCTTTGAATTGCCCTATTGGAAGCTCAATAAGTTAAGGCACAATCTTGATGTGATGCATATAGAAAAAAATGTGTGTGACAATTTAATTGGGACGTTATTGGATATTGATGGCAAAACAAAGGATGGCTTTAACGCACGATATGACTTGGAGGTAATTGGAATTCGAAAAGACCTTCAGCCTTTCCCAGATGACAAAGGAAAACAGACATACCGCCCCGCACCTTTCACTATGTCTAGAGAAAAGAAGGAAATTCTTTGTTCAATCATCAAGAAGATTAGGACCTCTGATGGCTACGTGTCAAACATTTCTAGGTGTGTCAACATGAAAGATTGTACATTGAGTGGTATGAAAAGTCATGACTGTCATGTCCTCATACAAGATATACTTCCCATAGCACTTCGGTCTTGCTACCCCAGCAAAGAGGTCATGAGCATAGTTATCCGGTTGGCTAATTTTTTTAAGAAGATATGCTCCAAAGTTCTAGAAGACACAGAGCTTGATGAACTACATGACAGTATTGTGATGACACTTTGTGATATGGAAAGAATATTTCTTCCATCATTTTTTACTGTCATGGTGTACTTAATGGTGCACTTAGTTGAAGAAGTTAAGCTTGGTGGTCCAGTGCACTACCGTTGGATGTATCCTCTAGAAAGGTATGAAATTTCAGTTTGATTTTCTATCTTCAAGAATTCATGAAAATAACATTTTTTTACATTTAGATCATTTGTTCGGCTGAAGTCATTTGTACACAATAGAGCTTATCCAGAAGGTTCAATTGCTGAAGGATATATTGCTGATGAATGCTTGACCTTCTGTTCAAGATTTCTAGAAGGAACTACACGTTTTACAAAACCAGCTAGAAACCCCAATCCTCCAGATAACACAAAGGATATGTATATGTTTAATAGTTCTGGCCAACCAATTGGGAAGGGCACCATATTAAGCCATTTGGATAACCACCTTCTTCTACATGCACATCGATATGTCTTGCGACACTCTGATGAGCTTAAAGATTTGCGCAGGTATGTGTTACTTCTGTCTTTACCTATTTTATACACAACTTGATGAATTTATTTTTATTCAATTGCTCTACCCGTTGCAGAGAATTTCTGGACCATGAGAAGGGCAAACAATCCCTGTTAGCTAATTTGAAGGATGCTAACATTGAGATGTTGATTAACGAACACTTTGCTGATTGGTTGGAACAGAAGGTACATTCGATCATGCTTCTACACAATGGACTTGCATAAACCATGAACTAAACGCAATTTATATACAGGTTTTGGAACATGATGGACGGGGATTCAGTGAGAAGATAAGAGCACTGGCTGCAAAACCAAATAAATATGGTGTGCGTTACAGTGGATATATTATTAACGGTTTTAGGTTCCATACTATGGCCCGTGAGACTGGGCGCGTCACACAAAATAGCGGCATAGTGAACGTTGCAGCAGATGGAGTTAGTTATTATGGTAGATTGTCTGACATTTGGGAATTATCATATCAGGATTATAAGGTTGTGCTCTTCAAGTGTGATTGGTATGATGTTCATCACAAAGCTGGCTTTAAAATAGATGAATTTGGATTCTCTCTTGTAAACTTCTCTCGGAAAATACACACTGGTGAGAAATTAGAGGACGATCCTTTTGTCTTTTCTTCTCAAGTGAAACAGGTTTTCTATGTTGAAGATCCAAAACATGAAGGATGGAACACAGTGGTTGGAGGCAGCCCACCACGTGATTTTTTTGATATGGGCGAGGAGCAATCATCAGATGAATCTGATGATAGTAGCGGGGAGCAATCATCGGATGAAACATATTAGAGCAAAGTGTATTTAGCACATTTGTAGGCAAGTAGACTGGATGTATTTGCTATTTGCTTATCCTAATTTGTATAATTGTCAAACCAGTTTGAAACACACATTGGATGTCAAAGGAAAGAGACCAGTATTTGAACTAAAGGAAATTCAGAACAAATACTACAGTTCTGCAAAGGTTCTTCACAATGGAAACGTTGACCCACCTCGCTGGCTCGTGTACTTCCCGCAGGCGCAGCGCATGGCTCCGCCGATTGCTCGCTGTTCTTCACCACCGTCTTCACCTCCTTCTTCACAAGTGGTGTCGACTACCAGCAAGTGACCTACAACGTGGGGGAGGGGGAGCTGTGGTCCGCTAAGTACAATGGCAATTTCGTACCGCCGCTCCTTCTCCACCACCGACGCCAAAAGAGGAAGAGGAGGACTCGGAGTTCTTCGGGGATGACGCCTGTGGCGACAGCGCAGACAGCGGCGACTACAGAGCCTTCAATCGCTAGTTTTTAATTTGAATTCGAGACACTTTTGTACATACTCGCTAGAAATCGAATGAAATCCGCCGTCTTTTGCGTTTCCGAATGAAATCCGACGTCTTTTGATGGGAAATGGAGCTAGAGGCGCAGGCGGCCTACCACGGCCCCGACGACCCAAAGGACGCACCGGGGTAGTACCTCCTCATCGGCCGCTCCGGTGAAGAGGACTACCGGCAAGTCAACTACAGCGCGAGGGAGGGGGAGCTGTGGTCCGCTAAGTACTATGGAAATTTCGTTGACCTCGCCATCGCCGCTCCTTCTGCACCACCGACGCCAAAAGCGGATGAGGAGGACTCAGAGTTCTCCGGGGACGACGCCTGCGACAATAGCGCAGACATCTAAGTGACCTACAATGCGGGAGAGAAGGTCCGCTAAGGACTATGGCAATTTCCTCGACCTTGCCACCGCCACTCCTTCTCCACCACCGACACCAAAAGAGGAGGAGGAGTTCCCCGGGGACGATGCCGGCAGCGACGGCGCAGACAACGGCGACTACATATCCTTCAATCGCTACTTTTTTATTTGAATTCGGGATACTTTTGTTACTCGCTAGAAATCGAACGAAATCCACTGTCTTCACCTCCTCGTCGGCCGCTACGTTGACAAGAACTACGGGCAGGTGACCTACGGAGCGGGGGAGGGGGAGCTGTGGTCCGCTAAGGACTATGGAAATTTCGTCGACCTCATCAGCGTCGTTCCTTCTCCATCACCGACGCCAAAAGAGGAGGATGAGGACTCGGAGTTCTCAGGAGACGATGTCATCGCAGACAGACAGAGGCGACTACAGATCCTTCAATCGCTAGTTTTTTTATTTGCATTCGGTATACTTTTGTACATACTCGCTAGAAATCGAATGAAATCCACCGTCTTCACCTCCTCGTCGGCGGATTCGTTGACAAGAACTACGGGCAGGTGACCTACGGCGCGGGGGAGGGGGAGCTGTGGTCCGCTAAGGACTATGGCAATTTCGTCGACCTCATCACCGTCGTTCCTTCTCCATCACCGACGCCAAAAGAGGAGGATGAGGACTCGGAGTTCTCAGGAGACGATGTCATCGCATACAGACAGAGGCGACTACAGATCCTTCAATCGCTAGTTTTTTATTTGCATTCGGTATACTTTTGTACATACTCGCTAGAAATCGAATGAAATCCACCGTCTTCACCTCCTCGTCGGCCGATTCGTTGACAAGAACTACGGGCAGGTGACCTACGACGCGGGGGAGGGGGAGCTGTGGTCCGCTAAGGACTATGGCAATTTCGTCGACCTCATCATCGTCGTTCCTTCTCCATCACCGACGCCAAAAGAGGAGGATGAGGACTCAGAGTTCTCAGGAGACGATGTCATCGCATGCAGACAGAGGCGACTACAGATCCTTCAATCGCTAGTTTTTTATTTGAATTCGGGATACTTTTGTACATACTCGCTAGAAATCGAATGAAATCCACCGTCTTCACCTCCTCGTCGGCCGATTCGTTGACAAGAACTACGAGCAGGTGACCTACGGCGCGGGGGAGGGGGAGCTGTGGTCCGCTAAGGACTATGGCAATTTCGTCGACCTCATCACCGCCGTTCCTTCTCCATCACCGACGCCAAAAGAGGAGGATGAGGACTCGGAGTTCTCCGGAGACGATGCCATCGCAGACAGACAGAGGCGACTACAGATCCTTCAATCGCTAGTTTTTTTATTTGAATTCGGGATATTTTGTACATACTCGCTAGAAATCGACTTTTGCGTTTCCGAATTTGGAGGGTGCCAGTGAAGATGCTCTTAATGATAAAATTAAAAAAATTCTTTTGTTTTGGCGCTAACGTTATTAGTTTTACCGCTTGTAGAAAAATATATTCCCGCTTATTTTTCGTCATCGCGCTAACTTTTGTTGATTTACCGCTTCGCCCGCTTATATTTTGAGAAAAAAATCCCGGAGTATATATACTTTTGGTGACATTTTCCCCTCGCCCCCATCTTTAGACGAAGCGGAACCCTGGCTGCATCTCTCCAGCCGCCACCGTGTTTCTTGAACTGCTCATCAAAGATCAGATCCGCTGCCACGTGCTTCCGTCCAGGTTTGTGCTCCGTCAAATCCATCTCGTTTACACTTTTTTCCTTCCACTATTAAGTTAGTTTGTGCGCCTGTGAGGGCGGCCGCACCGGTGCTGTCGCCGTCGATCGCGAAGAGGTAGTAGTTGGTGCGGCCTTGCGGTGATTCAGTGCTTTTGTGCGTGTGCGATGGGTTTGGTCGCCAATCCATCCTTTCAGTTAGTTATTACCGTGAAAAGCTGGTCTGTGTTCAGATTCTACCAATTCTGCTCAGAACTAGCATGTAGGAAGGTTCAAGAAAATGAAACGGATCTGGTGATCTCTATGTTGCTATGAAAATGTTTCTGGGTCAGGCAGGTCGTTGGGCCTGTTGTTGGCTGTAGCATGATATCGATTTTGGCAGCACATAAATGTATACATAAATCAAACCTGATTTTCTATTACAGAAGGCTGACTGATTTTGCATTCATGTAGGAAAGATATTATGTCGAATATACCTCGACGACTGCGAAAGATCAATTTTTCTGAACATGAAGTAGAAAATGTGGAGCTCAGTGAAGATGTCTTACAAGGTCCTCCAGAGATCGATAATATATTGCCAAAGATACCTCATGAATCTACTAGCCCAATTAAGATAATCTGTAAGTTTTGCTACATTTTATCCAAGATACATATGGTTGTCATTTGCCACTGTTGTATGCATCGTTGTGATATTCCTACATGCAGGGCCCAATGGAGACATGCGACAAATAGTGGGGGCCTTTCGAAGTCAACTTTTGTTAAACTTAAAAGGAGGAAAGATTATTGTTGGGACCGATCGAAATGGAGTTCCAAATGAAAGATCTGGTTCCATTCTTAGTAGTTATCTTACTGAACTAGCACAAAATTCGACAATTGCGCCATTGCATATTCCAAGATGGGACAATGAGATGTTTGAGCCAAAAAAACAGGAGATGATCAAACTTGTTGAGGTAAAATTATCATTACACGATAGTACAACATAAATTATTCTGTTTATTAACATTTTAACAATACACTTTGCTTGCTGAAGGTTAAATTTGTTTACCCTCCCGAGACAAAGCAGCTTACACGAGACTGGATCTTAATGACACTTGCAAAAAAGTGGAGAGCCTACAAATCTTTCCTGAAGAAAAAATATTACAATCGCAACACAAGGTCTTTGGATGAAATTTGGAAAGATGTTCCACGTGGTGTTAATGAGCATCAATGGCTTGCTCTTGTTGGAATTTGGTGTCAGGATTCCCACATGGTACTACATCTTTATTTTCTCATGTTTAAACCAGATCCTGAAATCACTTTTCTACTATTACTACTGTTTAAATCTTCCTTACATGCAGAAAATATGTCTGAAGAATTCAGAGTGTGCAAAGCAACAGAAGAATTCACACACAACTGGGCGAAAGGGCCATGCTCGGCTCCTAAAAGAGATGGTCTAAATTTTTGTTAGAAAAACTTAAGGTCTGCTCACAGAAATACGATTACTGAACCATGTAATGTACTTTGTTTTACAGGAAACTGAAAGGAATGGAGAGGTTAGTAAGATTGAACTATGGGATCGAGCACATAAAAGAAAGGAGGATAATGATTCTAACAACGTTAACACAATAATGGTACAACTCTACTTATTACATGTGTTTAGAGAACAAAAGTGATTTAGTTCATTATTTAAATGCTGTGTTTATTTCATAGGATACAACTCATGATGAGTTATGTAAAAGAAAATTAGATGACAAGGAAAGTCTTTCACCCAGAGATGATAGTGAAGTGTCTAAAACTTTACTTGCAAAAAGGACAAAACTTCGGGGATTTTATCATGATAAGTTTTGGAACCATGTAAAGGTTTCTCAAGGAATGACTTTTCTAGAGGAATCTCACGGAGAGTTCAAACTACGAACTATTGGAGATAATGTAGAAAACATGATGGATGAGTTCCAAATGATGCGTGCGTTCCTGGCAAAAAAGTTCCCAGGAGAGGATTATAGAGATGTAATGGAAGCTGCAGAAAATAGTGAGGTTAGCACCTGCATCAATCTCTGGAAAGATGAATTAATCAATAACAATATATACTTTCTTATCATGTTCTTGTTTCAGGTTGACCTCCATGGAAGAGCCAACGATACAAACACCCAACATGAAATAAGCAATGATATTCATGAATCACCCCACAATATGCACACTTCATCAAATACTCTCCAGGTGATGCAATAGTTGTTATTAATATTTTCATAGTTAACAAGTATTTAATGGATGGTCCTACATTCCTTTATGTGTTGTTTGTTGTAAACAGAAATTGCCTCCTGGGAAGGGTACTAGAATAAAAGAGGGATGTGTCAATTCATCCTTACCACATGAGGATGTGATTACTAAGGTATGCCCACGGCTTTTACTCAGTTCAAGTTGTGCCTGATTTTTGTTTAGCATGAACTGAATTGTGTTTCAACTGTAGGAAGCACACGTGAAAATTTATGCTAAAGAAAATCAAGGTTGTGTATCACGTGAGCAGGTTACTAAGCAGGTATATGCTACCTGGATTTTCATTTTGAATCAGTGTCGTTCTATTGTTTTCTACAAGTAGTATTATTGATTATGTTTGTTATTCACAATTGCAGCAACCGCGTCTAGATAATTATAGCAAAGAGAGTTATGCCAATTCATCTTTAGGACGTCGGCGCATAATTGCTATGGTACAAAAGAACTTTCATTCAGTCATTAGATCATAACTAATGAAAACATGTTATGTATAGCTCATATGATCTTTGGCTGCAGAAAGCAAATAACGAAAACTCCACCGAAGCCGATCAAGGTTGTGATATATCATCTTTCCCTCATAATCAACCTTCGAGTAAGGTATATGCAAACAACCTATCTAAACCAACATGCTTTTGTTGTTTAATAAAAGTAGTAGTGTCATTTTTTAAATGTTCTATTTCTTCAAGTTACAGGATAAATTTGAAGTCTTTTTGTTTTCGGCAAACCCGAGAAACAAAAATAAAGTTGTAGCGATAGGATCTTTGATTACTCAAGATAAAACATATGTGGTTGGAGGAAACATGCTTGGAGATGAATATTGTGCAGTTCTTGTTAACATTCCTACACCTATTGCGGATGAAAAATTGCCTAGACCGTATGAAGATATTCAAACTGTCAGAGATGCTTTGGGTCATGTTATCGCTTGGCCTAGGTTCTATGTAAGTTCATTTTCATATGTACAAACATTACATTCCCTTCCTAGTTTTCATGCTTGCTTAAATATTTATTTATAAACTTTATGCGTTGTAGATCAAAAAGAAGAAATTGAGCTCAAACCAGCCAAATAGTAACCTGGTATGTTACGTGCTTCTCATTTTTCTTTTTAAGGGAAGATTAAGGAAATCTCTAATGATTCGGTTTTAATAGCTGGATCCAAGTATGTTACTGTGCCTCTTCCATTTATTTTGTGTGACAAACATGCAATTAGTGGTACTGTTTGTCTATCCCATGAACATGTGAGCAAAACCAACAGTCAAGTGGTCATCTGGTTGTGTACTCTGGTGTGGTTTCTTATGACCTTCCTTTTGGAAGCGTGAATAGAACTGATGTCAATGCAGATTCAGCAAGCGGAGTTGAGTTGAAAGCTCCAATTAAGTACAGGAGTTGAGAATGGAATTGTTAACCTGCCAACACGTGTCCAAAGGACATTTGTAAATTCATCTTGTCATTATGAAAATATTGCCAATACACAGTAGAAATTTGGCCCCGCTGGCAAAAGGATGCAAGTTGTAACCGAGAATAACATATCTTCAGCATGCAGGATTAGTCTTAGACCCAATTTTTTATTTAATCAACTGAACTTGTCATCTTTCCCTCTATTAGCTTATTCCATGGAGTTTCTCATTTGACCGTGATTTGCTTTTCAGGTCAAATCTGGAGCTAAGTAGGACTGAAAGTGATGAATATGGAGAGGGCAAAAGCTTTAGTTTCTGGCTCGATAAATCTGTGGAGGGATATTCATGAGTATTTTTTTAGAGATAATTGTAATATAGGATTTTATTGATTTGTACTCTTCATCATCTTTCCTGATGTATCTGTGAATTATTTATATGGATATACTATTAAGTTTCAAATTTTATTAGTATTAATGAATTTATTTTTGTTTGCTCTATATTTTTCTGTGTTAATTGGTCTTGCCTTGTACGTGACCTTAAATATGAAGAAAAAAATCATAAGAAAACATATCAATTTTTTAATTGAATTTCCAAATAATAATAAATTATGCCAGCACATCAATTTTGAGACGCCATGCCCAAAATACAAGATAATGTATGTACAAGTACCGATGTATGTACATGTATACGTAATGTGTATGGGCGTATAATATGTATGGGCGTATAATGTTCACGTGAATAAAGCATCTCAAAAATCTATTGAGACGCAAACTAGGCGTGTCTATTAAAACGTCTCTACGTGGGTAGACATGCTTTCTAACGTCACTATGAAAGCGTCTTTATGTACTTAGACACGCTTAGCAAGCGTCCTTATGTTACTTGAGACGGTGCATAAGGAGACGATCCTATGACGCTTTATGAAAGCGACTCTACAGCTCTCTAGAGATGAAATATCACGTCTCTAGCCTTCAAATTTAGCGTCTCTACATGCCTGTTGTGTTGTAGTGCTGCTTCTCCATAGGAAAGTCCCCCCAAAGCCTAACTGTCTTCTCATCACCATCAAACTCATGAGCATCTTCAGTTACATCAATTCTTTCCTGCAGTTTCATGTACTGCTTGAAGAAACGAACAAGGCTATCATGTGGATGAACATACTCTCTTAAGAACAACATTAAACCCTTCACTTCTAGATGTAGTTTGAAGGAATGGGAAAAACCGGTGGCGGAAATATGCTGGCACAAAACACTCACGCAAATCATAGAGGTCAAGAAAATGTGTGTTATCTGCAACCCCATGCGTTTCCACCATAGTTGCCCACCGCTGTTCAAACTCTTCCGGTGTCATGCTGTAGTCAATCACATCATTAAACTGTAAACACAAATCTTCTCTCTGAGCAACAAAAGTACCAAGTTTTTCCTGTACTTTTTGCATTATATGCCATCTGCAGAACCTGTGTATGATGCCAATAAACACAATGAGGATAGCAGTTCTGATAGCTGCATCTTGATCAGTAATGATGTTCAATGGATGTAGTCCATCCATTGCCTCTAAAAATCGCTCAAACAACCACACAAAATTCACAGAAGATTCATTCCTCACAAAACCACAACCAAGCTGGATGGATTGACCATATCTATTTATTCCAATGAAAGGAGCACATGGCATGCTCGTCTTGGTTTGTCATGAATGTTGTATCAAAAGAAATACAATCATTGTACGGGGGTAGACATCTCTTGCTTTGCTATCCACCCGAACAGGTTCTCCACTTTATTTTACGCATCTAGCTTGAACTTGTAGAAAAATCGGGATCATCTTTCTTGATTTCTTCAAAGTACTCTAGCAGCTTCGGGATATCTTTAATCCTGTCATAGTTCCCTAGTTTTGCGGTGTAGTTACTAAGCTGTTTTTGCTCGTTGTATGGGACATTCGCTTGCTCCCATATAGCTCCCCCATGATTTCCATGATTCTTCCTGAAGTAAGGTTGACTTCATGCAACAAGTCAATGAACTTTTTCTCTTCTGCGAGGATCTTGTTGTGGGATCTCAAGTACTTCTTCAGCGCAAACTTGTCAATCACCTCATGTGTATGCACCTCAACAAACTGAGTAACTTTCCATCTAGCACCATCACGTTTTACTCGAAGCTTTGCTTTGCAGTCTGTCAGGACAGTTAGCTTACGATTCCTCTGCTTAACTGGGACTGCTTCTTCTTCTCTAGGCTTCCCAGATTTGTTGCAGACATAAACAAATTTATCTAGCTCACCATCTTTAGCACATCTCCTAGATGATTCTATCTTCACTGAAAAACCAACGTGGTGAGCATATCTCGTTGTAGTCTTTGCAAAGCTAGTTCAGAGTGTGTCAAACATCATGCCAACAAATGGAACCTTTGGAACATATCCTTCAGGCGTTGACTCAACCTCGGCTTCACCATCGCTTTCCTCACTTGGAAAGTGTAACTCCGATCCGTGCACGCGAATCAGCTTGCCGATCATTGTTTGAAGGACCTGCTTCATCTCCTTGGGGATCGACACGATGGCCTCCGACTTCGGCGGCTGCCCGGCATGTTGATCAGTTGATGTACTAGCTTCAGGAGTTGCATTGAGATCAATGCCACCAAACCAGTATTCAAATCCGCGAGCCCTTGGCATTATTCTTCAAAACAAATATCTGCATGGAATCAATGACATGAATCATTAAGATTTTTTGGTTGCACAATATTTTTTTAAAGTAAATTTACATCTTTTTTTTTACCATCTTCAGTTAAATAACATTCTCCCTTTTTATTTTTTCCCCTGTGTGTTTACAGGTGCAAGTTGTAAATATCTTCCGCAGAAAACCAAGGCAATACCAGGGAAAGATCATGTGACTGTCATGGCAACCAGTATGGGCAAATATTATGCAGTACTACCTTTACTAATGGCAAACCAGTATGAACTGATAACCAGTATTAGCATGTAGAGGTGCAGTCTAGTGTTCTTTTATGTAGCTCTGCCCTAACTTTGTGTTCTACCAGTTACATGCTTTTTTCTTTGCGTTCTACATGGTTGTCCTACCTTTTGTGTTCTACCAGTTACATGCTATCTACATGCTATCTACTTTTTGTGTTCCATCTTTTTTTTGTGTTATATCCTGTGTTCTACATGCTATCTTTGTGTTCTATGCTATTTTTTTTAAACTTGTTACTTTTTGTTTGTCCTATAGTTACATTAGTGGCACATGTAACATAGCAGTAATTTATTTTCTGGCACATGAAACGTGGGGCATGTAACTATAGTTACATTAGTGTCAACTACTTTTGTCTGAAGGCAGTAGATAAGTCACCTACTAAGTGTATGTAACATACATTAGTGGCAGCTATAGTTGTCTAAAGACTTGATGCTGCCATATTTTTCACTAGATGTAGCAAAGGGAAAGGTGCATGTAACTGAATCTGTTCAAGATAGTACCTCCAGTCAACTGAATTTGCAGAGGGATAGACGATGTAGCAGGGGCGGGGCTGGAGGTGATTTCCCTGGACCTGCTAGTCGCCAGATGTAGCAGATCCCTCCCTCAATGTGGCAGATTTTCTCCCTATATATATGTAGCAGATCTGAAACAAGCAAGTATGTAGCAGATCTCTTCCTCAATGTAGGAGATCTCTTCGTCAAGCTGATTGAAACGATGTAGCAGATTAACTGGTGGCAGGAACTGGACGAGAGGAGAGGAGGTTTTTTCTCAAGAATCTGGATGTGACTGTTCTTCCCTGGTTCATCCTTGTTCTTGGCGTGTTGAAGAAGAAGATGGGGATCCAACGCACATGTAGCGAGTAAGAAGAAGATGAGATCCGATGTAGATGTAGCTTTATGGTGCGGTCCCCAAAAAAGTGGCGTTCACGTGGGAGATGCGGGGAGATGCTCGTATGCTGCGGGGGTCCCCACGGTGGGCCAAAAAAAGGAAAGTGCGTGGTCCCCACGGTGGGCCAGAAAAGGAAAGTCCACCTGGTCAAACTGACCTTGTTTTACCAGGAATCGAGGTCGACCTCGATGTAGCACAGCCCGCATCTCCTTCTACACATGCCACAATGAACCAGTTCCGCGGCCGATCCACATGCGAGGAAGTACAATCACGCGACGACCGATAGCTACGCGGATGGTGCATGTGCGAGCGATCAAGTACAACACGACAAAAGTAATCCACGCAAGCGAGTGCAGCGCGGGCCGCGCGCGAGTACATGCGCGTGTGCTATGCGAGTATGCCATGCATCGCGAGCAAGCAAAAGTACTTTCCTATACCATCAGCCAAAAGAATGAAGCCCCGTACACACCATTGCATGCAAGTTGTTTTTAACTCGCGATCGAATCTTAGCTCGACTAGAGGTACAACTAAATACACTAACGAGTACAGTTACGCACAACACTCGAGTACAGTTGAACATATAGACGAGTACAAGTACAGTCACGCACATGAGCAGGTACAGTCGTGCACACGAGCAGGTACAGTCACGCACAACACACGAGTATAGTTGAACACACGAGCGAGTAGTACAGTCACGCACACGAGCAGGTACAAACGCGCATACGAGTAGGTACAATCGTGAACACGAGCAACTACATGTACAGAAGTACAGTGACGCACACGAACAGGTACAGTCGCGCATATGTACAGGTACAGTCCCGCACACGGGCGAATACAGTTAGCGAGTAAAGGAAAAAATTGCACCAAATACACTAGTACTTATCAGTTGAAACACGAGTACAGTTAGGTACACACCGCAGGTACAATCATAAAATTATTGAAAGTACGAAAAAAAAGTATGTCCAAACCTATCAACATGGGATCTAGTTTTGAAGATCTCGACGCGAGGATCTCAAAAGTGAAAACGGTTCGTAATTTGCACTTACGGTTCTCAAGATATTTCATTTTGAAAAAAAATGAATCTAGAAGAAAAACGGAAAAACTGACACAACCCAGTTTTCTCTCTCCTCTCCATCCCCATCTTGCTTCCCCTTGCGACAGGTGGCGAGCATGGAGACCACTTCTCAGGAATTTTCTGGCACCACAGCGCGCCACTTATCACGTGCAGAACGAGTTGCCTTTCCTGCCTTTTTTTTAACGATTTCGGCAACTTCACGTAGAGCAAAACGTTTTGGCTGAGCAATTGGACCATGGCCCAGCACGGATGTACAATATTAAATGGGTCCATAAAACGCGCGGCCCATCAGCACCATGCAAAGCGGCGCAGGTACGGCCGGACGGAGAAAAGACCACGGGCAAACGCATCAGTTTAGACCGATTAGCTTGTGCAATGTGGTGTTCAAAATTGCATCCAAGGTACTAGCAAACCGGCTAAAGAAAATTCTTCCTGAGATTATTTCTGAAGAACAATCTGCTTTTGTGCCTGGTCGCCTCATCACTGATAATGTCATTACTGCATATGAGTGTTTACACTTCATGAAAAAGAATAGAAGTAAGAGGAAGGTTCATTGCGCTCTTAAATTGGATATGCGAAAGGCATATGATCGACTAGAGTGGGATTATCTAGAGGCTATCATGAAGAAATTGGGCATATCTCCAAGATTTGTTGAGGCTGTTATGAGAGGTGTTCGGTCTGTTTCTTTTTCGGTTCTATTCAATGGGTCTCGCACGGAAGAGTTTAAACCCACCAGAAGCATTAGGCAGGGAGACCCTATCTCCCCATATCTCTTCTTGCTAGCAGCTGAAGGTTTATCATGCCTCTTGAAGAATGCTTCAGACTCTAGAGAGCTGAACGGAATTCAAATTGCTGATAGTGCACCAAGAGTAAATCACCTTTTGTTTGCTGATGACTGTATTCTTTTCTTTAAGGCGGCCTCTGCTGATGCAAATAAAATGAAGGATATTTTGTTGAAATATTGCAACGCATTCGGGCGAGAGGATAAATAATGACAAATCATCGGTGTTCTTTGGGAAGAAGTGCTCGATTCTGTGAAGGCTTGCATCAAAGTGATACTGGAAGTACCGAATGAATCGATGAATGACAAGTATTTGGGGCTACCATCTGATGTTGGGAGATCTAAAAATGGGGCTTTTGGATACACCGAAAGATCGTATATGGAAACGACTTCAAGGTTGGATGGAGAAAACTTTATCGAGTGGAGGAAAAGAAATCTTGCTCAAGTCGGTAGTACAAGCGATTCCTACTTATTCCATGGCACTTTTCAAGTTGCCAAGAGGGTTGTGTGACCATATTACATCTATGGTTCGGAATTTTTGGTGGGGGAGCAAGAATGGTGAAAGGAAAGTGGCATGGGTTGCATGGGATGATATGACTATGCCAAAATACAGAGGGGGTCTTGGTGTCGTTGCCTAATCGACGGTACCTCGGAGGAGGGATCCTCACGAGGGGGAGAAGAAGTAGGGGCCATAGGGCGGAGTGCACACGGGACGGTGGTACGCGAGTTACCCAGCTTCGGAACTCCTGCACGATGACAGGGCCTACTGCTGCTTGTCTGGAATTATCTGGGCGCTTTCGCGTTGTTACAATGAGTTGTGGTTGTGCCTCTAGGGCTCCCGGGATCCGGCTTATAAAGACGCACGGATCTAGGGTTTACACGGAGAGTCCTAGCCGGATTACAGATAGCCTAACTACGGTACAATATCTTGTCGTGCACGTCACGGATCCGCCTTCCATATATGTCGTACTGGATCCGAGTTTCTCATGGGCCTCCATGGATCCGGGTTCCTCCTAATGTCGGTACGGATCCGGCTTACTGATCCTGGGCCGGACTTCTTCCTTCATGATCAACAGCAACTGGGCCGCCCGATGGGCCACATGCCTCATCACCGTCTGTGGGCCACCCGGTCTTGCCGGATCTTAGGCACTGTCGATGGTACACCCATGAAGTATACCCACAACAGTAGCCCCCAGAGTTCTCCGAGTTTCGCCTGCTGCTTCCACCTTGCTAGTCCATCATGGTCTCCGATAATGTCAGTAACGCGGAGAAACTTGAAGAACTCCAACTTCACATTTTCTTCTTTTCCCAACCTCTAGTCGGAAAATGCTCCCATTCTGCGGGACTTCATCCATCGACGATTTGAATACGTTTCCGGGTTCCCCCTGCTTCGAATGAGAACTTCTTATCTTCGTGCTGCTTACCCGGAATCTTAAGAGACTCAAACGGTTCTGCCAATTCTGGCGCCATTTTCACGCGATTTGCGCGGTAACTTATCCTTAGCCATTTTTACCGTTTAGGGTTTTGGACACGTGTCACACATCCAACGGCGCGACGTTTGCGTTCCGACCACAGGATGCGGAGCACGAATCTCGTCCCTCCGGCCTATAAATATCCACCGTCAACCCTAACTCCTCATTCACCCCCTCTTTCACCTCTCAGCAAAGCGCCGCCCACGAGCTCTTCCGCCGCCGTGCCGGAGTCTGCCGGAAAACTCGCCGGAGTTTCGCCGGAGTGATCTCACCACCGTGCAGTTCATCGAGTTCTTAACTTCGACGAGCCACCGCGCGAAATCCTCGTCGCCGGCGACTCCGACCACCGCGGAATCCATTACGGTGAGTTCTCGAGCTTCAGTCTTTCGCCGTAGTTGATAGAGATGACGTTTAGGAAGATGACATGGATCCGGCTAACAATACGTTTTCCGCCACCGCTCTTCTTTTCTTCAGATGTCTTCTGCGACTCCGCCTCCATCTTCCGAGCCAATCATGGCGACGCCTATCTCCTCCGCCCCTCCTCCTCTCGTCCCAGTTCAGCTGGAGTCCACAAAGGGTTCCGGCAAGAATATCGAGGGCACCTCTGCTAACCCGGAAGACATCGCGGGCGCAGAACGAATGGAAAAGAAAGCGGAGGAGGCGGCCAAGAAATCCAAGGCTCGTCAACGAGACAACGAGTCTAAGGGAAAATGGTGGCCCTGCACCACCACCGATACGGAACTCTCCAACCTCGAGGCGGAGGGCTTCATCAAACCCGGATCCTGGCGGACTCTTCCGGGCGCCCCCACTCCAGCTCCCGAAGACGGAGAGATGATGGTGACGAAGGCGCTAGTGGAGTGCGGATTCTCCTTCCCGCCATCTGATTTCTTTTCAGAAATCTTGAAGACCTATGGGCCCCAGCCCCACAACATTTCCCCAAATTCTGTCTTGGCGATCAGCAACCATGTGACGCTCTGCGAGGGTCATCTCCGGGTAGCTCCTGACCTCGCTCTATTCCAGTACTATTTCTCCGTGAAAAAGGAGAAAATTCCCAAAGCTTCCGAGTTGGCTACCTGCGGATCGATCACTTTTATGCTCCGCCCCGGCCGCGTCTACCCTCCAACCGATCGCCACGAATCTGCGCGATACTGGTCCGGGGGTTTCTTCTATCTGAAGGACGTCTCCGACCCGCCGAGCGAGAAGGTGCTGCCGCCTTTCAAGAACAGCCCTGCCAGCGAGAATCCGGCCTGGACGCAATGTCCTCATCTCTCCGAGTCGCCTCGGCTGACTCGAATGGTTAGGCGGATCTGCAAGCTGCACGAAGAGGGTCTCGACGGGGAAGGACCTTACCATGTCCTCGGTTTACCAAGCGGATCCAACCTCTCGCAACACAGGGACCGCTTGATGTTCCAATACACAGGGCGCGACGATCCTATGCGCGCGTCCAAGGACAACCTCTCCGCCGACGCCATCGACAAACGGATCCGACTGTTAATCAAGATCCAGCGTGATCTTCACGTCCATGTGTGCAACAAGGACATCCACACCAACGG
Source organism: Lolium rigidum (assembly GCF_022539505.1). Lineage (NCBI taxonomy): Eukaryota > Viridiplantae > Streptophyta > Magnoliopsida > Poales > Poaceae > Lolium > Lolium rigidum. Next base: position 1,285 of record NW_025899959.1, on the reverse strand, counting down.
CTCCGGCACCGCGGTATGCTATCGCGCCTTAACTTGTTATTTTATTTGTATCCTGCAACTTGACTAAATACTGGTTCTGCAACAAAGCTCGAAGCCCTCGAGGAAGGCGATCTCGGAACTCTCCTCCGGGTTCCTCACACGGGCACTACTGACCCGGAGGCCGCATCGGAGGCGGAAGCCCCTGAAGCATCACGCCCATCCAAGAGGAAAAGGGCTGCCCTCCCGATCCTTCAGCCAAACGCGTCCGCGACGTGCTCAGCACCGCGGCAACTCGCAAGGCGGAGGCGGAGAAAAAGCGCCTCAAACTCATCGACACGAGCAACCGAGCTCAGCCAGAAATCCACCAGTTTTTCAGACCTTCCGGGTAAGTGCCAAGTCTCCGAAGGAAAATCATTCCGCCATCATGAATCAGCATATACTTAATCGTAACGCTCCTTTATTTTCGTGACAGAAGTTCCGGAAGCCAGCCTCCCAAAGCCCCTAAGGCCCCCAAGAAGAGGACAAAGCCGTCTCCGGCTTCGATACCAGTCACGCCGGAAGTCGAAGTACCGCCTAAGGCTTCCTCTGCCACCAAGCCGGATCCTAAGGACGTTATTAATATCGACGACCTTCCTGAAGATCCGATTGGCCACGGTGGTTCCGGGAAGGGCGCATCTTCATCTTCGCCTCCGCCTGAGCAACCAACTGCCACCTCCGTCGAACCCACACCTGAGAAGTATGAGCAGAAAGTGCAGCTGATTCGTGCTACCCGCACGCTCCAAGCTGACCCTCAACCTACTCCGTCTCTGCAAAACCTTACCATTTCCCAACGCCATGCGAAAGTTTCCGAAATGATGGAGAAGGTGTGGGGGCCTGCAGACACAGAGATGAAGGAGCTCTCCGACCTTGAGAGTGATCTCAAGATCTTCTTCTCTAAGCATAAGGAGGTGCGCCAGGTAACACTAGCCCCCAAGCATTGGTTCAGACATTTTTCCATGTAACACGTATTAGCCGATGCTTCTCTCAACAATTGTCTTAGACGGAATTTTAAAATTTTCTCTATCCAAAACTTTGAACTCCTCGTCAGCCCCCAGAATTTTGAATTTCCGGCTAAATCCTCTTTGCGTCTCAGAGCACGCGGAAGCTGCACGAAGACCTGCGCGTTCATGTGCTGGAGCAGATGACGGAAATAGAAGGGATGCGCCAGGCTGCTGAGAATAGTCAACAAGCTGTGCTCCGCCTGGAGACCCGCTTGAAAGGTGAGAAATCCGAGCTGCTTAAAGTTGCACTGCATGGACAATCATAA